>NC_052613.1:15817610-16129419 GCF_016545825.1 Eucalyptus grandis
GGGCTAGTTTTCCAGAAGCTTGATACAAGATCTTTTGATGATGACTTGTGCATGATTGTCAATTGAGTGATATGAGTCTAAAAAAGAGGGCTGCTTTTGTAATAAATGCTTGTTCACATGCTATCAATCAACCTTGATTAAAGGAGCAGTAGTAAATCTATGAGATACTTAATTCCACATATTTTTCAGCTCTTAATGAGGTCAAACTTGACTCTAATTGTGTGTTCCATGGTTGTCCTCAACCTGCTATTTGTCTGTGCCTTCTACAGTACTGTCTACAGAACTTACTTTATCGAGTTTTGACACAGGTGTAAGGTCACGATTCAGGCCGCGGAATCAGATGAAGATGAGACAAAGGAACCTCGGCCTAAAGCCGAGAAGACAATTACTGGTGCAATGTACGCAATTTGGAGACGGGAAGGCTTGCTGGGTTTCTTCAAGGGACTGCAAGCTCAGATCCTGAAGACGGTGCTAAGTTCAGCATTACTCTTGATGGTTAAGGAGAAGATCACAAAGAGCACGTGGGTTTTAATGCTTGCGCTTCAAAGGTATATTTTGGTCAATAGTGTCAAATTAAAGAATGCTTGATCATTGCTGCATGTCATCAAAATTGTGGGTTGTAGAGCGTTGGAATTCGAAGTTGTGATTAAGGGCCTCTTCCAAGGGAAAGGGAAGATAAATCAAATTCTAGCAGATGGCGGCTACTTTCTCCTTGTTTAATAATGTGGGAATGGTTTAGGTTTGTTAAGAGATTATAAGTAGATGTATTTCTAGATCTCTTCTGCATATGTGATGTTACTTTGCCAATTGGATGTGATTTGCTTGCGTACTAGAAAATCAAGTCCGCAAACTCATATTGCCTGTATGAATGCCGGATAGGGATTCAGCCGCGTCCCTGCAATGGTAAATTGATGCTACGGCATCTTGGTCTCTTAAACAGGTTTTCGTCCCTGGTTTGTATTATTTGAGGTGACTTTAGTTCAGCATGTGAATAAAGATTGGATTTCAGATTTTGTTTTGGTCAACAAATTCGAACGTCTGTAGCTGTATTAGTTCTTGCGCACACAAAACGAACTTGGGTGTGCCAAAGAACCCATTCAAAAAGATTAATCACTCAGCAAGATAAGTAAGTGAAATATATTAGGAGTCTTGTATATTTTGTTGAGATTTTCTACACAAATTAGATAATTAATTACCATTAGTAAACATATAATGATGTAGCAGGGTTGAGCTCCTATTTTAGCGGTCAATATTTTGGAAAAATGTTTTCTTGATCAATGTCGATCAAAATATTAGCCCACTCTAATTGTTTAGTGGCCTGGTCAAGATAAGATCGACAAGTCCAGTTGTTTCGAGCTAAAGGAGAGGCTAGTCATCAAATGGGCCGAGCTATCACTGAGTCAAATGATTGTTCATGCCATAAGCTTTTCTCTATGCAAAATTTAAACTGTCAGAAGAGCCCGGTCATATATATATAGACTATATTAAATTCTTATTACTTTTCCCATATGCGATCTCTTTGTATATGTAAGCTGAGTCTTGTATGTGAAATACAAAATTATATCGATCTAGAATTTTAATTTGAGGTGAACAATATATGAAATTTGACTATATCTAAGCTTGGCATGGGCGAGATCTAAAAAATTTTAAAAGGAAATACTAGCAAATTTGACCTCAAAAAAAAAAAAAAAAAATCATGATCTCCCCTCTCACTTCCAAAAAATCATTTGAACCCACTCAAGACTTTCTTGCGTTCGCGTAATTGACCAAGATATTAAAAAGTGGTGAAAATCAAACAAAAACGACTAAAATAAAACATGACTGGTCTCAAAGTAACACTTTCTTTTAATTGACATCATAGTCAATATTTCATATGCCAAATTAATACAAATTTCGGTAACCGTTGACCTAGGGAAAGCAGAAAGAAAACCAAAACATGAGAAGACCTTCCCATGGCTTCTCAAGCAAGCTTGATTTGGATGGCTGTTTCCGCAAACCGCCCGGAATTTTGTCGGCGAGAATTTATGGTGGCGTCGCCTTCCCTTCCTCTTCCTCTCAATCTCCTCTTCCCTCTTTCTCTTTCGCCCTCACATCGGTTTTCAGGTTATTACAGTTTCCTTAATGAAGTTTCTGTATTATCCTTGGGTGATAGAATTGTTATTTCACTGATCTGCCATTTGGACATTTTGGACCTATTTATAGCACCATAAATTAGTTACTTAAGTGCATGTGCGCACATGAAAAATCTTTGCTATTGTTGATCACATTCGTATCATCCAATTCTCCAAAACAATCCAGGTTTAGATAGATGGATGGGATAAATATGTGCAAGAGCAATTTTCTTCCTTACCGGGGTTATTAGCGAGATGTGCATTCTGTATTATCCAATCGGAAAAGCTTGGCAAGATGTGATTTTTTGGTAAATTGCTTCCGTTGACATTCAAAATATAAACAATACACTTTCAACTTCAGAGCAGTGCTTATTTTTAACCATGCATACATACGTAGGCACGGACAGACAGACACAGACAACAACATGCACTTATTTGCCCGGAAACCAAAGTTAGCTACTTGCTACTTTTGGTTAGGGGCTACATTATTGTCTTATTTTTTAAGGAAACCAGAAATTACAAAATAGCACACAGCATCATTGCGCACAAAGGTTCTTGTTCCTTTGATGGCCGCACCAACTTGAACTGTTCTCGTCAAGGTTTGACTGTGAAATCGAAGTTGGCGCAAGTAGTGGCATAGCCCAGCAATGAGGAACTGAACCCCAGCGTCGATTGAGCCAGATCGAACACAAGGAAGTTGTCCTCCATTTGGTAAGACCCGATGGCCACTGCTTGCTCGGCCGCCTTCCCTCCGTCCACGAAGGCCAGGCAGGCCACATCCTTGCTCACTTGCTTCATCGAGTTCGCTCCAGAGATTGTCCAGTCCTTCCCACTCGCCACTTGCAGACTAATCTGGGGGACCTGTAAACCCACCCGAGTCGACGCAATCGCGCTTGACTTGAGACAATAATCAAAGGGCTTCACCTTTCTCGCTTGAGGAATGTGCTTGGTGGCCATCTTGAACTCCCTGACAAGGCATCATAGACATCGCTCCTGAGAACAGTGTAAGGAAGCACAGTGCTCAGCTTCGTGCCGCCACGGCCAAAAGAATCAATGGAAAATGCGTTTCTTGGGAAACGGACTGCCTTCCCAGCAACTGATATGCCGTTGAGGCCGATGTAGTAGTCAGATGATTTAGGGTTCTTTACCAATGGGGTGTAGGAAAGGTATCTGGATACATCAACCAAGGCTGGGCTCCTAAAGAGATACGGGCCGTTTCCAAAGAAAAGCGTACCCTTACCATTAGAAACACTAGGAAGACACATAGCGAATTTCTTGGTTATTCCCAAACGAGGAGGGGTTAGTTGTGTCGAAAGAGCGAGAGAAGCCCACGAAAGGGAAGCCAAACCAGTAGTGCCCGAAGGAAGAGACTTCAAAAGGTACCCAGGAGCACAGGACATGTATATGTCGTTCAAAGTTATAGAACTAGTCGGGTGTCCGCCATTTGTGACATAAAGGGCGACGTTCTTGTACGTGAGGTCGGACAGAGCGCAAGTTTTGGTAAGCGGGTTGACGGGAGTGGTGATGCAATTTTGGCAACGGTTGTTGGAGGAGCTGCTGGATGGAGGGCAAAGTGGGGAGAGGTAGGACCTTGCCGACATGCATGGCGCAGCCTTGCAAGTTACGGGAGGGTGCTTATACTGGCAAGAGTACCATGAGAACGGAGCGCCGAGATCGACGAGGTAGTTCTCATGGAAGTTGAGGGTGGTGGTGTAGAGAGAAGTGGTGGTGTCTTTGGTGATGGGTGCAACTAGGGTTTTGTAGGGCGGAAATGCTGAAACATGAGAGCCAGCAAGGGCAAGTGCGAGAAGCAATAATGCTTGAACTAGCTGCATTTTTTCTCTTCTCTTGGATTGGATCAGTGTTGATGCTTTGAGGGATGATTTTGGGTGATTGGAGAGATGGTTATTTATAGGGAAAGATAAGCATTGACTTCTTGATGGATCAAGGAGAGTAGGTACTTCACTGGGACTGGAGAGCATATCCTCATGGATAAACAGCGTGCTAACTTGAGCAGAAGACTTCAACTGATTCTGACCAGAGCTACTAAAACAGCCAATTGATGGTCTCTTAGCTTTAATGACTTCTTCATTATTCAACTAATCTGTGTACATGTCATTAATAAATATGGATTCTCTCACCTGTGAAGTGCATTGATGAGTCCGCTTAAAAAAAAGAAAGTACATTGATGAGATGAGTGTTTTCAATAATTCAAATTTAATTACTTTTTAACCATACTCAATCTTAAAAATTCGATTTCAATAATATTGTTTATTTTGAACTTAAGCAAGTTCTTAAAAGTTTTTGTCTAAGTACTCGTCTGGACCTCATAATTACCTGGATGTAAAACAAAAGGAGGAAATTGTTGGTATAGGGCAAGAAAAAGATACTATACCAATATAGGGCGCATGGTGTATGAACACCGATACGTCAAAATAAGAAATGCATATGTGGAACTTGTTGTCCTTATATATAAAATGGACAAGCTGCATAGAGCCATTTGAGAGTTTCAGCTCCTCTTATGTGGTCATAACACAAGAAAAAGTACTGCATTGAAATTTAAGAATTTTACTAATTGATTGCTAAAAAAATTGCCTAGGAACCCCTTAATAGGCTCCTAATAAAATAAGGAATTATTGATTGTCAAATTACGACTCGAAAGCACCATAAGAGCATTAATAAAGAATCACACAAACTTATTTTTGGAACGAAACCAACAAGTAAAATATGAGCAGGTATTTATGTGGTAATATCAAAAGTATAATTAGCTCAGCTAAATTAAAAGATAAGGAAAAAAAAATCGTATTAACCATCTCTGCCAAATTTTTAAAATAGATCATTCATATCAGAAAGATTGTACAACGTTTTTGTAAGCCCATGTGCTGGATGAATGTGCTGAAGGAAGTCAAATTATAGAAACAGCATTATCATCACTCTTCTGTCTAGTATTTTAAAGGCACTTCCAAAAATCCCAAAGGATCCGACTCTTGGAGAAAGGCGAGCGTTGGGTTAGTAGAGAATGAATCTCGGTCTTTCATTAAAAGCCTCTAAAGTATTTGTGTAGTACAAGATTTGGTGAAAAGGATATCACAAAATGCAATTGAGTATAATATTTTTAGGAAGATAAATCAGTATCTCGAGAGTCCATAAAAATCCCATTTATACTTTGAGGTGAGAACTCTCCTCAACATGGTTGCATTTAATAATGGTTGCTAGATTGAGAGTAAACTGTGAACCACTACTAAAGAACTTTCAATCGATCCTCAAGAGGGTAGGAGCGATGACTGGTTTGATTAGAAGCTTCTTCTCGTTAGTCAAAATACATGGGCTTTGGCTTGGGCCTTCTACCTTTGCTTTTCTCTTTTTCTCTTTTCTTTTGATTTTGCTTTTGAGAGGTTGGCAATAGGGCCTCTAGGAGTTGAAAAACTAGTGTTAACATTCCGCGGGTAGCCGCAAGTCCGAGAACGCATTCTTTACAGGGCTTAGAGTCTTGTCGGAACTTAGGAGCCTCAAGCAGGCTGACAGCTTTGACCATAGCCGTCAGCTTAAAGTATAGCATCCATCAACTACATTGTCCCAAAGTGACTCGTTATCTTGGAGATGGCCGGATTCAATAAAACAATCAACAATCTACAATTAAAGAAATGGTTTTTTAACAGGATTCTTCCGCTAAGCATAAATGCGCAACCCATTTTGGGTCGAAAGTGTGCATTCGAATTGAAGGCACAACTTGCCATATATCGGTGACACAATGGGCAATTGCCTTTGAAACTCAAAAACCTTGGAATTAGAAAGTCCTCTCATGAATATATCAGCAATTAAGACTGGCCTCTCTGGGATAAAGTTTCTGGTTTCAGCCTCTAGCAGTTGCCGCATCATGTGATGAACACAATTAACACGTGAACTAAAGAGAGTATAAACACTTTGGAATGATTAATTAGGTGAAGACCAGTGATTGCACAAGAATATTGCGGATCCACAGATTTAAAGCTTGATCTACTGCACTAAGTAAGCAAAAAACAATTAATATCTCATCGATGCCACACGGATTTGGTAGAATCTTTGCCCATAGGCCACCGACCATTTACTTAGCATAAGCTTTTCTAAAGGAGTGTGAACCTTTTGACAGCCAAAAAGAATCCTTCCTTCCATGAAGCCTACTACCTTTTCTCGGCAGAGCTATTGCATTGTTAATAGCCACACATAAGCTCTAGAGATAGCCAGGTGTGACATACTACCGTGGTTACCGCACGATACTGTGGAAAAATTCCATCATTCACCAATTGTATCTTAGTCGTATCAAAGACTAGGTAGTTAGTTCCTGTTTTCTTCTTCTATTTTTTTTTAATTGACTGCTTAAAAGATCGGAATTAGCAAGCAACAAAATGATTAATTGAATGAGTTTCGATGCAGATAAGGCCGTCCTACCCAATTGACATCCAGCCTCACTCAACCACGCCCAAGAATGCGAGAGCAATTGAGATAGCACGGATGATACTGTTCCAGTCTCGAAGGCACAGCGCCACAGCCCCCGAGTTAGAATTTTCACCAAGGAAATAATGAGCAAGGGCAACAAATGATTTAAGGTTAATCACTACTCTAGGGCTTCGCCCTAGAGGCCAGCTGCTCTTATGAGAATTGCGAGGTTCGACTCTCAGTCTCTCACCTTTGATGGGGTTGGAGACTAAATAGCCTATGAGTTCTTGAGATGCAATGCAGCAACAAACCAAGAAAGTAAAAAGGGAAGAAAAGGTTTATGGTCTAATCGCAACAAATGGAATAATAAGGAAAGCTTTCGGAAGAACAGAACCAAGAAACCTGCGACTCTTTTGCACTAATTCCCTTTGCAATGTACCTCAGTATTCAAGTAAAGGATGAAATTAGGGCAAAAGGAAGAACAAATATAACATAGTAGAATCCTCATACCAAGTCACGTGTTACATATTTCCAGCCACAACACAAGCTACTACGAAAAGAATGTACTCAAGATTATTCTGCAATTTCACCTTTTCCTTCAAAATAAAACAATGCAATGAATACTCTGTAGCTGTTCTTTGATTGCTCTCCGTCAAGCAGCCATTAGGCCATGTTATCACCAGTTTCATAATAGGAGCACAAAACCGACCAGTAGAAAAAGCAGTTGATAAATGAAACTGCTTTTCAGAATCAAACTGGCTGACTCGACACTCATGAAGCTTCCTTCAGGTGTATTCGTGGTTAAGATGACTACCATCCAATCATTTTCAGAATTAATTCCAATTCCTGTATACTTGCTATCATTTAGGCTAACTGAATACTGAGACTGGGTGAAGTTAGTGAGGACAAGGCTTGGGACCAAGTTGGGAACACAAGCAGGCATTATTACCCCATCCCTTATGACAGAGACATTCAGATGGCAGTTGGCTAAAAGTGTTGGATAGTTGGAGAACTGAGGCTCAGTACCGGTACTGTGTCAGCACCTGTCGTATTAGTGCAAGGTTGATTCTTATATTGATCAGCCATTTCCTTGGCAAGGCATTCCGCATTATCATTTTTTGTAAGGACTGTTAAATTCAAAGTTGTCCGATAACTATTAATGCCTTGAAGAAGATTATCTTCCTCACCTGCAAGGACAAGGAGAAGATGAATTAGATGGTAGTTTGGAAGCACGGGCAGGTGCACATATGAGAGATGGGAGAGGGAGTAAGGGGCTTGTTCCTTGGAGATGTGATATTCATGGATATTTAAGAAATGAATTAGGTGGCATTGATTTTCAACAGCATACCAGCTCTAAAATACAAAATTGTTCTAATTTTAGCATATCAATCATTTAACTAAATAAGCTAGCAAAGTTATAAAAAACAACCAAAATACTAGAACGTGGTAGGTGGGATTCGCCCATGGTAATAGAAAGGCCTCAGTCATCCCCCACATGACAATGAAAGACATGGCTTGTCGATATGCAGTGCAACTATTTGAAAGGCATGGCTTGTCCATGCGCAGAAATTGAAGGCCAAACTTTAGACTGGGATACCTAAATATATTGATAATCCATACTTTAGGTGACCAGAAATTAAAATCTATAAACTCACATGGTGCTCCGCATTGAACTACCAATGGATTCAGAATTTTGTGAAGTACAATACATCCAGACAAGCATTACAAGAAAGTGTAGTGACAGGAGTAGCTAAAAAAAACAGCATAGGCATTTATCTCTCCTGGATATTAACAGAACTGCCTTGATGGCAAGAAAATCAAATGACTTAGCTAAAAAAAACAAATTCAGCTCTAGTGTAAGGATCATAGGAACTAAAAGTAAACATACAGCTCAATAACCTATTTACTGCCAAGTTACAGATTGACAACATGGACAAAGAATCGAAACCAGTCCATCAGAAGGTTTGAGACAAATTGTTTGATGGCGATATCTGAAATAAATCTACTTCGCTGACAGCAATTACCATAATTTTCTCCAGATGATTCAGTCCAGTTAAAGAGAGTCGATTCCATCTAACCATGACATGAGTAACAGTTTGGCAGTGACGTAGCATTTCTAAATGGAAAGGCATGTTCCTACGATCTACACAAGATTCAGTTAAAGTCAAGCAAAATCATCGACTTCCAAAACTTGGCATCTGTGTGTGCAAATTTACTCCATGCTCTCATTCATCAGTTTAAGACACCTCAGAAACCATCTCAGAACAAGCGGCAAAGAAGAACCCAACCCAAAAAAAAAAAACTTATGGAGAAATGACAACATGACATACAGAAGACTGTCAACATTTTTGACGAAAATTGCATAGATTTCCATGGCCACCCAAGCCTGGAAAAGTTCAGGTCAGATCTGTTCCTACCAATTAAGAGACAGCATAACACAAACCCAAACCCTCAATTCGCCTGCTCTCCGTAACAGTCAACCACACATCGCATCGGACATTTATGAATTGCTTCAAATATATACACATCCATCAACTACGTTCACAGGATGATCAGAGACCATTTCTTCCCATCAAAGTTCTCCATCCAGTCTAAATCTTCCTAAGACGAAGAAAAAGATTCAGCAGCGTTCCTGAACGGATCGAAGCATAAATAAACCGACGGCATCAACTACTCCAACATCCAATCAGAAAATCAACAGCGTAACCGCAAAAAGTCCTCCATTTCTCTAAGCCGAACGACAACCGCGAAATCGCAACCGAACCGAAGTCAAACCGACGTCAGCGGATGTAAACAGCGAGTCTGGGAGCTCAACAGCGAAGCTAGACCAGATTCGGCGCTCGGATCAAAGGATGCTCAGATCTCGCCACCTATCCCCGTCCGCGGCACCGACGGAACTCGCGATGTTCGAAATGCACCTCTCTCTCTCTCTCTCTCTCTCGGATACAGCAAGGGAAAAGGACGGACGAGCGAACGAGAAGGCAAGCGGGAGGGAAGGAATGCCGAAGCTTACTGTCGCACTTGACCAGGAGGCGGTCCGGGGAGAGGATCGCGACGGCGAGCAGAGCGAGGAGGAGGCGGCGGAGCGCCGAGGAAGACGAAGGCAGCGGCGGCGGCGGCGACGTCATTGTTGTCGGGACCTGAAGAGAGAGAGAATGAATGCCGGTGAGCTCGCTCCGTCTGTTTCTCTCTCTCTCTCTCTCTCTAGCTTTCTCTGTTGCTCCGTCTGTTGCTCCGTCTGTTGCTTCTTTATTTTGTTGGTGCAGAGAACGAGGAGAGAGGGAAGGACGGTGGTTCGGGAGAGGAAGACGGGCTAACTCACGACGACGACGACATTCTAACAAGTAACCACTTTTCTGGTGCAGGTCAGGACCGGGACCGTCTTGACTTGACGGTCGGACCGGGTTCGACCGGTTGTGACTGCGGTTCTTCCGCTGGGAGGCTTGCTGCCTGGGCTTTTTATCCGGTTGGGCCAGGGCCGAGTCAGGCCCATGGGCCCTTCCGAGGCCCATTTTTAGAATTGAGTGAATGAAGTATAGGACCCAATTCAGGCCGCGCAGCATGGCCCGATGGGCATCCCTAATTGTGGCTCTACCTTCAGCATGACCTTTCGACTTTGAGTCTAACTACTTTTTGGAGCTAGAGATTTCAATTTTTTTGTTCAGTAATGAAGTCTCGAATATGTAAGTTATCGCGGTTTTTGAAGGGACGGGTTTCGAGAAATCATATATCAAGTATCAACGGCTGAGATTGCTTCACATAATGCTTATGTATTTGTCAAGGTCTCGAGGTTCTCGCTACCAAAAGATTCCGCTAGATCAAGGAAAACCATCCAAAGTTGCTTAGAGTTTTCCGGGCATTCTCAAGGACAGGTGAGACGATAATTGTGTCAAGTTCTAGAGTTTTCTCGATTTAAATACTAATAGATGGTAGGAGAATAGATGCGATCTCATTCGCTAGATTAAATATGAATCAACAGATGTAACGAGAGGCTTCTAGTATAAGAAATGATGCCCTCTCTCTCTTATTATAATCATCCAAACATTTCAATTATAGAGTTCTCTTCTCTCCCAAAATTTCTCTCTTTTTACAATCTAGGGCAGCGGTGAGCGATGATTTTTGGGAAAGGCTTAGCTTATGAGCTCTAACAATCTAAGGAAGCCTAAGTCATAGCACGGTCTCTATCCCAAATAATCAACTTGTGACAAATGTCATCAGAGCAAGTAGAGGAAAACCGTTCTAAGAGATCGAGGAGAACCAATTGGTCAAGAGAATGTCGAGCCAAGGTGTTTGTTGACACCTAAATTTTGGCAATCTGATCATTTATTTATTGCATAAAAAATTAGGGATTAATTTTGTCCCTGAAAAATATTAATTTCATATCATATAGATTTAGGTGCATTTATTTTGCATTTATTTATTGGACCGGTGGCAGATGAGTTCGACTTGGTGGTTCTAAGTTTTAAATTAACAAGTAGGACTAAGGCGCGAATGGAACAGTCATTGGCAAGCCCGTTTTCTTTTATGACAAAACATTATCTAGTGAGGAACAGTCATTTGAAATTTTCTAGGATATGATGGGGATGTTTCAATATCATCAGATAGGGCAACTATGACAAAGAATATCGCGAGCTCATCTTCGCAAGATTTGTGATTTGAGAAAAATTCTATCACAATCTTGAATAAAATTGATGAAGGAATATTGCATTCGAAAAATCCTCATGGATGTTGATCTAAAATGCTAGTCCCACTCACCTATAAATAGGTTGCTGCACCACATAAAAAGGGGGGCATAATTAAGCACACGATAAAAAAATTGAGAAGACACGGGTGAGAAATTGAGAGGAGAAGGCGGATCTTGAGGAATATCGATAACGAAGAGCTCTGCCCTCGGGGACTCCTTCGACGTCAGAGATCTCCATGCACGTCCGTGGTGTTTTCTCGGTGATGCTATTGCGTTCGGTGAAGGACGCCTAGCATCAATTGCCGCTGTTCCAGTTGCTATACCACGCCAGGTGCCTTGTGGTGTCCGTGAGCCGTGCCCCCAGCTTCACCAGCAAACTGCTCGGATCTCCGAACGCCAGGTGCTGCTCCCGCTGATCTGCCACGCCAGGCGCTGCTCCCGCTGATCTATCACGCCAGTCCAAGTGTGTGTGTCAAGAAGGATCGAACAGCATCTTCTCAACATTGACGTGGGCTTTCAAACATCCAGCTTGCTATTCCTGCTGCCTTGCCACGCCTGCGTCCATCTCTTAGTGAAGAGGTATTCGCCGGTTCTTCAGCCTTGAATCGTGCCCATCACGGCCCAGCCCAACATCGGCGAAGCTTGCCGATCTTGCTGCATCGACGTTGCTGCTTCCTGTTCAATTTGACGCCACGGTTTTCTTGGCGTCTCCAACGATAGCCCATCAAACCTGTTGTGACTTTGTCGATCCACGCCAAGTCACCACCACAGCCATCATCCTTAGCCATGCCGCCCCGAATCTCCATCGTCGATCCATTCTACCTTGGATTTTTCAAGAAAATTCAAATTTAGGTAGAGATTTATTTTATTAGGTAAAGATTTATCTTATTAGGTAGGTTTATTTTATTTTATTAGGTAGATTTATTTTGTTTTAATTTTTTATGTTTTGTCTCATTGTTTTAAATACTTTTCTATGCATAATTGAAATCCCTGATGTAGTATCTAATTCGCAACCGCATGAATTTTTATCCTATCTATAAGGCTTTAGATGGAATAATTATTCACACTGGAGTAAAATTGATATCTTGATCTTTAAGGCTTAAGATCAATTTATCGATTTTATTAGCGAAATAATCAAGTTTGAAATTCAATTTGAATGGTGGATAGCATTTTGGATGACTATGGATGGCTTGATGTTTATCTTTTAATTGTTTTGTTTATCCCGAAAGTACAAAAAAAATTGCATTTGCATTCCATGTAGATTAGAATTGATTGCATGATAGGTTAGTTAGATTTTTTTTTACAAAATGCATGTATTTAGAATAGATAACATTTCACTTTAGTTTTCACTTTAGTTAAATTTCTATTCTTAGTGATTTTAATTACGAATTCTTATAAAAAAAATACAAAACTTCATGCGCATGTCATATAGATTTAGGATTATGAAATGCACGTCATCTAGTGATTGTTGCTAGATTCATTTAGTTAGAAATTGCTCGTCATTAGAATTAGATCATTTGGTTAATTTCGCATATTTAATTGTTGCATTTCTTTAATTTCGAATTTCATGAAAAAGGAAAAAAAAACTTAGAGTTAGGGCATGCTTTGTACGTCATTGCATCTTATGGTAAGATTGCATGTTTAATTTTATTTTCTACTTAGTTATAGTTAGAGATAATTTTCTTTAGGATAGACTGCATGCTTATATTTTATTTGTGTATAGTTTATGTCATATTGCCATGTCATATCATTTCATGTTAGATTAGTAGCATGCATTGCATGATTCTTATTGAATAAAATGAAAACAAAAAAGAAATTGCGTGTTAATTAGATATCATATCTAGGATTGTCGATATGAATTCTGATCTAACATTGCAGATGTTTTCGATGCCATAAGGTAAGTTCTGCAATTTATTCATTGCTTTATCTAGGTGTTAAATTGGTGGTTTGCGCACCTGCATGATAACCTCACGTGTTAGGAAGATAAATTAAAATCAATTCAAGCTGCTTGCCAAACATTTTTTTCAAAATGAAAGAGAAAGGTATTGAAATAGTGTTAGAGAAATCTAACGTAATCAAGTCCCTGTACCCAAAATCTCTGGTTCATAGAAGTGAAATAATTCTCCCATTATTTTACTTAGGTGTCTAATCGACTTATCGTAAACCGATTAATGGCGACTCACTTTTGCATGTTAGATATTTGAACTTAAGTCGTGAATTGGTATAGGCTTAGGAGAGCCCGAGCTAAGTTTAGACTTAGTAGTTCATTAGCCTAATTTTAGGTGGTGCACCAAGTCAATAGATGGAGAGATCCCCCAAATCAAGGAGATCCGTGGCCAAGCCAAGAAAAGGGATACCTCATTGGACGTCATGTCCGTCTTTGATGAGAAAATTGCTTTTGGTGAGGAGTGCCATGGCGAAATTCATGGATGGAGTCAATGAAGTGAGAGACTACATCAATGAAGTCAAAGACACGCTCCTTCTCAAGTAAACTATTGTCATGAATGAAACCACAACGTCTTTGCATAAGAATGATGAGGCCCTTAAAGCATTGATCAATGCTATAAAGGCAAAGGTCCAAGAGCTCAAAGAGGACAACCCCCACAATGCCAAGGTTGAAGCCATGAAGGTGGAGATCCAAGAGCTCAAGACCAAGCTCGCCTTAAGCAAGCTAAGCATCACAAACGGAACAATGCCTGTTCAAATGGCACCCAAGCTTGGGGTGCCAAATTTCAAAGAGTTCAAGGGCAACCAATCCACCAAAGATGTGGATAACTTCTTATGGAGCATAGAGCAATACTCTTGATGCCATTAATATCCAAGAAGAGATGGCCAAGGTAAGAACCACTTTGATGTTCCTTAGGGACAATGCAATGCTTTGGTGGCGCAATAAGTGTGATGAGACCAAACGAGGTGTTGATCCCATCAACATGTGAGATGACTTTGTGAAGGAATTTTGAGACTACTTCCTTGAGTTTGCTCAACAAAAAACCCGAAGCAAACTCCGTTTCCTTAAGCAACAAGGCATGGTCCAAGAGTATGTGAAGGAATTCACCGAGCTTAAACTCCAAATTCCCAATTTAGGGGAGGATGAGGCTCTTGGGCCATTCATGGATGGACTAAAACCGTGAGCACAACTTGAGCTCAAGTGAAGGGATGTCCAGAGTATCTTGAGGGCGCCCACCATGGTTAAGTCCCTTGTCGACTTCACAAGGTGGAATCATCCAAGTTCAAAACAAGTGGATGGAGAACAAATCACCACCATGAGGACTAGGAAGGAGAAACCAACCGTGGCCAAAGAGACCATGGTGGCCAAGACAAGTCATGGGCGAGAAGAATCGTCTAAGTTGTCATTCCAAAAGAACTAGCTCCAAGTGGACTTCAACAAGAAAAATTCAACCAACCTCCACCATCCCCGTGCTTCATTTGCCAAGGTCCTCATTGGACCAAAAAATGTCCCAAGAAGAGTATGATCAATGCCCTTCTCATCATAGAAGAGGAAGGAGCTGAAGCAAGAGAGGAGGCAAGCACAACTCAAGCTGTTGAAGGTTCCCAATTCCGTGTGAGCCCAAACACCAACAAAATCCATAAACACAAACATGTCATTCATGCAAGTCAAGATATGTGGCATGACCCTATATCCTTGGTTGATACAAGTGCTTTTAATATGTTCATGTCTACCGAGGTGGCAAAGGCCTTGGGACTTCATGTGGAGCTAAACAAGAATCAATTCAAGGCCGCCAACTTGGATGACATCAAGGGCATAGGCTCAACCTAAGATGTGGACATCCAAATTGGCGAATGGAAAGACAAACTCTCCTTCGAGGTAATTCCAATTGATGAGTACGATCTAATTTTGGGTTTGGAGTTCCCCGATAATGCAAAAGCCATGGTTGATGTTAGGACCAAGTGCATTATAATTACCAAACCACGACACCTAATGATGATGCTGAAGTTGCAAGGAATGATGGACACCAAGAGCATCTCCACTGTTTGATTCATGGAAAAAGGGCCAATAGTTGAAGAGCTCATGATCGAGTCACGCCCAAAGCCACAACCTTTGGAGAAGTCGAAGGTAGGGTTGGATCCTCCTACTCTAACTCGTGACATGCTGATCCATGTGCTTTTTACAGAAGTAGAGTACTTGCAAGGCACCATGGTGATGGCTGAACCAAAGAAGGAGCCGTGTAGCCGATGAACTGAGAAGCCTAAGACGAGGCGAACTTGGAAGAAGAAGAATCGCTCCAAATGACCAACACCCCGAGTTGAGAGCACCGAGGGTGTAGCTCAAATGGGTGGGGAGAATGTTACAATTTCGAGCTTCCCATGACTAAAGGATTGTGCTTGATTGAGGAAGACCATCCAAAATCACCTTGGGTTTCCAAAACATTCTCAGGGACTAGCAAGACAATAATTGTGTCAAGTTCTAGAGTTTGCTCAACTTAAATGCCAAAAGTCGGTAGGAGGAGATGCAATCTCGTATGCTAAATCGAATATGAATCAATGGTTATAACGAAAGGGCCTCTACTATAAGAAGGGTACTCTCCTCCTCATTGTAATCATCCGAATATTTTAGTAATTGAGTTCCCTTCTCTCATAAAGATTCTCTCTCTAGAATTTTCTCTCTTTACGATTCGGGTGAGCAAGCGAGTAATCGATTCCCGGCAATGGCTTAGTTTAGGCACTCCAATGATCCAAGGAGGCCTAAGTTGGTGCTCTAATGATTCAAGGAAGTCTAAGTCCCCGTTTGGTAACTATCCAAACAAAAAGCCAAATTCCCGATTCTTTGTTCCCTAATCGTTTATTTAGAATCGCGTTTGGTAAAATTTTTGTTCCTGAACAGATTGGGAATAGAATCAAGAAAAAAAAGTTGATTCTTGTTCTAACGAATTTGAGAATCAAAATCAATAAATTTTCTTCTTCCCTTCGGCCATCTCGCGACCGCCGTCCACCACCGCCCGCCACCGTCCCGCCGTTCGCCACCGCCATCCACCGCTGCCGTGGCCGCCATCGCCGCCGTGGCTGCCGCCGTCGGCCGCCGGTCCAATGAGCTCGTCGGAGGCAAGCCCGCCATCGGCTCTCGGCCTCCCCAGATCCGGCGAGGTCGAGCCTCGCCGGGGCGGGCGAGGCCTCGGGCGGGTCGGCGAGGCTCGCCATGACCGGGCAGGGGTCGGGCGAGCCTCACGACGCCCGCCCACCGGTGGCTGCGAGGCTCGTCAGCCCGGCGGGTGGCCTAGCCTAGCCTCGCCCAAACCCGATGAGGTCGGCCTAGCCACCTAGCGGGCTAGGCGAGCCTTGCTCGGCGCCGGCGATGCCCGATGAGGTCGCCGATCCGCGACCGGACCGCGACCGGCCGTAAGAAGAAGAAGAAGATGAGAAAAGAAAAGAAAAAGGAAAAAAAAAAAAAAAGAAAAAGAAAAGAAAAAAGGAAAATGAAAAGAAAAAAATTAAAAATTAAAAAAAGAAAAGAAAACAAAGGAAAAAAGTAAAAAATTATTTAAAAATTAAAAGAAATTGATTTGGGAATTAATGAACACGGCATTCAAATGCAATTCTATTCCTGTAATCGAAATTTTGAATGATTCCAAACGCTTAAAATGCTTAGAATCGCTTCCCTAGAACAGACAAAAAGAATCGGTTCATCGTAATCGCCTCCTGAATAGAATCGTTACCAAACGCGCCCTAAGTCGCTGCACAATCTTGATCTCAAACGATTGGCCCGTAACTTATTCGTGTTCAATAAAAATATAATCACACATTCATATTAAAACCTGTTCATTTGCAATCAAATGTTGGTCTTGAACTCATAGAATGGTAGGCAGATTTTTGACCGAGAAAGGCAACAAAACAAAAGCTTTGACTTGAGGCGAGTTGCCGCCTAATATCATTTGAGGAATATCATTGTAAGAGATGGTGAGATTTTTGGTCTTTCAAACATGGCAAAGAATCTAAATCATGATTTTGTGTTTAAGTGCTTACAAAGTATGTCAATTTGTATTAGCATGTCCTAATCAAATCTGTAATTTGCATCACTTCGTGTCGATCTAAAGCATCTTGATTTTGGTGATTCCACACGTCAAACGGTTGAATTACAATAAAAACATGTTAATCCATCTTAATTCGTGTCAATATATAAAGTTAGACATATCACGTTGTATAACATTAGGTTTTTATCTTCGTGCGATGTAAATGAGCCATGGTCAACATCAGTTAGTCGAAATTATGGATCGCATTAGTAGGAGAAGGTGGTGGAAGCATTTAACCACACAAGCCGCATAAACCCAAGCATTCAAACCAAAAACCTACTACAGTAGTTTCCAACTTATTCATGGATTATGATTTTTAAAATCTTATTCTCTATGCTAGTTCTCCATAAAGTCAATAACATGATTAAGTAGTAATACATGGATTGAGATGACTTTTGAATTAAAGAAAAAATCACAATGGTTTTTATTCTATTAGCATGGGAATTTTGCATCAAGTGTTGCCAAATTTATTGTTTTTCCCCTCTTCCCTCGCATGGGAATGAGAAAATTCTAGCTTTTTTTTTCAACCAAAAGTTGAAATGCAAAAAATAAGAAAGAAAAGTCCGGCACGGAGAATGCCCTAATTTGCTATCAACGTCATAGATAATTCACAAGGTATCGCAATTATATTCAGTTGGATAACAGAAGATTTCGTTGCGAAACTTGACTTGCTAATACGATATCATCAGCATATCGGGCGCAAAACTGATACTTTCTTTCGTGATCACAAGAGGAAAAAGGAAAGGTGGTTGTGCTATATAATTGCAAATTCTAGATGAAATTAACAACGTAGCAAAATGTTCTACTCTTGTGAACTGTCGACTCAAAAGGGAGGTGGCCGAATGATCTTGAAACTCTGAACATGTGATTGATCATGGAGGGCAAACTGATCACATAAATTTATAATTGTAAAAAGCAAGACAATATAGAAATATATTGTGACCAAAGTTCTGATGAGAATTTGACAGAAATCAACACCAGAGGCATATTGAAATATAACTTTAACATGTATTTTTGAGAGAGTCACATAGAGAGAGAGAGAGAGAGATTTAGCCGAAGTCAATGCTAAGGGCAAAAGGAGAGTGATTTAAAAAAATAAAAGGCAAATTAAAAAAACTAAAAAATCACGAGGCAACTTGCTATAATCTCAAAAACTATGGAGCAAAATGTGAATCACATTATTAAATCAATCATCTCAGTCGACTAGATTTTGATAAACCAACATAAATGGGCCTAGTTAAATAAGCCCACCCATTTGTCCCTTCGAGCTGATAGAGCTTGACCGGGACTAGTCAAGACATCGGGCTACCTACTTAAGGATCTTGTCTGGTCATTGGGTTTTCGAAAAGTTGTGATGCATTATTGTTATATCTTGTGTGAAAAGACTTCTTCGCTACTTGTATAGTTCATGTGATCTCCAATTTCAAACCTTCGGTCAAGGATGGTATAAAGTAATTATAATTAAATTCAGATTTTCATAGTGATTGATGGGCATATTCCCTATTTCACGGTTCCAGAATCAAACGCACAATGGCCAGGAGTCACTAGTTACAAAAATGGCATGTCATGCAACTTCTTCTTCAAGAGGACCACAAGTAGCAGGAACAAGAAATTGGTGGACGCCATTTATTGAAGATAACGTCGCCCAATTTTCCATTTCCATGCATTTCCATGAAATCAAATATCTCTCTCTCTCCCTCTCTCTCTCTCTCTCTCTCTCTGCCTTCACTGTCCTCTGCTCAGTCTCCATAGTTCACAGTCTTCATCTACGTGAACACAGAAAACGCTAAAACAATTTGACACTTCTCCAAAGTTCGATCTTTTCTCTACCATTTCTTGAAGAGGAGATGGCGGTCTCGGCTGATGGCCGGGTGTCGCTCTCGGCCACCGGGCAGCTGCATGGCGCGACAGGATTGGCGGGCCGGAGCTGGAAGATGGTGAAGTTCTGCAACGGGGAGTTGATGGGGAAGAAGCTGAAGATGAGCCAAACGGGTCACGGGGTCAACGGAAAGAGTGATGTCAAGAAGCATGTGTCCATGTCTCTCGCTACTGATATTGCAGGCGAGGCTAAGGTAAAGCTAACAGTTTTGATGCTCGCTAGACGCTATGCAGTTCAAGAAAATGCGAAAGCCATTTAACCATGCATCAAGAGATCACATTACTTAAAGATAGTTTAGTTATTGCATTATGTACAAACAGGACAGGGTTCTCTGGGCTGCTAGCATATGGTAATTTTTTTAAAGATTTAACCACTCAGAGCTTAAGATGGCAGACGTTTGTCTGCAACCTTTTTTGCTATTTTTGGTTGAGCAAGTAGTTAAGCATTAAAAAAGAGAATTGCTGAACAAATAGAGATCAGAATACCATGCTTCAGGAATTGCGGAATATCGATTAGAAGATCCTATGTTGTGTATACGATGTACATGTTCGAATAGCAAATTGCTGGATTGATATTACTGTTTCTAGTTACAAGGTTCGGTATGTTTATTCAGGACGCGTTGGCCAGACGTAAAAGAGCTGGTAATTTCTCCACTTCTTGAATAGAGCAATCTTCTCTCACAAGCAAAATGTGACCCGGAAATGGATTTTGAATGCCCATGTGAAATTGCTTTTTAGCAACGTAATTCTACTTGGTGATGCAGTCACATTAAGCGACAAAATTAGCTTCTGAATGATGTTACATGATGCAGTTGAGGGACTTGGAGATGGAAAGGAGGGATGCAAGGACAGTTGCGGCAATTATATTGGGAGGCGGTGCCGGTACTCGTCTTTTCCCTCTTACCAAACGCCGTGCCAAGCCTGCCGTAAGTGTCATAACATCATCTCTCTACCTCCAACTTTCTCTTGAATTTGTCCTATAGAATTGACTTCAGTGACAAACACAAGGGGCCTACTTTGGGTTCAGACATGTTGGCCACACGTTTCTTGAGTTATGTTCGCTGAAAAGCAACTATGCCTAGCAATTTTGCCAGAGCTAAGTGACGCAGGCGGTTCTATGATTCTACAAATAAGTATCTTACGTGGATTGCAATCGACTGTTTGATAGAACGACTCTTACAGAATTTGCTGTGTTTCTTTTGCTCCTACTTGTAGGTTCCGATTGGGGGCGCGTATAGGCTGATTGATGTGCCGATGAGCAACTGCATTAATAGCGGAGTCAACAAGATCTACATCCTCACTCAGTTCAATTCAGCATCTCTCAACAGACACCTTGCCCGTGCTTACAATTTTGGCAGTGGAGTCACCCTTGGAGATGGCTACGTCGAGGTAATCACTTGTCTACAACTTATTGTTTCTTGTTGCATGCAGTTGATTAATAGACTCGCTTATGAATAGATCTTGGGAAGTGTGAAGTCAATTCGGAGTTGTTAACTGAGGCTTACTAGGGCTGATTTTTGGCCAGGTTCTTGCAGCAACCCAAACTCCAGGAGAGGCAGGTAAGAGGTGGTTCCAGGGCACTGCAGATGCAGTTCGACAGTTCCATTGGCTTTTTGAGGTACTGTGCAACGCTACTAAGATGCTTAGCTCATAATCTCAAGACATTGAAATGATGTGCACTTCTACTGTTCTGCAGGAGTTGAATTACTGAGATTGACTGTTTGCTCAGAGTCAAATACTCTCGAGATACCATAAAAGTGGATCATTTCAGGACACGTAGAACATAGGAAAGTGATTTGGATGAAATTTTAACATGTTCTAGATGAGGTTTATACTATGTAGTCAGCCTTTATTTGCGAATTAGCTGATGATCAACCAGGTTGCCCCTCTATTTCTATGCTCCTCAAGACTGAATCTTGGAGAGAGGCATTGATGCTCTTGATATTCCAATAGGATGGTGCAGTAACAGCTAGCATTCTATGGTAGAAACTGAATCCGAACATTAATCAACACTATGATACAGTCCATGTCAGTTTGACCCTTTTCCTACTAGACAGAATCTGTATGTCCAGTGAGAATGTCTATGCATTTCGACCTGAAATGACATTTTCATCACATGAATGATGGTAAATAACTCGTTCCTTCCTGATGCAGGACGCGAGAACCAAGGAGATTGAGGATGTCCTTATCCTATCCGGGGATCACTTATATCGGATGGACTATATGGATTTTGTTCAGGTGATGAACCATTGGAGAACTCCGGGGAATCTTAGTGGGACTATTCTCGTTTCTTAATGGCATTTTACAGTTTTAAAACACTCTCACACATGATTTTATATCTTCATTTCAGAACCATAGACAGAGTGGGGCAGATATCAGCATTGCTTCTTTGCCAGTGGATGACAGGTAGAGCACTGATTCAATCAAACCCAGGTCTATTTCCATGCCTAAAAACATTTCTTCAACTTACCCAAAGCACTAGAATTTCACGACCTTCTTGCGGATACTTTGTATTGTGTCCAGTTAAGCTTCGATCAGACGCCAAACCTCTGTATCGGTCTCCATTTCCAACATCCAATCAGCAGTCACTGTCTCTTAATGTTATGTTGCTTGCATTTATTCATGATGAAGATTACCTATTTGACAAGCTTTCTTCTGTTTCTACACAGACGGGCCTCGGACTTTGGTTTAATGAAGATTGACAACAAAGGAAGGATCCTTTCCTTCAGCGAGAAGCCCAGGGGAGCTGACCTCAAAGCAATGGTACTAACAGAAACCAGAATACTTTTTATGAACTTAGGGTCATATTCAGAAACTGGTAACATGCTGATACAAATGAATGCTTCAGCAAGTGGATACCACTGTTCTAGGTCTTTCACGGGATGAGGCAAAGAAAAAACCGTATATTGCTTCCATGGGAGTCTACGTCTTCAAGAAGGAGATACTTCTGAATCTTTTAAGGTACCTGTTCACTCAAAGTCGTGCTTCTCATGCACGAATGTACAGAACTATGGCACATCTTAGGCTGATCAATGCAAATTAATTCTATGCCTCTTTGTCGATTCAGATGGCGCTTTCCCACTGCCAATGACTTTGGATCGGAGATTATCCCTGCCTCTGCCAGCGAATTCTACACAAAGGTCAGAATTGTTCCATGCTTATTGTCATCGGTGAAGTATGTTTTTAGTTCATTAGCTAGTAACTTTAGGTGCTAGCATCAACAGATTCATTGAGAAGTTGTTGCAGGCTTATCTATTTAATGATTACTGGGAAGACATAGGGACCATCAGATCCTTCTTTGAGGCAAACCTCGCTCTGACCGAGCATGTAAGTGCATTATTTAACTAGATTGTATCTCACTTCTGTAAACTAGCTTCAATGCTTCTTTCTGTTTCCATCTGGAACAAAAAGTACGACATTGACTGCATTTTTTTCCATGTTCTGGGTTCTTATTAAGAGCTCTAACCCATACAGAGCATTTCTTTTTTTATCTCTCAGCCACCAAGATTTAGCTTTTACGATGCGACAAAGCCAATATACACATCAAGAAGGAACTTGCCACCGTCCAAGATCGACAGCAGCAAGGTGAGTTTAGGTTACATTCCCCATTCCATCAACCTGGTAACATTGCCTTTATCTTCAAATAGTTTATATTGGGGAAGGAAAATGTGCGGAGATCTCTTTTGTCCTACCAATCGTTGGCCAACTGTTCATCCTTTCTTCAGATTGTTGACTCAATTGTATCACACGGGAGCTTCTTAAATAATTGCTTCATAGAGCACAGCGTCGTTGGTATCAGATCGCGCATAAATGCTAACGTTCACCTGAAGGTAATTACCACACTTTACTCTGATCTTAAGCGAATTAGACATGTGCGAAATTGCTGATTTGGCAAGTTTATTATGATCTCATTTAGGAGCTCAGTTGCTGCTTAGCATGAAATGTTCTGCTTCAGCTAATTACATGGTGTTACAGGACACAGTGATGCTCGGAGCTGACTTTTATGAAACTGATGCCGAAGTAGCCGCGCAGTTTGCTGAGGGAAAAGCCCCCATTGGCATCGGAGAAAACACGAAAATCAAGTATCGCAACAATGCTCCTAATCTTTCCATTAATTCCGTTCCGTCCTCATTTCATGTCTTTCTCCATGTGCACTAGAGCGAGGTTGAGCATGTTTGGTGAACATCTGCGCGCGCATGAAACACCATGGAGCCTGGATCAAGCTATGATCCTTATGCACTCTTGCCTTCGACTTGCTTATCGTTACATATCTGTGCAGGGATTGCATCATCGACAAAAATGCAAGAATTGGGAAGAATGTCGTCATTGCGAATTCCGAGGTTCACTGAATTGAATTCCCCTTGATATGCAGCCTAAAAGACATCTCATTTCATACATGATACGGGGAGTTCATTCATTCAATCGTCAGATGTTCACATTTCATCGTTCTTTTTGCAGGGAATACAAGAAGCTGACAGATCTTCGGAAGGCTTCTACATCAGATCCGGCATCAGCGTTATCCTGAAAAACTCAACGATCCCGGACGGATTTGTAATATAAACCGATCGCCCTATCCTTTCATTTTGTTCTGCGATTAGGGATGGGATATCAAGGGGACCAAAGAAGACAATGAATACAAGATTATGTTTGCTAGAGAAGGGAAAGAAACATGTCACTGCAAATAGCCAGTGTCTTCAAAAGGCATACGTCAATATGCAATGCGAAATGACCTGAATTCTCGTTAGTCTTTCAATTGATTTCCTAATGCATCTTAAATTTAGATTCTTTTGATAAATATATGAAACAAACGATGCTAAATTTGTTAATGCAGATTACAAAACAAGAAATTGCCAATTACTTTCATAAAAAAGATCATAGTTACATAGGTAAAGATCTTAAGATTATGGCCATAATGTGTAGTCCATAGGTTTGCTGCAATAATCCTGGGACTAGAATCAATTGGACCGGCTGCAAATGGGCGGGCCAGAGTCTATTGGACCAACTAGTTGGCCCTGACTAGGCTTTTTAATTTGGATTACTTTTTCGAACCCGCCCATCTGCGCTTCAGGCTCGGTCGATCTACTGGGCACGTGAACACGTTTACTATTAGTTTAGGAACAATTACAATGGAATTCCTAAAATTTGTAAGCACTTAATAATTTTACCGTATATTTAAGTTCTAAAACTTGTCGCCATTCTCCATTTTAGTTGGTGCTTCTGTGAGCTCTGTCAGCTTTTCGTGGACCAAAAGTCCAAAACAACATGTTTCATTAAATTTTTGGTGCTTGTAGGGTCAAATAAGCTGATGGAGTTCATTAAAACTCAATATGAGTTACAAATTAAAATGAAAAAAAAAATTCACTGGTTCAAAGATGACATCATCGATTCCCTTTCTTTACTGCCCCTTTTTGACCTGGATATCCGAGCCATGCTATTATTATTATCCTTATATAAGTGCCTGCCACTGGCATAAAAAAAGAAAAAGAAAAGACAGTCTGACGTGCGACTCACGAAGGGGGGAGATCCCAATATTAGGACATGTCGGCATGTTTGGGTTGCGACAATGCCTTTTCTTTTAAACTATAATTTTCATCTAATTAATATGACAAATTTATCTCAAAATATTTTATATCACTAAAAATCCAAATTTATCATTTATTAATTTATATTAAATTGACTAAATATCTATAAATTGATACATATGTGCAAAAAAAGTAAAATTCTAAAATCGCAAAAATTGATATATATGTGACAAATGAAAAATAAAATCCCAAATTACATAACTATCAATTGTTACGTGCCATTTAATTCAATAATTTGATGAAAGAATTTAATTGAAATTAACTAAGAGTAAATCTGTTATAAATATAATAATTTGAGATTTTTCTTGGTCTAATAATAAATTTGGATAAATTTGTCATAAATGTATTAATTTGGAATTTTTTTGTTATATCAATCATTTTTATTTTCTTGGATAAGTGCATTGAATATCTTAAATTTTGTCACGAAAGTACAATTAATTTTTAGAACTTTTTAAAAGTGCAATCAATTTAATAGAATGACTAATTGCACCAATTTGACAAATTTTAGGATTTGAATATACTTTTTGAAAGTTTTAGAATTAATTGTATTTTTGTGATAAGTTTTACGATTTTTAGTGCACTTATAGCTTGTGAAAGTTGTTTTTTTTTTATTTTTATTTTTATTGTAAGATATTCAGAATCTTTAAATATGGTTAAGATTTAGATTTATATGCATATTTTTTCACAGTTTTTTTTTGGCATATTTTGGCAAGAAATCTGACTTCCAAAAAGTTGAGACAAATTAACCCTAATTGCTTGGGAGTGTGGCAATCTCCCGTGTTCTCATGTAATTGGATAATTTTCGGGATAGGAGACTCGTATGTCACAAGTCAACACTTCAAGGCTTGCCCGGTCATCTTGACCATCTTCAGGGTCTGTTAGGTCTCGATAACCTCCAATCCGTGACACATAATCCTATAAATAAGTCTCAAAATGATCAATTTGAATTGCAAGTGCCATAGATTATCACGAAGGTGACGAATTCCAACGGATACGGCGGTCCAGATGCTTTCTATTCTTGTGCCATGCTCATAGAATAGTAATTCTTCATCGAACGATCCTTTGCGTGGCTTCAGTGAGAAGTTCCGAATCCAAATGGATAGCCGTCGGACCGGAAGTGGACAGCTCCCACTGGCCGTCGTGTTGCCACTGCTTCATGAAGAAATCGACGCGAATGTATGTACGGAGAAAAAGCAATAAAAACATGGGAAAACACTTTATTGCAGCCGGATGTTTCACACGCATGCCAACTGCACATAACTAAATGGAAACAACCGGAACTGACGAGACCGGAGTTACTAGGGGCGTAGAAACGATCTAGACGGGGCAATACACAACAAGACTGTCTACAGAATCGTTTGGATACTCGCCCCAATCGCGAAGCAATGTCCATACAAGCTTAATCTATTCTGGTCGACAACAGCACCTTGTTGATCACCTCGTCCAGGTTCAAGAACGACGACCCGGAAGGACGCGTGGCCTCTCGGGCCATCTCCTTCCACTCCATCGCCTTCCTCTTCATCTGCTTCCCTTTCTCCCCCTCCATTAGCTCCTTCACCTGCCTCTCCACCTCGTTCCTTTTCACGTTGTTGTCGATCTCCATCCCGATTCCCCACTCCTGGCAGCTGTACCAGCAGTTCGTCTGCTGGTCCCCAAAGAATGGCCAGCACACCACCGGCACCCCAGCCGCAATGCTCTCGATCGTGGAGTTCCACCCGTTGTGGGTCAGGAACCCGCCAACCGCTGAGTGGCTTAGCACCCGCTCCTGGGGGCACCAGCTCACCAGCAGGCTCCGCTCCCTCGTTGCAGCCAAGAAATCCGGAGGCAGCATCGCCGCATCACCAACGACCAAGTCTGGCCTGATGACCCACAGGAACGCCTGGCCGCTGTTTGCGAGCCCCCATGCGAACTCCACCAGTTGCACTGGCGACATCACGGTGATGCTCCCGAAGTTCACGTACACAACTGAGCTGGGTTGTTTCGAGTCGAGCCACTCGATGCAACCTGGTTCTTCCTTCCACAGGTTGGACCCGAACGGCCTGGTGTTATTATCGGATAGTTGCTTTGTAAGGAGATGAAGGGGGCCAAGGGTGTAGATGGGAGGGAACATGGCCTTGAGGGCGTCGAGGACCTCGTGCTCTAATTGGTCGAACGTGTTGAAAACAATGGCTGAGGCTCTCTTCGCTCGATCGACCTCTCTCAAGCAGAAGGGTATCATTAGGTCGTTCGGGTCAGTGGTTTGGATGAAGGACGGTAAGTCTCTCAGGCGGATGTTTCTCATCCCGGGTATCCAGTCAATGGTGGTGTCTAGATACCCGTTTGTCAAGTAGCTGGCATCTACAAATTGAGAGTCGATCGATTAAACCATTTAACCATTCATGATAAGGTTCTTACATCTTAAATTCTACTTTTCACAGTTGACTTTGTTAAGTATTTAGAAAACTACGATACAGTCCGCCACTGGCTAATCATGTAAATCAGGAACAAACAAAGCCACACGTTATAAACGCCAACCAAATCCACAAAAGAGAAGAAAAATCATTAGTGTAAATCTGCTAAGTGAGATTACTTTATTAAACCAAATCGAACAGTTTACCTTTGAGTGGAGTAAGACCCTTGTCAATAAGACTGCGATACTGCACGTAGCCCATGAAGCTGCACGCGCTCGCCGTCCAGAGCAGGACCTCCGGCACGCCGATTGCCTCTGCAGCATCGAGTGTGAAGGTCATCGCGCCATCCGACACCACGCAGCTCACCAGCGGGGAACCCGACGTCGCGCTCTCCTCGTTGAGCCTCTGGAGCAAGTCCCGGAAGTAGGGCAAGCAGAACTTACTCGTGGACTGGCAGAGGGCGAGAGTGTCCTGCGTGGCGTCGGCGGCGGCATCGGAGGGCGGGAGGCCGTCGGGGATGGTGCGGAACTGGAAAGATGGGAGGCCATCGAGGGAGGAGGGGCCGCGGGAGCGGAGGAGGCGGCTGTGGTTGTACTCGGTGTTGACGAAGGTGACGTGGAAGCCCCGGTGGTGGAGGAGCTTGGCGAGGTTGAGCATGGGGTTGATGTGGCCCTGGGCTGGGTAGGGAATGCACACCGCGTGCGGCTTCTGGATCATATCTATCTTATCCATCTCTCTCTCTCTCCTCTGTGTTTTGATCGTTTCTCTTGATGTTGTCTTGCTCTTTTCTGGTTTTGGTCCATTTATAGGCGGGGCGAGATCGAGAGGGGACGGCGGGTGGCACGTGGGCGACCAATTCCGGCCGATTTGCAAGACGTGAGAGAGACACGTGATGCGGCGGGGGATAAGAAGAACGTGACATGGCTCGTCGTTCACGTGCATTTGCAGATCTCATAATCCAAAAATGGGTCGACGCCATGATCCTTGGCGTGTTTGGTCTTTTTCCGCTATAAAAAATAAAAATAAATAATGATTTCTTTATTTTTAGTGGTTTGAATAATTGGTGAAAAGTTAGGTAGTTTATAATTTTTTAGATACGGGCTGATATATGCTATTGCAAGACCGTCATTAATGAATAGATTCAAGTGCTTAACAGGCAGATCCAGGGTCCTGATAACTAGACCTTGGAAGCTAGTGATTAGATTTAGATCTTTGATGCTTGGATTGTAATTTGACAATTTTAAATACCAAATGATATTCGAACAAGCGAAATATATTTGAGAAGTGAATCCATCCGTTTATATTATCTTATAGGCTAAATTTACACCATTATCATCCCCATTCTCTTGTTCTCTATATGAAGCTCTATGAGTCATTGTTGAAAGCAGCATATGCTTGCATGCCTAGTGTGAACAAAGGTTTTAGACATGCGTCATGCACTTATAAGAATTTGAAACTTTGGGAAAGCAAAATATTACTTGATTTACAAATCCAAGTCCATTTCAACCATCAATCAATCAGGTGAATCTACACTAAAATGTGCATAATTGATAATCCAAATAATAATGATTCGCATGATTTACGAATCACGCAATATACTTTTCGAAATTTACCCGGACTTGTCAAAATAGGCAATGGTTATTATTTGGACTGTTGTTATCCGTTTTCCTCTCGTGTTCCAAAATTCTGGCCATAGAGAAAAGCAGTGCGAACTGCGCTGCGAAGCCAAATTTGAGTGAAGGTGACTTTAGAACGCACGCTGCACTTTTCTATTTGCATGTTTCCAGCTTTGTTGTATTGGTCATTGGATCTTGGTTTTCCTTTGGATTTGATGATTGAGATTTCTCCTTGAGTGACGATAGCGGATAGCCCTATTTTAAGAACTCGTCCGATATTAAGGATCTGCAATAGATAGTTTAAATTAAAGATTGAATTTTAGGTTACGAGAGAATTATTTCGATAACATTAGCAAAATACGGTGGTCCATGAAAAACATTTTGGAAGGTGAAAGGCCATGGAGAGATACTGTCCACGACTCAGGTATCTCTTATTCAAGCTCATATTCTTCTATCCATTTATTTGTTTCTTCATATGCCTCCCCACCAGTAGATCTCAAGATCGGATTCCATGCTTGTGTAGCCGATGGATTAAGTAGCCATTTTTATCATCTTTTTCTTAAACGGAACGAATTACGTTGTGTAGCCATTTTCTTTTTTTCTTCTTCTTATTACGTAAAGTAGCAACTTTCGTGCTGAGCAAGCTAAGTGGTATTTTGACTTTATTGAATATTTTTAATCTATTCAAATTATGCTTGCCAGACATCAAATGGGTTCAAAAGGCTGAGCAATCTGGGGCTCGCTTGACTCTGCATGCCTCATGAATCGATTAGATAGTTGATACGCATATTGTAACTGGAAAGAGTTTACATACGATTAGTAAGATTTTAGCGGTTGACTTTTAGATTTTGAGCTAAAAATATCCAGAACAGTTTGTAGTACATTTGAATTTTCCGATTTAGCCAATTTAAATTTTCCGGTCTAGTTAGCTAAATGCTTATGCAAATTCAACAACTGTTTTTGATCCTAGGCTAGCCAGATAAACTTCACAAGCAAATGACTGAGGAGGTTGAAATTTGAAGAACTTTTGTTCTCATAACGTGTATTTTTTTCGCGGGTTACGCACCGCATGACCCATTTTCGACCTCAGCAATGGAGAAAATGTTAAAAAATTTCATGCATTGCTTCGCCTCTTGCCCATGCGCTCATTTAAAATAATGTCTTCTAGAAAATTCTTTGGCTAAATATTTTAGTTATAGGGACGTCTTTAATTATATTTTATTCAAAATAAATTATTTTTCATGGCATTGGTTGTACAAGAGTCTTTAGGATACTTATCAACAAAATTTCAATAGCGTAATTGTCTCCTCGAATTGAAATGTGGGTCGACGACTTTAAAAAAAGGAAGAAATTCAAATAGCCTCCTTCTCACAGTAAGTGGCGGCCAAATAAAATAATCAATTATTCAACTAGCCATTGACTCCGTATAAGCCGCCACGGGACTAATTAAATGATTTAAAAACAAAAATGCTCATTTCTTAACATACTGTGAACATAAAAGGTAATTACCAATTTTAACAGTAACACTTAAACGTTTAAATTGTCAAAGCGCATAAAATGAGACTTAATAAATAGCTGAAGAACACTCTTTAATATTTTATGGTGTGTTTTTTTGTAAAAAAATGATTTGAAAAATATTTTTTTTTAAAGTATCACTTACGAAGAAAATATATTTTCATCGTCCGAGAAGTTATCAAATATTCTACTCAATTTTAGCCCAGATTATTGCACGAGTTTGGTCAGCGGAAAACGCACATCATTTATTCTTTTTGCTCGATTGATTGCTCATGGTGGAACCAATCTTTGCGTTTCGTACTAGGCCGACATCGACGGATTCGTTATTTTCAATTTGGCGGAACTAGAGCCCATGGAACTTAATTGGAAATTTTCTACAAGTTGGACGATATATAACAGAAATTATAAAATTGAGAAGTTAAAGAAAACAATGCAAGTTTAGTAATCAAATGTACATCATGGGTTTTTCAATAAATTCAGTCTCTATTTGAAATGGTTTTTAGAGTATATTTTTTTCACAGAAAATTCAATAAGAAAGCATTTTCCAAGAAATACGATTAGTTTTCTTTTATTTGGTGATATATGATCAAATTTTATTTTATATTTTTTTATTATGTTTGGATCTTATTGGAAAAGAATTTCAATCTCATGCCTTCTTTATCTTAGGCCAAAAAAATATTTTTTTAAATATTTTTAAATTAAAATTTTAATTATCTTTTTAAATTTTTTGATTATCTTTTTTTCTTTTTTCTTTTTTTTTTCCTCATCCTTGTTGTGACTGGCTGGCAACAATCATAGGCAAGCTCTAGGCTTGCCCAATATTGGCCTTGGACGAGCTCAAAATCACCAAGATTTGGTGAGATCAAGCCTCGTCGGCCATCACCAAGACATGACAACCGGTTGAGGGAGAAATAAAAAGAAAAATAAGGAAAAAATTAAAAATTTAAGATGAGCAATTTCAAAAGGTGTTTTCACCTCTTTAGATTTAGGAATTCACTTTCCTAGACTTATACATAAATATTTTCATTGACCGCAAAGTGTTTTCGGTCAACAAGCCATTTTCCGTGAAAATCCGAAAAATCAGTTCCCGAAAAACGCTTTTCCTACAAACATATCCTTACTTTTTACTGTTTTACTTAATCTAAATCTCTCAACTCACGCACTTTTTTTCTCAAAGTCAAAACTCCCAAAACATTTACAATACTCCCAAACTGTCACATGAAATTCACAATTGATTTTTATTCAGAACAATAATTTAAATGTTGGCGAGTACTTTCCTTTTTATGAATATGTTGGAATAAATTTGTTATATCTAACATGGATCCTTTGGTGTCAATCTACTTCCAAGATGGGAACCTAGCACTTGAAACTTGAAAAGAAATAATACACAGAGACTCCTGCAATTAGAAGGCATTATGAAAATTCACCACCATGATCCCACAGTGAAGTGGCAAATTATAGCAATAATTAAAATACCCATCATAATAATGGTGAAAACAGGATATACTCAAATTATATCAAGCAGCCCTTTTATGACATCACTATGTACAGAGCGAGAAAATATTTGGTACGCTTGGGGTGCCAAGTCATCTTCCTACTAGTCCATTTAATATATGACATGTGTTCATAAAGGGTCCCACTTGTAAGATTTTTCTCTCTTCTTTACCCTCACTTGTAATCTCACCTTTTTTTTTCTTGTTTCCTTTTTGCAGACGACCTTGCACAATGCCGTCTCTTCCCTTACCCGCCTCACCTCCCTTCGGCTCTCTCCCTCACCTGCATGGCGATGGCAATCATTCACCTGCCATCTCCCTCACCTGAGCCTGACCTTTGCACCTCCCCCACCAGCGACGACTCCACCAATGAAGCCATCCACCACACCCGCGACCCCTTTGGGTCCAAGAACAAGCCGAGTCCCTCCGTCATCATCACCCACGACCCCGAGCCCTCCTTCTCCCTCTCCTTCTCCCTTACACCCCGCATCCTCAAGGTTCTTTGTGGCTCTGCCGTCATTGTCTCCCTTCACAACTTCCGGATCCGACGAGGGCTCAACCCTCGCCAAATCCAATGTGGTCATCCCTCACCTTAGGTGCAAGAGTCGCCCCTCACCACTGTTCTAGGTCTTTCACGGGATGAGGCACAGAAAAACCGTATATTGCTTCCATGGGAGTCTACATCTTCAAGAAGGAGATACTTCTGAATCTCTTAAGGTACCGGTTCACTCAAAGTCGTGCTTCTCATGCACGAATGTGCAGAACTATGGCACATCTTAGGCTGATCAATGCAAATTAATTCTATGCCTCTTTGTCGATTTGGATGGCGCTTTCCCACTGCCAATGACTTTGGATTGGAGATTATCCCTGCATCTGCCAGCGAATTCTACACAAAGGTCAGAATTGTTCCGTGCTTATTGTCATCGGTGAAGTATTTTTTTGGTTCATTAGCTAGTAACTTTAGGTGCTAGCATCGACAGATTCATTGAGAAGTTGTTGCAGGCTTATCTATTTAATGATTACTGGGAAGACATAGGGACCATCAGATCCTTCTTTGAGGCAAACTTCGCTCTGACCGAGCACGTAAGTGCATTATTTAACTAGATTGTATCTCACTTCTGTCCACTAGCTTCAATGCTTCTTTCTGTTTCTATCTGTTGACTGCATTTTTTCACATGTTCTGGGTTCTTATTAAAAGCTCTAACCCATACAGAGCATGTCTTTTTTTATCTATCAGCCACCAAGATTTAGCTTTTACGATGTGACAAAGCCAATAACACATCAAGAAGGAACTTGCCACCGTCCAAGATCGACAGCAGCAAGGTGTGTTTAGGTTACATTCCCCATTCCATGAACCTGGTAACATTGCATTTATCTTCAAATAGTTTGTCCTACCAATCGTTGGCCAACTGCTCATCCTTTCTTCAGGTTGTTGACTCAATTGTCTCGCACGGGAGCTTCTTAAATAATTGCTTCATAGAGCACAGCGTCGTTGGTATCAGATCGCGCATAAATGCTAACGTTCACCTGAAGGTAATTACCACTCTTTACTCTGATCTTAAGTGAATTAGACAAGTGCGAAATTGCTGCTTTGGCAAGTTTATTATGATCTCATTTAGGAGCTCAGTTGCTGCTTAGCATGAAATGTTCTGCTTCAGCTAATTACATGGTGTTACAGGACACAGTGATGCTCGGAGCTGACTTTTATGAAACTGATGCCGAAGTAGCCGCGCAGTTTGCCAAGGGAAAAGCCCCCATCGGCATCGGAGAAAACACGAAAATCAGGTATCGCAACAATGCTCCTAATCTTTCCATTAATTCCGTTCCGTCCTCATTTCATGTCTTTCTCCATGTGCACTAGAGCGAGGTTGAGCATGTTTGGTGAATATCTGCGCGCGCATGAAACACCATGGAGCCTGGATCAAGCTATGATCCTTATTCACTCTTGCCTTCGACTTGATTATCGTTACATATCTGTGCAGGGATTGCATCATCGACAAAAATGCAAGAATTGGGAAGAATGTTGTCATTGCGATTCTGAGGTTCGCCGAATTGAATTCCCCTTGATATGCAGCCTAACAAGACATTTTCATTTCATACATGATACGGGAAGTTTATCCATTCAATTGTCAGATGTTCACATTTCACCGTTCTTTTTGCAGGGAATACAAGAAGCTGATAGATCTTCGGAAGGCTTTTACATCAGATCCGGCATCAGCGTCATCCTAAAAAACTCAACGATCCCGGACGGATTTTTAATATAAACTGACCACCCTATCCTTTCATTTTGTTATGCAATTAGGATGGGATATCAAGGGGACCAAAGAAGACAATGAATACAAGATTATGTTTGCTAGAGAAGGGAAAGAAACATGTCACTGCAAATAGCTAGTGGCTTCAAAAGGCATACGTCATATGCAATACGAAATAACCCGAATTCTCGCTAGTCTTTCAATTGATTCCATAATGTACCTTAAATTTAGATTCTTTCGATAAATATATATAACGGTTATCAGATGATGCTAAATTTGTTAACACAGATTACAAAACAAGAAGAAATTGCCAATTGCTTTCATAAAAAAGATCATAGTTACATAGGTAAAGATCTTAAGATTATGGCGACAATGTAGTCCGTAGGTTTGCTGCCATAATCCTGGGACTAGAATCAATTGGACCGGCTGCAAATGGGCGGGCCAGAATCAATTGGACCGACTAGTTGGCCCTGACTAGGCTTTTTAATTTGGATTACTTTTTCGAACCCGCCCATCTGCGCTTTGGGCTCGGTCAATCTACTGGGCACGTGAACAAGTTTACTATTAGTTTAGGAACAATTACGATGGAGTTCCTAAAATTTGTAAGCACTTAATACTTTTACCGTATATTTAAGTTCTAAAACTTGTCGCCATTCTCCATTTTAGTTAGTGCTTCTGTGAGCTCTGTCACCTTTTCGTGGACCAAAAGTCCAAAATAACACGTTTCATTAAATTTTTGGTCCTTCGTAGGGTCCAATAAGCTGATGGAGTTCATTAAAACTCAATATGAGTTACAAATTAAAATGAAAATAAAAAAATAATTAATATTACAAAATCTGCAAAACTATATCTACCACGGCACAAGTATTCTCAACTTGTTTGTATTGCTAAAAACACTAAATTTGCCAAGTGTGACAAAAAAAAAATGCCACACTTTTTTTTTTTATCATAAAAACTTCTGAAACTTATACCAACGTAACAAATATATCATGAATGGAACTAAAATAAAGAATATATATGTCACATGTATAATGTTTGGATTTTTCCGTGACACAAACAAAATTATTACTTTGAAATTTTGTGGTATTTACCCTAAAATAAACTCAAAATAAAGAAATAAACTATATTAAGATCAGGGACAAAAAGATTGAGGGCAAGACAAGGATAAGCACAAATGTTCAGGAACCCTAGTCACTGTGAGGGCATGCCAGGGCCAACTGGCTCTTGCTCGATGATGACTAGCCATGTTGTCACAACCATCAAAAGTGGGCCATTGTCTTATTTTTCTAAACCTTCTTAACGATGGGATCTTCATTAGAAAAATAGTCACTTTTCTTAATATTGCAATTTGTACAATTTCTTTCATTTTTCACTAAACAAATTTTTTTTTAAATTTTCAAAAAAAAAAAAACAAAAAACCAAACCAAATTGAACCAAGTATTTGATTCTTGGCACAATTCCGTTTGGTTTTACTGAAAATCCAAATTGACTCAAACCAAACCAAACTATCCCGGTGGCGACGAGCTGCATTGCCCTGACCACCGGGATGGTCAGGGCCCTCGCCTTCTTTTTCCAAACCTTCTTACACGGCGGAATCTTCCGTAGAAAAAGGGCCAAAACCGAACCGCGTTAAAAGCAAGTCTTTCCACGGCACAACTCGTCGGTTCTTTTCACTTTTGACGGCCGTGGCTTCCCGTAGAAAAATAAAAAAAGGTGAAAAAAAACTAAAAACCGAACGACGACACGTCCACACGAAGCTGCTCCGAAAGTCAAGAGCTTCTTAAAAGACTCGCGACCCGACCGAAGGAGTCGCACGTTGTTGGGGCCATGCTCTGCTCCTCGCACTTTCTTCGTCCCCTCGTGCTTTTGGAAATTTTCACCGGTTCAAAGATGACATCATCGATTCCCCTTTCTTTATCTTAATTTTCTGCCCCCCTTTTTGACCTGGATTTCCGAGCCATGTTATTTCTATTATTATCCCAATATAGGCGCCTGCCAATGGTAAAAAAGAAAAGAAAAAGACATCTGACGTGCGATTCACGATGGGGGAGATCCCACAGGACATGTCGGCATGTTTGGGTTGCTACAATGCCTTTTCTTTTAAAATTTAATTTCATCAAATTAATATCATTATAATAAATTTACCTCAAATTATTTTTATCATTAAAAACCCAAATTTACCATCTATTTGATTTATGTTAAATTGACTAAATATTGCGAAAAACTATAAATTGATACATATGTGACAAATGAAAGGCAAAATCCCAAAATCGCGAGAGTATAAATCGGTATTTATATGACAAATGAAATGTAAAATCTTAAATTGCATAACTATTAATCACGTGCCATTTAATTCAACAATTTGATGAAAAAATTTAACTAAAACTAACAAACGAAAATTTGTCGGTATACTAATTTAAGATTTTTCTTGGTCAAATAATAAATCTAGATAAATTTATTATAAATGTATCAATTTGGAAGTTTTTGTGATATCAATCATTTTTCTTTTCTTAGATAAGTGCGCTGAATATCCTAAATTTAGTCATGAAAGTACAATTAATTTTTAGAATTTTAAAAATGCAATCAATTTAATGGAAAGACCAATTGCACCAATTTGATAAATTTTATGATTTAAATGCACTTTTTGAAAATTTTAAAATTAATTGTACTTGTATGATAAGTTTTACATTTTTAGTGCACTTATAGCTTGTGAAATTTGTTTTTTTTATTGTAATATATTCGGAATCTTTATATACGGTTAAGATTTAGATTTACATGCATCTTTCTTCACAATTTGTTTGGCATATTTTGGCAAGAAATCCAACTTCCAAAAAGTTGAGACAAATTAACCCTAATTGCGTGGGAGTGTGGTAATCTCCCGTGTTCTCATGTAATTGGATAATTTTTGGGATTGGAGGCTCGTATGTCACAAGTCAACACTTCAAGTCTTGCCCGGTCATCTTGGCCATCTTCACGGTTTATTAGGCCTTGATAATCTCCAATCCGTGACACATAATCCTATAAATAAGTTTTGAAATGATCAATTTGAATTGCAAGTGCCATAGATTATCACGAAGGTGACGAATTCCATCGAATACGGCGGTCCAGATGCTTTCTATTATCGTACCATGCTCATAGAATAATATTTCTTCATCAAACGATCCTTTGCGTGGCTTCGGTAGGAAGATCCGAATCCAAATGGATGGCCGTCGGATTGGAAGTGGAAAGCTCCTACTGGCCGTCGGATTACGAAGAGGATGACAGTTCCAAAGCTTGGGGATATAAAGGTGGGAGGAAAGTGGGGTTGGTGAATGGACTTTGATTTCTCAACCCTTGATTTAGAAGTGAAGGGACATCAATGCCGAATCAAGTGGAGGACCAAAAGAGTAATTACCCAAAAAATATTAAAAATAACTTACGAATTTTAGGTGACGTGCAATAATTAGGTGATCATAGCCATGGTTATGGACAAGATGTAATTATTGCTTCTCACTTTACTTATTTCTTTGATGAAAATAATTATATATATTAAGTCAATTTTGTACTGATTTGATATTGAAAGATTTATCTTGGAAAGATTTCACTTATTGATGATCATTTGACAATTCAAACGTGGCATTAAATTTCATGGAATTTATGGTGGGCTTTTTTTTTTTTTTAATTCTTACACTCAATGATTAATAAAAATTATAGTTATAAAATAAGAATTTTTGGTGAGGTGAAATAATTAGGTGACCATAGCCATGGTTATCGACAAGGTGTTATTATTGCTTCTCACCTTACTGTTTTTTTTGCCCCTCCAGGAAAGATTTTCCGTTATATTATATATAGACATATACAAAATCAGCTTCGCAAGAAATAAAAATGGAAACCAAGTGGTGTTCCATAAATGAAAATTGCGAGAAATGCTTGATATAGACCTCATACCTAATTTGGTTTAAACCGTGAAGATTTTGACTTATCATTTGCTCATGTTTCTCAATTGTCATTATCCTCGAAGTTGCTACTTTTAATCCAACCGCAACTTAGAAAAATGGGTCGAAAGGGCTTTGTTGATTATGAGTTCATGAAAGAGTTATAACTAATACTGAAGAAAGAAATTATTTTTCCTTCACATTAAACAAACATGAGCAATTTAAGTTAACACATGCGTGGTTGAATTGATGCTATTTGGTGTTTTTCTAAATTCGACTTGACTTGACTTTTCAACTACGAATTGGACCTATCGATATATTTATAAATTTCATCTCAACTCAACTCAGTTTGATTTTATTATCGTAAGCAGAATCTTAATTATAACCCAACTTCGAAGTTCGATTTATGGTCTTCCAAGTACCCTAATAGTTAAAAGTAAATATTTTACACATGTGTTCCGAGGATAAAATTCTCTTATCCCTATATAGTATGTAATTTGTACATGGCATCCAACGTTACTTTGCATGAGCACGAGGAGGGAGGGGGAGCTTTTCGAAAAGTAGTTGTTTTTTCTTTTTCTTCTTTGTTTGTCTCCTTTCCTTTTCCCTCATTAAATTGAAATCAAAGGAGCTTAATTGTGAGAATCCACTAAAAAAGTGATGAAATAAATGAATAATTATCATTATTTTTGGTTGAGACTTGATGGGAAAAAGGTGAGATGAAAATGAAGAAAATGGTGAAATGAGAAATGGCAAGAAAGAAAGAAAGGAAAAGGTGTGGGGTTTGATCCAATCAAAGCGTCTGAATCGGGTGTTCCCCCTTACCCCTTCCTTCCTTCCTCCCCTGTCCTTTCCCTTCCTTTTCCCTCGCTTCAGTTCTCTTCCCTCCTCCCCCATTATTCTCTCTCCCTCTCTCTCTCTCCCTTGACTCTCTCTCCTCTCTCTAGTTTCTCTCTCTTGTTTCTCTCTCTCCGCATTTCTAGGGTTCTTTCCTTCTCCTGCTCCACAACCCTCTCTCCTCACTCCTCCCCATTCCTCTCTTCCCATCTCTCTCTCTCTCTCTCTCTCTCTTTCCTTTGCTGTGAAGAGACCAGTCGAGCTCCCATGGCGAATTTCGCCTTTCCGTCTTCCCTGGAGAAACCCACCAGCTTCACCGCCTCGTCCTCCTCCGCTCCGGCCGCCGGCGACGACGACGACGTCTTCGAGGACAGCTGCAGCATCTGCCTCGAGTGTTTCACCTCCCAGGACCCCGCCACTGTATGATCGCCGTCGCTTGAGCCGCTCCTCAGTGTTCTTTTTCTTTTTTTGCTTTTGTTTGCTTTTGTGGGTTGTGTGTGTGACGACGGGAACAGTGTAGCGGAAATGGTTTCCGTGGTTTTGGGGACGCGATGGGGGGTAGTGGGAGCTTTACGACGTCGGAGTTGTCGAAATGTCGGATCTTTTTAGAAAAGGGTTGAATTGCATTCGGTTGAATTGATGTTGTATCCGGTAGATTCGTGCTTATGTTGCCTCTGATTAAGGGTGTGGTGGGAATGGTCCTGAAAATCACCATCTGCTTCGATACAGGATGTAGAACTTGGGAGGTTTGGGAGATCATTGATGGATCTGCCGGAGTCAAAACGAAATATGGGTTAGTTTTTGTTAGCAGGTGCGAGCAGGATAGGCGTTGATTTTCTTTGGCCGACCCAGATATGGTAATTGGGGAACTGTAATGCCGGGTTGTTCGAGGTTGCGCAGTACCGTCTTTTAGTATGGTCCTGTTGATTTTTTGGGTGCAAATGTTGTAATTCCTGATGCATATTTGGGAGATGAGAAGTTTCAATAGCCAACTATTTTTTATTGGATGACACAAAAACTACTCGTTTATGAATGCCTAAATCTCTCTCTTTTGGATGCATCAATTATTGTATTTTCACATTAAACTCCTTTTTGTTCAGCCGATGAATTTTTTTTTTTCCTTTTGTGAGAACTACTGTGTGATCTACTTTATTTTCTAAGTGGGTCATCTCTATCCTTTTCCTGTTGCAGGTTACAACTTGCAATCATGATTATCACCTTCAATGTATTCTTGAATGGTAAAGCCTAACCTAATATTATTTGATTCTACTTTTATAGTTTTCTTGGTTAAGTTTCCTACCATGAGGGATTCTGGTTCCACCTTGTTTGTGGTGAGTCTATTACATCCAGGCAATCACCCAGTCACAATAATTGAGATCACTTTCTCACAGGTCACAGAGAAGCAAAGAATGCCCAATCTGTTGGCAGTTACTTTCCTTGAAGGATCCTGGCAGGTATGCAGTCATTGTGGCTGGTTATTCCTTGGGATTATTCTTGCATTTGTAATTTGAAACCCAGCTCACAAGCAAATAAGATGTTTGCATGTTGATTCAAGCTTTCGTTTCATCAAGCACTGCTTCTCATCTATATATTACTTTTTCCATAGCCAAGAGCTTCTCAGTGCTGTTGAGCAGGAAAGAAAGCGAAGGTCGAGGAACAGATCTACCCCTTCACCGACCACTGTCGTCAGTTTCCATGAGGATTTTGGCATCGGACAAGTATTTTACATAAAAGAGTCATTTTTCTTATACTTTCACAAGTGCTGTTAGAGGCACATTAGACGAATGCGTATTTATTTCGTCCCTTTTCACTCCTTCAGGAACTTTCCTCACAAGACGTCTCAGATATTGATGAGCGTGTTCTGCAGCATTTAGCTGCTGCAGTGAGTAGGGCTCATTATTTACGCAGAAGGGAGAGACAGAGATCGTCTGGACTTGGTTCTTCCAGAATCCGTGTTTCTAGCTCTCCAGACAATTGCCCCATGATGCGGCATTCACACCAGACCAATGTGGAAGGGCAAGAAGGTTTCATTGTTGAGTCTTCTAGCAGTGATTTAACTTCTGGAACTCCAATCTGTCTAAACATTCGTCCTCAGTCCCCAATGTCCCCTCCTTTTGCAAACATGGCTCCCAGTGCTGCAGTCAACAGAGGAACTTTTGGTAGCAGGTAGAAAGTTGAAAATTGCATCTTTTGAGAGTACATTTTTCAGTGTCTTGCCTTTTATGATGAATCTACTCTCTTTTTATTATCGATATATCTCTCTTTAACTCATGCTCATTGAAGGCATCGAATAGATTTTTCACAATCTTGATTAACAGAAGGATGATACATCACGTGACATATCTATGTGTAGCTTGTCATCCTATCTGTGCTAGTGCCAACTGCAATCACTTGTAGGATGTTCTCATATCCGTTAAACACCTGTGGAAAATGTCCTGTGTGGTATGGGTACTCCTAGTGGGATTGATTTTCAGAGTGGTGCCTTTTTTGATTAGTGGTTTTCAAAGATGTTCTTATGATTTAAAATTTAATTTACAGAGTTCTTCAGAGCCAGATACGAGTTAACAGTCATCAGAGCCCACAGGAACCTAGTCCACCTGAAATGTCCTCCTTCTCAGAGTCTTTAAAATCTAAGTTCTCTTCTGCAACTGCCAGGTAAAATTATTTTGCAACTTGATAATTTTGGAGAATTAACTTCTGTCATAGTAATTCTTTGAAGAGCCTAATCTATAATATAAATGTGTATCAGATACAAGGAGTCAATCTCAAAGGGCACTAAAGGTTTGAAGGAGAAGATACTTGCTCGCAACAGCTCAGTCAAGGAGCTGAGTAAGGGAGTTCAGCGTGAGATGAGTGCTGGAATTGCTGGTGTTGCGCGAATCATTGAGCGCCTAGACCTGAAGCGATCTGAAGCCTCTGCATCTGTCCCTGGTCATGTTGTGGTAACTTCGGATTTATCCAAGAGAGAAAAGAGTTCACTGGAGGATCTTCTGACTCAATCTTTTAGAGAAGCTCCAGTAAGTCTAGATGCAGAATTACATGACATGGGTAATATCCCAGGCCGACTTGAAGTTATTCCTACCCAGGTGACAAACACCCTTCTTTCTGTGGTTTGACTATCTACTTAATTTTCTTGCAGAATGTATTTGCTCGAGCTGTTTGTGTAGGATTGAAAGGGCTATTTAGAATGCAAAGTCGTCAGTTAAAAGTCTTTCTTTGAAAAAGTCTTGACTTTTCATGTTGAATCATGTGAAAAAGTATTGATATAACATGACCAGCCTCGATACATTTACTATAATGGTAGTATCCCAAAGGTGAAAAGAAGGTGGCAAAACAAATAGTGATGTGGCGCCACATCGCTTGGCTGATTTCTTTTTGGCACATGGAAGCATGATGAATTGTTTTTGTCTTATATTTCTACAGGAGAGACATTGATGCTGCTATGTTGTGGGTCGGCCTTGAGCTATTCTGGTTTTTCTACTAGTGGGCTTGTCTGAAGGCATGTGGAGCAAGTGACGTACAGTTAGAAAACCAACTTCTCTCATTGGTTTCTGCGTCCTGCGTCCGCTGTTCATGTGAAGGAACCATCAGCTGATTGTTTAACATATGAAAGCATTCTTTCTATATATATTTGAGGGTATTGAAGAAGGATCATTTGATGATTCTCATGTTACTTATATGTTTCTATTCACAAAGTTGCTTGCCCCTTCAAGAATTCAAAGATATGTCCATTTCCTCCTATACAATTTACTATGGACAGACGAAGATGCTGAATATGTTTCACTATAGGATCATACAGAAATACTTCTCCGAACCCCAGCATCTTGTCCTTTTCTTATTGCAATGGTAAAAGCATAACATTGGCACGGAAGGAAAGAAAACAAAATCCCAATGCCATTATTTAAGAAAAGAGAGGTTTGTGGAAGGCTTCCAAGGTTTTAATCTTAATGAACAGTGATTGCTGATCGTTTGTTTGTTCGCTTTTATTTCTGAGATTCTTGATTAGCATATGGCTGCACTTTTGTTCTCTGTAAGTTCTTGAATGCCTTAACGATTTCCCCACATGCCTCCTTTCACCTCTTTTCTCCGCATCGCTTATCTGAGCGCCGATTCTGCTCATCTAAGTCGGGAGTGTCAGAGTCAAGCTGCTGACCCTTCTGTGCTCAATTTGTTGATCATTCGTACTCGGTTCATTTCTATCATTGAGGAGAAGATCTAGAAGTACTTCCCCCCGAATCCCATCTTTTCTAATAGCAATGGCAAACAGATTCAACTTTAGTGCGCTTTCAAATTCTAGTTCGAGCTTGAGATTTTACTTCGCTGGGAATCAGACCGAGTCGAGCCTAATGAAAAAGTTATTAGGGTTGAACTTGGACCTTAGAAGACAAGTTCGAATCTGAGTTTAGCATCACCGCACGCATTCGATTGGGGTTCCGCTTAAGTCACGAATTCTGGTCAGGCCACTTCTGTCAAAGGCCACATATTACGAAGAATGCGTCGATCAAGGGCGAATGACCGCAGGGGTAGAGCCACTAGGCGTTTTGAGGCTATTCGGTCTTTTCGCGGTGAAGAAAGCATTGATAAAATTTTTCATTTTGGTATAAGAGCACAAAAAAGTTGTTCACAATCAACTTATTCTTATGATACCTCATAGTCAAGCTGCAATTTGCCATTCTAACCCTGATAAAACAGTATCGATGAACAGACAATCTCATTTAACTTGTGCAACAATGGACACAGCAGCTAGTCATGACATTCTCTCAGAGTCGTGCCTTATCAGTAAGCAAGTGCTCCTTGAAGGATTGCGAAAGAGAAGGTTTCCTCATATCTGTCCCAGAATAACCTCGGCACCAGAAACCTTGAGGTCGGATGGAGCTTCTTCCACATTGAGAGCCTTCACTTTCCCGTCCTCCACATAAGCTGACCATCTACACCAGAGCAGCCATTTGATTACCCAAAAAAAAAGAAGAGTAGATCCAAGGACAAACTGATCATTTAATTAGGCATTTCATCCATAAAGTGATGGTCCAAAGGTAAAAATGACGGAAGGAGATTCAAGGAGGTGTTTGATGTCCAATATTAACTTATTAGGGCCTAGGGCATACCTTTCAGAGCGAAGTCCAAGCAAAGCTGCTGAGAGATCTTTAGTCAAGTCCAAGCTCTTATGGAAGCTAGCATCAAAATCCCCATAGAATTCGATCTGTTATGATTAAGATAAACAAGCACAAGTTCATGTCAGAACCTTCTTTCACTTTAAAATGTGGGGAGGCAGAGATGACAGAAGTTCACAAACAAGGTAAAAATCAAGCTTTGCTTGTTGTGCATACATGAACCACATTCCTTCACTGTGTCACACACATACTCTAAAAAAGAAGCCTCATTTGCATCTCTGGAAATGGATTGTTTTGCCCAAGAAAACTTCTGTAGTAGTACACTTTCTTTAAAGATGGCACTAAAATAAAACTGAGGTAAGTATTCTAGCTGCTCTACTGCCATTTCACCTCTGATTGTGATCACTGCATGTCCTAACAACATGCATTTACAGTTTTGCAAATGGAACGTTGTGACATAAAGGAGAGTCATCCTCTTGAAGAAAATAAAAACAAAAGAAAATAACCTCGTATTGATGTTCTACAAGTTGCAGGAAGAAATGTGAGGCAATACCAGAAATCCTCACAACAATCAACAAATTTTTCCTCAAGAAATTATCAAAAAGATGAGTCAAGGAACTCAACACCCAACTCAAACATTCCAAAACCATTCATAATTCATTTAAGAGAGAAAAGACTGCCAAAAGGATATTTGGATGAAGAAAATACGTAAGCCAGACACAGTAGTTCATCTCTAGAAGCAAAGAATTGGGTTTCAAAATTAGTAACTTACAGCATCTTTTGCTTTGAGATTTTCAGCCCAGCCATTCATGGTGTAGGGGTCATTGACAGCCACACAAATCACAGAGTCTATGCCTTTAGCCTTAAACTTATCGATATTATTCTTGTAGCTAGGCACATGCTGCTGTGAACAAACTCCAGTGTATGCACCCTGGGAGACATCAAATATGAAAACTTGAATAGAAAGCACCAAGAGAAAGAAGGAAAACCAGTATAGAATTGTTAAATATCAACTTGCTATCCTTTATCATTTGACCTGCAGTAGCTACAGCTTCAATATGTCAAATCTTCTTAAAGTTAACATGTCTCAGTTTCCGAGGTTAAAATGGCAAGATAATGCACATCATGAACTATAACCGGATAATGCATTCCGAGAAAACACATGCAATGGTATTGAGAAGAGACTGCATAGACTGACATATGCAGTCTCTCTTGGGCATTAGACGCAAGATGAATTCAGCATCAAGGACTTGGGTACAAATTAAAAAAATAGAAATATGGTGTATATAAAACTAGAAATGCTTTAAGAGGTAAGATGGAAGATTAAATATGGCATCGCATCAAACTACATTATTAACAGACAACAACAAAGTTTTCTCTAAACATACTAACTTTGTTGTGCAAGTTTTGTTCAAGGTTACATGTTTTTCAACTTCTTATTTCTATTTTTTGCTTTTAGTGTTTTAGATTGACTTTTATCTAGTATTGAACACCTCGATATAAAAAAGTACGTGAATTATAACATTAATGTCTGGTGAAACTTATTTAAAATTGTCTAAATCCAAATCGTTTTTTCTTTTTTACTTTCATTTTGGTTGGAAGTTATAACAAGTTGGTTAAATAGTCACCTCGATGTCCAAATTTTCGTCAATGATGCAGCTAGGATCATGAAGTAAGTGAACCACAGAACCTAAACATGGTGGACTAGCATGCAATCTCATATCATGGACTGCAATGCCTTTGAAGTTTCTGCTAGGAACCCAGCACCTATCCTTTTCACAAGTACAATAAATATTCGAAGAATGGGACAATACTTCATAGAAGCGTCAAACATCAAATTTCAATATGATCTCATTTATTAGGCTCTTTTCCAGATTTCTATATACTCCTTCCAGCTTTTCAAAAATAAGAACTTTGCAGAGTTCAAAGGAAAGATTTCTATTTTTGCTATCAAAGAGCATAACACGACTCTCTCATGGCAATTGGCAAAGTCTAGCTGCATATCATAATCTATCGATCTATTCAAGCCTCCACACGATGACACCAACCAATAAGGCGAGAACATGAAAGCAACCCATTAAACGAATAATTGAAACGATTCCCATTAGACAATTCAGACGCATCTCCTCTGTCTTATTCAACCATTTCAGATGTCGGAAAAAAAAGAGCAATCTTTGCCGCTAAGTTAGCACTAAATAAGGAAGACATTGCTTGCTGCAATCGACACCCATGAATCAACTGCCCAGAAGACAAAAAGGGCTCGATTATTTCCCACGAAACTACAGACATGAAAGGGCCGAGAGTTCACTCACCGGGAGTCCGAAAATCACCACCTTCTTGCCCTGAAATCCCATGTCCGAATGAAGCCCAGGCAAAGCAAATTAGTAAAAATTCAGAAGCTGAACTTCCACTGCGAATGAAGCAATCAGCAAGAAATCGAAAACCAACCTCGAAGATATCCTTGACAGGTGTGGTGGCGAACTTGGAGGACACGCCCTCGTCCCAGCTCCGAGCCTTCTGGAGGGAGACGCCCGGCGCGGCGGAGACGATGTCGCCGCCGACGGCGACCGAGGCGTAGGTCCTGGCCGCGGCCGTCCATAGGCCGCCGAGGACGGAGGAGCTCGAGCGCTTCGCGAGCAGCGACGCCATCGCCGGAGGTTTTGCAGTCGACGGAGGTGGGTGCGTGCGGAATGTGGACTGGTGCGGTTCCTTCCTTCTCGACCAGTTTTGCTCCACACTTTTGGGGAAGGAGTGTGGTATTTTTCTACCCATTAAAAATGAAAATATATTTTGACCAAAATACAAAAAAGGAAAATATATTAAGGTTTGTTTTACTAAAAACTCAAGATTCGAAAAATATATATTTTTTAAATTAATCGGTTATATTGCTTAAAAAATAAATTAATAAAAAATATATTCATTATGGACAATAGTTTCTAATTAATTATTTTGATGGGTGGTAAAAATATTTTTTATCTGTCCATTTTTATAAGAAATATAAATAATAATTGTTCAGATAATATTTTTCAAATTTTGATTTTTCTATGAAACAAATACATCTTAAAATCTGACAAGAAATAAAAGAATACGCTAGTAAATTAATAGTTGAAATTCGCTTTCTTGCAACACCTGCCTTAAAGTGGAGCCAGGCACGAATAGCTCTAGCTTGACTCAGTGGCTGCTCAAGATCGACTTTCGACAAACTCAAGAGGTTAATTTAATTTCTATGATTGTCTCTTTTTTGCAAAGATATCAATTACTCATGAAAATAGAAAAAAAAAAAGCCTTTAAAACTACATTATACATCCATATTTCTAGGCTCTTTTTAAGATTGAGCTCAAGCTCGAGTTTTTTTTCATAAAACCGATCGTAATCAAGTTGAAGTTGAGTCAAATATACAAATTATCTATACTAATGGAGCTCAAGTAGGAATTTTTATATTAGATCTATTCGAATCAAATTTTGAGCATCAAGTAAAAAGTTAAATCAAGCTTGAGCTCGGCGATGTATGGCTCCGTTCAAGTTCACCTTTTTATTGATTTTTAGTAAGTGTCTAGTTACTACTTAAGCTGGTTAGCTTCCCTAGGTTTATACATTTAAGTTTATGGATCCTTGATTTTCTAGAAGTGTCTCTTTACTACTTAGGCTTAGTTAGCAATCCTTCATGTTATGGTTTAAGAGGTTTTTCACCATATGCTTTTCTGTATCCTTCTGTAATTTCATTATTAGTTTGCTGAACCTGTCTCATGAGCACGAAGGCAAGTTTGCAACATTGGAAAATGTTTGCAGGTCTGTTTGTTTTGCAGGAAATATGTACTTTGAAAATTTTATCTGATTTTTTCAGTGATGAAATCGCCTAGAAAAATAAGTCGATAGAAAGTCCTTTCATGATGATGGAAAACTTATACTAGAAAAATGACTTCCTTTACTAAAAATCAGAAATCAATTTTCAAAATACGACTAAACCCTGAAGTTCAAACTTGGGCCAAGGATCCTCCTGGCTGGGCAAGACCCTTGAGGCCAAGCCCGGATCCTGGCTGCTGGACGGACCGGCTAATGCTCGAGAAAAAGGCAACTGAAGCGATAGCATATTCGACAATTTTCATCGTCTGCTGAAGTTCCAAAGACATATCCAACCGGTAAACTTAACCCCCCAAATTCAAGGATGCTGTCAGGTTAGATAGAAAATGTCTGCTTTTGGCGGGGGAAGAACATGTCTGCGCATCGTTCACTTCCCTCCTTGCATATGCCGAATGGTACAAGTTGAAATTTGAATGATTCACAGTAGAACATGATATTTTCGAACATTTTGACAAATACAGATCTATAAAAACATTACTCCTTTCTCAAGTAAGATCTACATCGGAGCAGCATTGAATATCAACAAGCAAATTTCCCAAGAGAAATTTAAGTAAATCTAGACAAGATCACATGATAGGGTTCCGAGGATTTAGGCTTTTCAAGCACATCAAGATGTCCCAACTCTCAAGTGAGATACCTAACGTTCAAGAGAACTAAATACAAGAGGACCAGATTGGATGAGATTGAGACAAATTTTCTGGCTGGTTTGCTTCATGACTAAAGCAAATGGTGTTGAGAGCGCACGGTAGAAGTTCAATACCTTCACCTGATGAGATCGTTAAGAGAGGGCCTAAGTCCGAGCTCATCAATATATTCAGATAGTTTATCAATTTTCCGTTGCGGGACTTTTCTAACATAACTTACTCACATGTGCATCTTAACAAATGGTGACCAAAAACTTCATAAAATAAATTGTCATATTTTCACCCTCATTTTGGGGGAAAAGTGTCAGAAAGTTCTAAACTTATGATATTAGTGTCAATTTAGTTCAAAATCTTTTGTCTTAGAGCCAAATTAGTTCTTTGCTAACATGAACATTTTAAATATTATTTAAATAATAATTGATTTTTTTTTAATGTTTTCTTTCCTCCTCTTTCCCCAACGGTTGGTGAGGTAGTCTCTAGGCAAAGCATGGCCTCACCAGTGTTTGTTTGCCCTTGCCTCAACATGGGGGGCCACTTTGCTTAAGCGAGGCCAACCCTTGCCAAACTAACACTAGAGGAAAGAGGAAGGAAAAAAGAGAGAAAAAAAGAAAGAAAGAAAAAGAAATAGAAAATCTAAAATTATTAAAATATTATTGAAAGATATCTAGTCAGTGTTGACTATGCTATATAAGCTAGCTGACATCCACATCAACAATATTCAACCAAAAATAGTCGAAATGATTGAATTGACTCTAGCTCAAAATATTTAGGACTAAACTAACACCATTAAAATGTTTAGGATTAAATTGGCACAAATGCGATATGTTTAGACTTTTCTAATACTTTTCCTTTCATTTTGTTTAAGACATTCCTTTTTTTCTAGTTAGCTTACCAAAATATCCTCATTTCTCTCTTTAAATTATTATTATTTTTATATCAGGCTAATCCACAAAGCCATATTTATTTTTATCATCTCTCTTATCGGTTTCACAATTTAAATGCTCCATTACACCCTGTAAAATATCATTGTATCATGATTTTATTATAACTTTGCCTAGAGAACGTTGTCAATCTTAATTTACAAAATTATATTTTCAATCACAAGATAATTCTATTTATGATAGCTTATGAACACACAATTAATTTCCTATTTTTATCAAATAGTATAAGTGAAAGTATAATTCAAAATTGAAATTAAAATTCAATTTAATTATCTAGTCGATCTTGATAAAAAAATGTAAAAGAAAAATTGATCAAAATTTGGAAAATGTTAAATTGTTAAAAGCATGATCAAATGTCAAACATATTTATTTTTAGATCATACACACATAAAGGAAAATAGAAAAGAAACTTTTTGTTGTTCTACTCTTATTATGATGAAAGCAATTACTATCAATTGTAAATTCAATTTCATATCAAGAGTATCAAAACTTTAAATTATACCTAAAACTTTCCTACAAGAAAATCTGATGTGAGTTCGAAAGTGAGAGGCGTCATTTAATCATTTGGTAATTCATAATAAAATGTAAAAAGCTCAAAAGAAAGCACAAATAAGTATTATTTGACTTTAAAAACCTACAAACTTATTGTGGAAAGACGCTCACAATGTTAAAATCGGCTAGATAATTAGATTAAATTCTAATTTTTAACTTTGAAATAAAGTTTCGCTCAAACTACTTGATAAAAAAAATACAATTAATTGTGTCTTCATAAGCCGACATAACTACAAATTTCTAACATTTTGTGTAACTTTCGTGATTAATATATAAGATCATATATTAAAATGAATGACCTTTTCTAGGCAAAACGATAAAAATATACATGATAAGACATTATCTTGTTGAGTGTAATCTGACATATATATTGTGAAATTGATAAGATAAAAGGGATGGCAAAAATAAAGGTCGTTTTGTGGGTTAGGTTGATAAAAAAAGAAATAATAATTTGAAGAGAGAGAGAGAGGGAGGGAGGGAGGGAGGGTATTTTGGTAAGTTTATTGAAAAAAAATGGAGTGTTTTAGCGAAAATGGAGGTGCAAATAGCACTGCCCTTACATGGGATGAACAAGCATATCATATGGTCATCCTGCTACATGAATGGTAGCTTTCTCTTTAGCTAGCAATCCAAGAAATATGACTTGAAATGGTCGAGCCTCTAAAATCATCATCTTTTTACAATATTTCATCATATTCCATAATGCAGGAGGAAAGTCAATGAAAGACGACTTATTTATTTCAGCAATCGCAATGAACAATTTACCCTAGAATGAACATTGAATTACAGATGAATGACGAACAATATTACTTCACATTAGTTTGAATGCAGTCATGAGGAAAACATCCAATTTCCACAGCATAAATGCCAATTGTTTTCGTAAAGAAGAAATGGAATGCCTTCTTTTTCTTTGATGGAAAGGGGACAAGAAAAGAACAACAATTTTCTTCTGAGCGTATGTTCTACCAACCGTCTCAACAGTTATCTTCAGAAGTTTTTTATACGACTCTTTCATACCCTTTCAAAGGATGTCTTTCCATCATAATATATCATGAATGAAATGGTGCGTTCTAATTGCACCATATCATGGACGTATTAATAAAACACAACACACAATAACAAGTGTATCTCAAGTTATAAAGAGAGAAGTCATTGTGTCATATAAGTAAAACCAACGATAGCAGCAACAGATGACAAAGCAACCCGGCATCGAGGAGGTCCACTGCAGAACACTTACTGGTCACTGCTTTTTTTGCGCATACCACTTTTCTATGCTGCTATACCAGTTCCACAGTAAGAAGAGACCGGCGAGACGGGAAATTCCAGCTCCAACTACCTCCAAAAATGCCATGACGTACGATCTTTGAGGAGACAAACCAGCACTCGCAATTGCTAGCACGTAGCCCACAACGTTGCAAGGCACAATGAAACTGCCAGATTTAATCCCGTTTATTGTCTTCTCCGCAACTTCATCCGCTTTCATTGCAGCGGAAGTAGCAGCTATGATGCTTGATATCGGAGGTCTTCTCTTTTTTTCTGCAGTCAGGAAGTGATGTATCCGTTAAAAAGAAAAAAAGAGAAAAAGGATGGACTAATTCAAAGAGCGTAGGCAAGAACAAGAACAATTTGCTGGCATGTCCTGCAACTAATTTAGAAAGCATTTATTAAAAGCAGGAAAGAGATCATAAGCTAGGGACAAAGTAGATGCAGCTTAACCTGAACTAGCGGGAATCATGCATGCTAGCTTGATTATTCTACACTTTTGTGCCGCGGAAACAACTATGTGCTTCAGAAACCACCAGCAAAAAACCCTGGGATTGCCTAGGAGCAATTACCGTGAACTAACAAAAGAACTCTATGGTTTGGAAAAAAAGATCCACTTCTCCTTCGATCATCTATGGAAGTTCTTAGAGAATGAATTGTCATTCAGGCTTCATTCATTTCGTGAAAAATATGGCATTTCTAGAAAATGTTTTTCAGAAAAATGACAATATTTTCAGTGTTTCGTTGAAATCTAAAAATGAATTAGAAAATATTTTCAGTCATTTAATGAGGAAGATATTTTCCTCCATGCATTCCTTTCAATAATTTTTTTAAAAATATGATTTTTTTATTAATTTTTTTTATTAATTAAAGTTATTTGACGTGAGAGATTTACTTGCCACTTGACCATAGAGCACAACATCATACTAACAATTAATAAATAATATCATTTTAGCAAAAAAAAAATTAACAAATAATATCACGTATCATTCCGAGTCACAATAATTCAGAAACTACCAATCACTTATTTCTTAGTTATTTACATTTTCATAAAAAAAGTTCAATCACTTGAGGTACTCAACATATATTCTACATAATTTAAGTGCTTGTGATTGATAATTAATTCACCTATTGTAAGCATGCACTATGACGTGGATTCACGCGCATATCAAGAATCCACATACTCACAAAAGCAATTGCAAGCACCAAGCAACCGTGTCGGTTTTCCATCAACACTTGGCCACTACAGAAGTAAGGAAATCAACATACTCAAAACAATGAGTTCTCACATGCACTTATTTCTGCTTACACTAAAAAAATGACAAACTTTTTGTTATCATCAACATGTGAAAGACTTAGTTAATGTGAGCAGAATTTGATTATTTATTAACAGAATCATTGGTAAATTAAAGAGAATCAAAACTTCATCATTGAAGATATTGATGACATACAATGTGAAGATATCGACGAGAACCTTGAAGTTAATCAAAGAATCATCGACATCGACAATAAGCAATTGACAAGAGCATAATCACTGGTTGGTCATTTTGCCTTCATTTTTGGGATAGTTGTAACTTCTCGTAACCACCAGGAAGTTATTCCTTTTCAATAACTGTTTGTAACCTCCATTTGTAATCTCCATTGATAATTGTTGATTGTAGGCTTTAAATAATCACATTGTATTCTCTAGAATGAATGACCTTTTCTAGGCAAGATGATAAAAATATACATGATAAGACATTATCTTTTTGAGTGTATTTCGACATATATATTGTGAAAATGATAAGATAAAAGAGCCAACAAAAATAAAGGTCGTTTTGTGGGTTAGGTCGATAAAAAAGAAATAATAATTTGAAGAGAGATTTGAAGAGAGAGAGAGAGAGGGGGGGGAGGGAGGGAGGGAGGGTATTTTGGTAAGTTTATTGAAAGAAAATGGAGTGTTTTTGTGAAAATGGAGGTACAAAATAGCACCGCCCTTACATTGGGATGAACATGCATATCATATGGTCATCCTGCTATATGAATGGTAGCTTTCTCTTTAGCCAGCAATCCAAGAAATACGACTTGAAAAGGTCGAGCCTCTGAAAGGTCGAGCCTCTGAAATCATCATCTTTTTACAATATTTCATCATATTCCACAATAACAAGGTATCTCAGGCTATACAGACAGAAGTCATCGTGTCATATAACTAAAACCAACGATAGCAGCAACAGATGACAAAGCAACCCGGCATCGAGGAGGTCCACTGCAGAACACTCACTGGTCACTGCTTTTTTGCGCATACCACTTTTCTATACTGCTATACCAGTTCCACAGCAAGAAGAGACCGGCGAGACGGGAAATTCCAGCACCAACTACCTCCACGAATGCCGTGACGTACGATCTCTGAGGAGACAAACCAGCACCCGCAATTGCTAGCAAGTAGCCCACAACGTTGCAAGGCACAATGAAACTGCCAGATTTAATCCCGTTTATTGTCTTCTCCGCAACTTCATCCGCTTTCATTGCAGCGGAAGTAGCAGCTATGATGCTTGATATCGGAGGTCTTCTCTTTTTTTCTGCAGTCAGGAAGTGATGTATCCGTTAAAAAGGAAAAAAAAAGGATGGACTAATTCAAAGAGCATAGGCAAGAACAAGAACAATTTGCTGGCATGTCCTGCAACTAATTTAGAAAGCATTTATAAAAAGCAGGAAAGAGATCATAAGCTAGGAACAAAGTAGATGCAGCTTAACCTGAACTAGCGGGAATCATGCATGCTAGCTTGCTTATTCTACACTTTTGTGCCGCGGAAACAACTATGTTCTTCAGAAACTACCAGCGAAAAACCCTGGGATTGCCGAGGAGCAATTACCGTGAACTAACAAAAGAACTCTATGGTTTGTAAAAAAGAAGATCCACTTCTCCTTCGATCATTTACGGAAGTTCTTAGAGAATGAATTGTCATTCAAGCTCTATTCATTTCGTGAAAAATATAGCGCTTTTAGAAAATGTTTTTCAGGAAAATGACAATATTTCCAGTATTTCGCTAAAATCTGAAAATGAATTAGAAAATATTTTCCGTCATTTGATGAGGAAAATCTTTTCCTCCATGCATTCCTTTCAATAATTTTTTAAAAAATTGATTGTATTATTATTATTATTATTATTATTATTATTATTATTATTATTATTATTATTATTATTATTTCTTCTTTTTCCTTAGCTGGTGGCGAGACCCTCTTAGCTCACTTGAGGACCGACCTCAAGTGAGCTTAGGCCTTGCTAGATCCAACAAGCTGAGCAAGGTTTGAGCTCTCCCGAGGTTGCTAGAGGTCGACGAGGCTCAAGCCTCACCCACCTTGCCATAGTCGATGAGGTTTGATCTCGCATGGCCAATTGCTGACCGAGGAAGAAGAAAATGAAAAAAATAAAGAAAAAGAAAAGAAAAAAAAGAAAAAGATAATTAAAAAGAAATTTAAAAATAAAAGGAAAAAGTGTTTTGTGATAGAAAGTGAGGTGAAAGAAAAAATAGAAAATGTTTTCAGCTTTTTCCGCTACTTGAAATGTAGAAAACATTTTTTCCTCTTTTAGAAGACTTTTTTCTATGAATGAAAAGTGTTTTCCCTGTCATTTTCCATGAATTTAACAATAGAAAATCCAAAAAATATTTTCTTGAAAATTATTTTCCGCAAAAGTAACTATTAACACCAAAAGTTGACTCCGTGGGCTGTCGATAGTCAATAAGGCCCACCGGGCTTGTAATGGACATATCGAGCCACGGGAGTTCAGATGTAGCAATAGTCATAGTTAATGACGGCTCGACATCAACTACCATTTGGAGACACGATGTTAACCACTTTGTGGATAAAGCGATACAGAAGTCAATACACAAAAAAACGGAAGAGCCAACCTCCAATGAAAGATATTTTGTCTAGAAACTTTCTCGGTGGAACACGAAAGGAGCCTTACATATCAAAATTCTAGCACATTTAGATTATCTTGTTCCGTTAATAGTCATCTAACTACATAGATTTCACAAACAATATATGGTAGAGCATCTAATCCTTGCAACTGGAAAGCGATGCGATTAAAAACATTGCACACGGACAATCTACAAGAGCGAATTCACAACGATATACCTAGACTCGTCAAACTAGTGGTCGGGTTGGATTGACAATGATCCAACTCAGTGACCTATACCCGAATCAACCAATGTTGCTAAAGCATTTTCTTATATATCCAAATTTATGAAAACTCATAGTGTGGAGTAAGTGAGTGCGAGATCAAATGAGGGTGAGAAAGAATGAAGAGAAATTAATAGATGTGGATTGGGTCAAGTTCTAAATCCAGTTATGACATTTTTTTTTATACCCATGTTATGTTTAAACTCATTTATAACTTATTTATTAAATATAACTAACCCATCACCATATCTGAAATAAGACAGGTTTGGATATACCTTCCGCTAATCCAGGAGTATCGGTATCCGGTGGGAGAACAAGCGAAACATGGATGTCATCAGCAATTATCTCTTGTTGCAGTGCTTCCGCTAATCCTCGGAGCCCAAATTTGCTTGCGCAGTAAGCAGTGTAACCGTAGATCCCCACCTACAGCAATCACGAATCATCAATTCCAATTCAAAGCATAGAGACAATGCAAAACTAATGCTCTATTCATTTCGTGGAAAACTATTTACAGAAAACTATTTTTCAGATTTTTCGATATTCGTTTCACAGAGAACGGAGAATGAACTAGTTGTGGAAAATATTTTCCACCAAGAAAAAAAAGTCTCCTCAAGTAGGGGAAAATATTTTTCACTTTTCAAGTTGGGGAAAACATCAACAAGAAAAAAAAAGTTGGGGAAAATATTTTCATGATTCATTCTCTCTCATCCCATACCCTAATAACCCCTCTTTTTTTCTTTTTTAAAAGTTCGAATTTTTAATTTTTTTTTTGCTTTTATTTTTTTTCCACTTGCTTCGGCAGGTTGCCGGCCGTGGCTATGGTCAATGATCGCCCATAGGTGAGCGCCTTGGGCCTCGCCAGAGGCTTGCCCTCACACTTGCCTATCTCTACCGATCTCTAGCAAGCGATGAGCTTGAGGTTGCTGACCTCTGGCGAGCTCTCAAGCTCGCCGCTCGCCAAATCGGCAAACAATGGCGAGTGCGAGCCTCTGGCTCACTGATCTAGCGAGGCCCGAGTTTGGCGAGCTTAAGGCTCGCCCTCATGCTCACCGATCTCTTGTGAGCTCAAGCTTGTCTTTGGCTAGCGACTGGCCATAAAAGAATAAGACAAAAAGAAAGAAAATAAAAATAAAAAAAATATTTAAAAATCTTTTTTTGAAAAATTAAAATAATTAAAAATCGATTTCAAAATATAAACAATAAAAAATTTATTGAAAAAGAGTGCATGGCGAAAAGATTTCTTTACCAAACAACTAAAAATATTTAATTACTTTATTTTTAAGTTTCAGTCGAATACTAAAAAATAATTATATTTTCTTAAAAATTATTTTGTGGAAAACATTTTCCTAAAATATTATATTTTTTCGAAACAACTGGAGGCTAGATTCTCTCACCATGAATTGAAACAGTAATTACCTGGCCGGCCTGAGAGGACATGAGGACAATTGAAGCCGGCCTACGATCGGTCCTTGCTTTCATCGCCGGCAAAACTGCCTTGATCATGTTGAAGCTGCCCATCAGATTGACGTCTATCATGAACCTGACCTCGTCCAGATCCTGCTTGACCAGTTCCTCGGGGAGGAACACCCCCTGGTTCACCACCAGCACGTCGACTGGCCCAGCCTCCTCTGTGGCGCGCCTCACGGTGTCAAAGTCACGGACATCAGCGGAGAAGGTCGCGACATTGGTGCCGGTGGCGAGCCGGATTTCCTGCTTGGCCTTCCCCAGCTTGGCCTGTGACCGGGCGAGGATCGAGACGCGGGCGCCCTCCGAGGCGGCACGGTGGGCGATTGCGAGGCCGATGCCGCTGGAGCCGCCGGTGATGAAGACGTGGCGGTTCTTGATGGGGATCTTAACGGGGCGGGGGCGGACAATGAGGAAGAGGAGGAGGAGGAGGGAGAGAGGGAGGAGGAGGAGGAGGAGGAGCGAGAGGAGAGAGAGTGCCGCCATTGAGAGCGTTGACTGAGGAGCCGGCCAATTCAGAATTTGTATGCAATAAGTTCCTGGGAGAGGATCAACACTGGAGGGGACATCGAGGCGTGGGGTATTGAAAATAAGAGCACTTCCTCCTCAAATATAAGCCAATTAGCGTCACGACGTAAAATTTTCTATACAAATTTCAAGCGAATAAATAATTTAATTTCATTTTTCGATGAATGCCTAATTTATCCTTAATTGTACGTATAATTTAAACTCAACTCATATGCACTGAAGTCTTTTATATAGAAATATGTCTTTACATTTGCTATGTGGTCTGATTTAATCTTGCAAAGAGATTTTTGGAAGCACTAATCTAAATGCCCTTGAGATTCGAACTAGACCAATGAAAGTAATTTGACGTGAGAATAATCTAGTAGATGAAAGCTTTAGGTCTAAAGTAAGAGATTACTTGCCACTCGACCATAGAGCACAACATCATACTAACAATTGATAAATAATATCATTTTAGCCAAAAAAAAAATTAACAAATAATATCACATATCATTCCGGTCACTATAATTCATAAACTACCAATCACTTATTTCTTAGTTATTTCCATTTTCATAAAAAAGTTCAATCACTTGAGAAACATAACATATCTTCTACATAATTTTCAGTGCTTGTAATTGATAATTAATTCACCCATTGCAAGCATGCATGATGACGTAGATTCACAAGCATATCAAGAATCCACATACTCACAAAAGCAATTGCAAGCACCAAGCAACCGTGTCGATTTTCCTTCAACACTTGCCCACTACACTAGTAAGGGAATCAACATACTCAAAACAATGAGTTCTCACATACACTTCTTTCTGTTTACACTAAAAAAATGACAAACTTTTTGTTATCATCAACATGTGAAAGACTTAGTTAATGAGGGCGGAATTTGATTATTTATGAACAAAATCATTGGTAACTTAAAGAGAATCAAAATTTCATCATTGAAGATATTGATGACATACGACGTGAAGATATCAATGAGAACCTTGAAGTTAATCAAAGAAATCATCGACATTGACAGTAAGCAATTAACAAGAGCATAATCGCCGGTTGGTCATTTTGCCTCCATTTTTGGGATTTTTGTAACTTCTCATAATCACTAGGAAGTTATTCCTTTTTAATAAATGTTTGTAACCTATGTTTGTAACCTCCATTTGTAATCTCCGTTGATAATCGTTGATTGTAGGCTTTAAATAATCACATTGTATTCTCTAGAAACCCCCCCACACACACACACACACACACACACAAACAAACAAATCTTGTTATTATTCAATTATCTTTGAATTTCTATATTGTAGTCATAGTTGTAGTTTACAGGTTCTCACCATCGATTAAGTTCAAGTAAAATTTATGTATTTTCGGTTTCGTTTGAAGTGAAAATATTGATTTCCTTGTGTATTTGTGATTTTTCCTATTCGGAGTTAACCCAAAACCTATATTCTCTCACAAAACATCTTTTTGGCATGCCCAGTAAGACAAGTGCAGTGAATTTGAGGAAATACGATGCCGAAAACAAGGAATCACTCAAAACTTGATCGATGCTGTTGTAACAACCTTGGTGATGCGGCTATCCGATTTGAGACCTCATCCTTTATGGCAACATAGCCAAACCAAGGGGGCAATCTCAAAATCCCTTTGCACTTTATAAGGAGTAGGTGAGGGTGTTAGTACCAAAACCCACTTTGAAGGCTATTCAAGAAACAATAGAATAAGATGGCAAATTATGTAGCAAGACAAATATTTGATGCGATCAAACTCGAGACATCGAATCAGTCCATACTAATATTACCCAATATGACAGTTTTCAAATATGTTCCTCAAACTCTTAATCAATTGAATAGTGAAAATAATTTAGGCCAAGTAATCCCAACATAAGAGGATTTTACAAAGTCCTCAAAATCTCATCTACTTTGAACCTAAAGGATAGGAATGTCAAGTCTATTGATCTGTCCATGCTAAACCCAAGGGGGCAGGAAGACAAGTATATCCACTTACAAATCCTAATTAAGTGGCTAGGCTCATATTACAAGAATTAGGTGTCGATAAAGAAATGACCAAGCTAATATGTGGGAAGCCACATCATGGTTGGGTTGACACTAGACCTTACCCAAGAGAATTCAAAACTCCTGACTTTGTTGTTTTCACTCGCTAAAGATGACTGTTGCATGTTGGTCAACTTATTGCCTAATGTGGAGACGTAGGAAATGAATTCTTGAGACTTAGGTGTTCCCTTTGCCTTCATCAAAAACTGCCTTTACTTAATATATAAATTTATCTCCTAATTCAGTTCATACTTGGGCTAAGATGGAAGGATAATAACATTTTCAATTTTATAGAATGATATCTAAGGTATTGTTTATTGATTTGACTTGAATCTATCAATATGATAATGAGTTAGTCAATCAGTTTGTTGCCTGATTCAAGGGGGCTAGAAATAAATGCCCCACTTCACTCTTAGAGAAAGAATTTACAAATAAATCCCAGTTCGTTAGTGAAATTATCGACAAAAACTTTGAAGTTGATCAATGAAGTCATTAAATCAACAACAAACAATTGACAAGAGGATAACTACCATTTGATTATTTAGTCACTATTTTAGTATCATTGTAACTTTTCATAACCCTAGGAAGTTATTTCTCTTTTAGTAACCTTTTGTAACCTATAATTGTAACCACCATAGGTAACTGTCCATTGTAGGTTTTAAATAATCACATCATACTCTTTATAAACCCCTTTTCACCAACAAACAAATCTTGTTATCTTGCAATTATCTTTCAATTATTGTATTGTAGTCATGGTTGTAGTTTTCAAATCCTTGCTATCGATTAAATTCCAGTGTTGTATTTTTATATCCTTTGACTTAGTTGTCAATTATATTACAACAAAAAGTTTTATGCTTTTAGCTCCATTTGAAGTGAAATCATTGGTCTCCTTGTGTATGTGAAATATTTTCTATTTAGAGTCATTGCATAATCTTTCTTCTCTCATAAAAAATTGAAGAATGACTTTCAGCAAAAGATATTTCATTGTGGATGGAAATTTTGGTGAAACACTTTCAAAAAATATTATTTAAGTTCGTTCAAGACAATGAGAATAATGACACTAAAAGTGCAAAAAATTCATATGACACTTACCTTAGTGCCATAAGTTTTCGCTGGCTTACTTAAGTGTCAAATTGGAAAGTCCAACATGGACTTTTGAGGTGGCTTGCCTAAACGATGTCACACGAAACTTCATGCATTCTCGCAAAATAGATAGAGTCATGAAGCTTCGTTCAATGCTAGTGTTTTGTCTTCTCTCCCTCTTGCTATCGTTGATTGTTCAAAGTCATCAATCAACGTTGCTCGGTCATAATCACTTGCTTGCTCACATGCCCTTTCTCTCGCTCTCATTCAACCACTCACTCAAGGTTCGTCATCCCCTCTCACTTGCTCAATTTATTGGAAAGGATTCAGTTTGTGGTGCAATTGTGGCGGTGTCAATGCTAAAGAAGGAATTTCACAACAAATCAAAGGTGAGTGATTTATTTTGTTTGGTGAAATGCATTGTGTTCTCTCTCCACTAAATGACAACCACTTAGTCATTATTTATTCAATTTGGTGCGATTGTAAATAACTCATATGAAGTTACTGTCATTTTTGCATTGTGATCTCAAAAACTAATTATATTTTCTTATCTTGAGTGCAACGTTGACATGGACACCATTGCATTCATCACTATTTGTGATGGTTGAGAAATTTTTATTGGTAGTGATTAGTGGGAATATATTGGTGGAAATATTGGTACTATCCTTGTTGATGTAAGTAGACTATCATATATTAATTTCAGGACAGAAATAGTGCAATATTTAGGATATAAGCGATCATTTTTTGTGGAAATGTTGGTACTATCCTTGTCGGTGGTGGAACTACTAGTACAAGCGATTATTTTTTCACAAATGTTTTCCAAATTTTAATTTTTTCGTGAAACAAATGCACCGTAAAATATAACAAGAAATAAGAGAATTCACCAATAAATTAATAGTCGAAATCCACTTTCTTGCAAGACTATACTTTGGGTGGAGCTAGGGACGAATAGTTAGGCTTAACTTGATGATTACTTCAAATCGACTCATCTAGTTTTGAATCAAGTTTGAGCTCAAATTTCTTAATTATTTGTTGAATCCAATAGTCACCTCAACAAGCTGACGAGGTTAATCCAATTTCTATTTTTTTTTTTTTTTTTTTGCAGATATATTAATAACTTCAAAAAATAGACAACAAAAGGTCTTCAAAGTTACATTATACATCCATATTTCCTGGCTATTTTTTGGATTGAGCTCAAGCTCGAGTTCCTTCACAAACTGATTGTAACCGAGTCGAAGTTGAGTCAAGTATATAGATTCTTATCTAAAGGAGCTCAAGTAGGGGATTACATATTAGACCCATTCAAATCTAATTTCAAGCACCGGGTATAAAAGTTGAATCAAGCTCGAGCTTGGTGATGTATCTCTACGTTTCAGTTCACCTTTCCATTGATTTTCAGTTAGTGTCTATTTACTGCTTAAGCTAGTTAGATTCCCTTTAGTAATGATTATAAAATAAAAGGTCCATTTATGTATATTTATACAACCTTGATTTTCTAGGAGTGTCTCTTTACTATTTAGGCTAGCTAGCATCCCTTTAGTTATGGTTTTAAAGATTTCTCATTATATGTTTTTCTGCATCCCTCAGTAATTTCATTATCAGTTTGCTGATCCTGTCTCAGGATGACGAAGGCAAGTATGCAACATTGGAAGATGATTCTAGGTCCCTTTATTTTGTGGGAAATTTGTGTTCGAAAAATAGTAATCTCATTTTTCAGCTATTAGATTGCTTAAAAAGTAAATTGATGGAAAGTCTCTTACGGAAAATCTATACTTATATTCGGGGAAATGACTCTTCCGAAACTCGGAAACTATTTTTCAAAGTACGACTAGACTCTAACGCTTGGACCCTTGTGGCCCGGCCCAATACCTTCAACGCTAAGCTCGGATCCTCCAACACCAGACATACCAGCTTATGCTCAAGAAAATGGCAAATGAGGTGATGGCGTACTCGACGGTTTTCATCGTTTGCTGAAGTCCCAAAGACATCCAACCGGTAAACTGGAAGTTCAAGGATGCTCTTAGGTTAACAACCAGTCATTCAAATGATACTTAGTCTTGCCTCCATTTTCACGGGTGAAGAACATGTCTGCACATTGTTCACTTCCCACTTTGCATATGCCAAACGTTACAAGTTGAAATTTTAACGATTAACAGTCGAACATGATTTTTCCTAACATTTTCACAGATACAGATCTATAAAAGCATCACTCCTTTCTCCGGTAAGATCTCCATCAGAGCAGCATTAAAAATTGACAAGCTAATTTCTGAGATAAATATGAGTAATTCTAGTCTGAGAGCACATGATAGGGTTCCAAGGATTTAGAAATTTCAAGCACCCCAAGAAGTCTCAACTCTAATGTAAGACATCTAACGTTCAAGATAAATTAATACTAGAGGACCAGAGTGGATGAGATTGAGACAAATTTTCTGGCTGGTCTGCTTCATGACTAAAGCAAATGGCAGTCAAAAACTTCAGAAAACAACTTTGACAATCTAAGGCAATACAGAGATCATATAAAAGCATCACATATGAAGTCATCGTGTTATATAACAAAACTCAAAGCAATGACAGAAGCAACAGATGGCAAAACAACCCAGCATTGAGGAGGACTGCTGCAGAAAACTTACAGGTCACTGCTTACTTTGCGCATGCCACTTTTCTATACTGCTATACCAGTTCCACTGAAAGAACAAACCGGCAAGATGGACAATACCAGCACTGACCACCTCCACGAATGCCATGACGTACGATCTTTGAGGAGACAAACCAGCGGTCGCAACTGCTAGCAAGTAGCCCTCGAAGTTGCAAGGTACAATAAAACTGCCAGATTTAATTCCATTTAATGTCTTCTCTGCAACTTCATCCGCTTTCATTGCACCAGAAGAAGCAGCTATGATGCTTGTCAGCGGAGGTCTTTTCTTATTTTCTGCAGTCAGGAAATGATGTATAAATAATTGTCCATAGGAAACAAAACTAATCCAAGAGCATAGGCAAGAAAAATAAAACACAATTTGCTAGTGTGGCCTCAGCATTCAATTCTTGACAGCACTCAGAGCACAGGAGATACGGACATAAGGCCAGTCATACAAATGCATATGCCTTTTAGGTACTAATTTATGGGCCAGAGCTGTTGCCATTAATAGCTAGAGACAATGTCTATTATAAAATGCCCAATATAACAATAGATGAAAATGCATTCCTGCAGTTAAGTTAGAAAGCATCTATCAAGAGCAGGTAAGAGATCATGAGCTAGGAAACAAGTAGATGCAGCTTAATCAAAGTTAGCTGGAATCATGCATGCTAACTCGATCATTCTACACTCTTGTGCGGTAGAAACAACTACATGCTTCTCATCATCCAATCATGATCGATGAAACCAGCGGAAAGCCCGGGGATTGCAGAGCAGCAACTACTGTGAAAGAAATAAAAGAACTATTTGGAAAGCAATTGATTTGTTTCTCCTTCGATCATTTATGGAAGTTTGTAGCGAATCAACAGTCATTTACATATCTAAATTCTACCAAATTCAGATTATCTTGTTCCAATAAAGTCAGCTAACTACACAGATTCCACAAGCAATATATGGTCAAAGCATTTGATCCTCAGCAATTGCAAAGCAGTACAACTTAAAGCACTACACCAGGGCAATCTGCAAGAGGGGAATTCACAACGATATACCTTCCACTAGTCCAGGAGTATCAGTATCTGGTGGGAAAACAAGTGAAACATGGATGTCGTCGGCGATAATCTCTTGTTGCAGCGCCTCCGCCAATCCTCGGAGCCCGAATTTGCTCGCGGAGTAAGCAGTGTAGCCGTAGATCCCCACCTACCAGCAATCGCCCAATAACCAATTCAATTCAACGCATGGAAATAAAGCAAAGCTAGAATGCTCTCACGGCGAGCTATAGCAGGAATTACCTGACCGGCCTGAGAGGACATGAGGGCAATCGAGGCCGGCCTCCGGTCGGTCCTCGCTTTCATCGCCGGCAAGAACGCCTTGATCATGTTGAAGCTCCCGATCAGGTTGACGTCTATCATGAACCTGACCTCCTCCAGCTCCTGCTTGGCCAGCTCCCCGGGGACGAACACCCCCTGGTTCACCACCAGCACGTCCACCGGCCCGGCCTCCTCCGCGGCCCGCCGCACGGCGTCGAAGTCGCGGACGTCGGCGGAGAAGGTCGCGACGTCGATCCCCGTGGCGAGGCGGATGGCCTGCTTTGCCTCCTCCAGCTTGGCCTGGGACCGGGCGAGGATCGAGACGCGGGCGCCCTCCGCGGCGGCGCGGTGGGCGAGGGCGAGGCCGATGCCGCTGGAGCCGCCGGTGATGAACACGTGGCGGTTCTTGAGGGGGATCCTGACGGGGCGGGGGCGGACGATGAGGGAGAGGAGGAGGAGGAGGAGGGCGGGGAGGAGGAGGAGGGCGACGAGGGAGAGGAGGGAGAGCGCCGCCATCGCCGGAGAGGGGCTTCGGAGCTCGAGCTCGGGCGATGACGGTGGCGGCGGCGGCGGCGGGGGCAGAGGGAGATGCGGGAGGGGAACGGACGGTAATGATGCGTGACGGAGGGGTGGGGATCGATCGGGCGGGCTTTTCTAACCGTTCGATGAGATCGAGAGCGTAGACCGAGGAATCAATCTGTTCTCAATTTGGGAGGGGAAATCGAGGCATGCGATGTGGACAGATTAGTGCATTGAAACTAAGAATATTATTTTATTGAATATAATTAATCAGTATTTGGAGACCCTAGTTAAGAAAATCCATGGGACGGTACCCTATTAACCCATCGATTTTGTCCCAAACAAATTTTCAACAAGCATTTTTTTTTATAGTAGCCAACAAAAATCATAAATTATATCCACTATGACAGAATCACATGAAATTTTTTATTGTGACATAAAAATTCCAAAATATACTCATTAGGACGCATTTATTTTCCATCAAGATTCCATTAGATTATTTATCAACCAAAATAAAGTCGTACTTAATCACACGTGTGTTATGTTAACATTATTTGTTTTCTAGAGTCAATGTAGGAAAATTTTTAATAATTCTAATCTTTTGCGGAACAAGTTCATAGAAGGGGATCAATTTGGAACAAGAAATGGAGACATGGGATGTGGACAAATTAGTGTATTGAAAATAAGAATATTTCTTTCTTAAAAGTAATTAATCAGTGTGTGGACAAACCATCATTAAGAAAATCCATGATACAGTCTCCAACTAACCGATTGATTTTATCCAATTTTTTTTTTACAAGCATCCTTTTTTTATTTTTTGGTATAACATAATAGAACACTGGTATTTGAGAAATCATTTTTCTTCCAAGAATCTAAACTATTTGGAAAGGAAATAAGTCACGAAAAATCTTAAATTATATCCATTATGACATATTTATCATGAATTTTTAATTGTGGTATAAAAAAGCCCAAACTATACCTATTAAGATACATTTACTTTCCGTTAGATAGTTTGACAGCCAAAATGAGGTCATTTTTATTTTATTTAAGTCACGTGTACGTTATATCAACATTGTTTGTTTTTTAATATTCATGTAGCTAGATTTTTAACGATTCTAATCTTTTGTGCAAGAAGTTCATATAAGAGGGTCGATTTGGGAGGGGAAATCGAGGCATTGGATGTGGACAAATTAGCACATCAAATCATTAAGAAAATCTGTGGTATAATCTCCTATTAACTTATTGATTTTGTACCAAAAGAATTTTCTACATGCATCCTTTTTTTTTTGGGTATAGCAGAACATTGGTATTTGAGAAATCATTTTTGTTCCAAGAATCTAGACTATTCGAAAAGAAAAAAAAAAAACCCACCAAAAATCTTAAATTATATTCATTATGATAGATTTATCATAAACTTTTAATTGTGACATAAAAAATCCCAAACTATATCTATTATGACACATTTACTTTTCGTTAGATGATTTGTCAACCAAAATAATGTCCTTTTTACTTCATCTAAGTCACGTGTATATTAACACTGTTTGTATCTAATGTTCATGTAGGCAGATTTTTAACTATTATAATCTTTTGTGCAACAAGTTCGTATAAGAGGATCAACGTGGGAGGGGAAATCAAGGCATGGGATGTGTAAAAATTAGCGTATGAATCGTTAAGAAAATCCAAGGTATGATCTCCTATTAACAAATCGATTTTGTCCCAAAAGAATTTTCGGCATGCATCTTCTTCTTTTTTTTTTGGATATAGCAGAACATTGGTATTTGACAAATCATGTTTCTTCCAAAATTCCAGACTTTTAAGAAAGGAAAAAAGCCAACAAAAATCATAAATTATATCTACTTTGACAAATTTACCATAAACTTTTTATTGTGACATAAAAAGCCCTAAACTATGCCTACTTGGACACATTTACCTTCCGTCAAGGTTCCATTAGATGATTTGTTGGCCAAAATAAGGTTGTTTTTATTTCACTTAAATTACGTATGTATTATGTCAACACTATTTGTATTCTAACTTCTATCCAAGCAAATTTTTAATGATTCCGATCTTTTGCGACAACAAGTTCATATAAGAGGATCAATTTGGGGGGGGAATAAAGACATGGGATGTGGGCAGATTACAGATTAACATATTGAAAATAAGAATATTTGTTTATTAAATATATTTAATCAGTGTCCTGAGATCCTCATTAAGAAAGTCCATGGTATAAAGGGTAGGATTGCTGGAGATGGCCAGTGAAGGTCGCTAATCTTAGGCAAGGGTGACTAGTCCTCCTAGCACCTAGGTGATTGTGTGGGCTGACGAGGCTCACCCAAAACTAGGTTGAGGGTGCCCATGTTTGCTGGCCTTTGGTGATGGTGCTGGCATTGCCCCTCTGGTAAGGGCCTCGATATTCTTTTTTTTACAAATTTTTAATAAATTTTGCCCTTACATTTTTAATCTAATTTACATAATATTTTAAGGAGACTATAATAAAAAAAAATGCCCCATATGAGAGAGAAAATAATTGTAAAAATATAATGTCAATATTTTTCGTTAGCCAACTTAATCATGTTAATGGAAGAACTTGCATCAATTTGACAATTTTTAGAATTTAATTGTACTTTTTGAAAATTTTAGAGTGTAATTGCCTTTTTATAATGAGTTTTAGAACTTCTAATATACTTATCACATCATTAAATTATTGTTTTGTCATATTTAAACTTCTCTTTGATCATTTATCCTAAATTTTAACAAATGGACAAATGAAAATATCTTTAAATGATGTAGTAATGTATATAAATTAATCTGATATGTAAAAATGTGTGTTGTGGTTTTCAAGAAAATGTGACCCTACTTTTTTATCTCATTGAATTGTTGTTTGGGGATTATTTATATACTTTTGCATGTGCATTAAAATGAACGGGCTGGCGATGTGTCCTAGGACGTCGCTTTTTAATCGACTATAGAGGGATGGGTACGTGCTTGGAGGATCGGGGCGTGACAAATTTATACTTAATTGTATGTATAATTTAACCCCAACTCATATGCACCAATATCTTTTATATAGAAATATATCTTTATATTTGCTGTGCGCTCTGATTTAATCTTCCAAAGAGATTTTTGGAAGCACTAATCTAAATGCCCTCGAGATCCGAACTAGACCAATCAAAGTTATTTGACATAAGAATAATCTAGTAGATGAAAGCTTTAGGTCTAAAGTAAGAGATCTACTTGCCACTCGACCATAGAGCACAACATCATACTAACAATTAATAAATAATATCATTTTAGCAAAAAAAAATTAACAAATAATATCACATATCATTCCGAGTCACTATAATTTAGAAACTACCAATCACTTATTTCTTAGTTATTTACATTTTCATAAAAAAAATTAAATCACTTGAGGAACACAACATATATTCTACATAATTTAAGTGCTTGTAATTGATAACTAATTCACCTATTGCAACCATGCACGGTGATGTAGATTCACAAGCATATCAAGAATCCACATACTCATGAAAGCAATTGCAAGCACCAAGCAACCATGTCAATTTTCCTTTAACACTTGCCCACTACAGTAGTAAGGAAATCAACATACTCAAAACAATGAGTTCTCACATGCACTTATTTCTGTTTACACTAAAAAAAATGACAAACTTTTTATTATTATCAATGTGTGAAAAACTTAGTTAATGAGAACATAATTTGATTATTTATGAACATAATCATTGGTAACTTAAAGAGAATCAAAATTTCATCATTGAAGATATTGATGACATACGACATGAAGATATCGACGAGAACCTTGAAGTTAATCAAAGGAATCATCGACGTCAACGGTAAGCAATTGACAAGAGCATAATCGCTGGTTGGTCATTTTGCCTCCTTTTTGGGATTGTTGTAACTTCTCATAACCACGAGGAAGTTATTCCTTTTCAATAACTATTTGTAACCTATGTTTGGACCCTCCATTTGTAATCTCTGTTGATAATTGTTGATCGTAGCCTTTAAATAATCACATTGTATTCTCTAGAAACACCCCCAACACACACAAACAAACAAATCTTGTTATTATTCAATTATCTTTCAATTTTTGTATTGTAGTCATAGTTGTAGTTTTCAGGTTCTCAGCATTGATTAAATTCAAGTAAAATTTGTGTATTTTCGGTTTCATTTGAAGTGAAAATATCGATTTCCTTGTGTATCTATGATTTTTCCTATTCAGAGTTAGCCCAAAACCTGTATTCTTTCACAAAACATCTTTTTGGCATGTCTTGTAAGACAATTGCAGTGAATTTGAGGATATAGAATGCCGAGAACAATGAATCATCCAAAACCTGATTGATGCTATTGTAACAACCTTGGTGATGCGGCTATCCAATCTGAGACCTCATCCTTTACAGTAGTAAGCCAAACCAAGGAGGCAATGTTGAAATCCCTTTGCATATTATAAGGAGTAGGCGAGGGTGTTAGTACCAAACCCCACTTTGAAGGCTATTCAAGAAACAATAGAATAGGATGGCAAATTACGTAGCAAAACACATATTTGATGCTATCAAACTAGAGACATTGAATCAGTCCATACTAATATTACCCAATCTGACAGTTTTCAAATATGTTCTTCCAACTCTTAATCAATTGAACAGTGGAAATAATTTAGACCAAGTAATCCCAACACTAGAGGATTTTACAAAGTACTCAAAATCTCATCTACCTTGAACCTAAAGGATAGGAATGTCAAGTCTATTGATCTATTTATGCTAAACAAAAGGGGGTAGGAAGACAAGTATATCCACTTACGAATCCTAATTAAGTGGCTAGTAGGTGCCGATAAAGAAATGATCAAGCCAATATATAGGAAGCCGCATCATGTTTGGGTTGACCCTAGACCTTACCCAAGAGAATTCAAAACTCCCGATTTTGTTGTTTTCACTAGCTAAAGATGGTGACTACTACATGTTGGTCAACTTATTGCCTAATGTGGAGAGGAAGGAACAAATGAATTCTTGAGACTCAGGTGTTCCTTTTGCCTTCATCAAAAACTGCCTTTACTTCATATATAAATTTATCTCCTAATTCAGTTCATACTTTGGCTAAGATAGAAGAATAATAACATTCTCCATTTGACAGAATGACATCTAAGGTACCGATTATTGATTTGACTTGAATCTATCAATATGATAATGAGTTAGTCAATGAGTTTGTTGCTTGATTCAAGGGGATTAGAAATAGATGCCTCGCTTCACTCTTAGAGAAAGAATTCACAAATATGCCTTCCGGTGGATTGAAATTCAATCCTGGAGAAAAAATTTAAAGTCAAAATTTTGTAGATTTAATCCAATTGGCAATGAGAGTGTCTAAGTATAAGCAATTATTTAAGGACAAAGATAGAAAGCCACATGAAGACAATACAAAATGTGTCTTTTGTGGAAAAATATGAGTTAGATAATGAATCTGACCAAAATAAAATTCACCAAGGAAAAATCAAATTTGTTGATGACCAGGCGGCTCATGATGACTCATGATTATCTATCTAAAAGAATCGAATGATCAATGAATCATTTATTTCTTTAAAGGCGGCATTTACTTACACGAAAAAATGATCAACTTTTGATTATTATCAACAAGATTTCAGCAATGAGAGTATAGTCTAGTCATTTATGAATAGAATTATCAGTAACTCACAGAGAATTGATAGTTTGATAGTGAAATTATTGCTGAAAACCTTGAAGTTGATCAATGAAGTCACTGAATCAACAACAAACAATTGACAAGAGGATAACCACCGGTTGATTATTTAGTCGCTATTTTAGTATAATTGTCACTTTTCATAACCACTAGGAAGTTATTTCTCTTTCGGTAAACTTTTGTAACCTATATTCGTAACCACCATAGGTAATTGTCGATCATAGCTTTTAAATAATCATATCATACTCTTTGAAAACCCCTTAACACCAACAAACAAATCTTGTTATCTTGTGATTATCTTTCAATTATTGTATTTTAGTCATGGTTGTAGTTTTCAAATCCTCATTATCGATTAAATTCCAGTGTTATATCTTTATATCCTTTGACTTATTTGTTGATTATATTTCAGCAAAAGTTTTATGCTTTTAGTTCCATTTGAAGTGAAATCATTGGTCTCTTTGTGTACGTGAAAATCTATTTAGAGTCATTGCATAATTTGTCTTCTCTCATAAAAAAATGAAGAATGACTTTTGGTAAAAGATATTTCATCGTTGATGGAAATTCTGGTGAAACACTTTCAAAAAATATTATTTAAGTTCGTTCAAGATAATGGGAATAATGACACTAAAAGTGCAAAAAGCTTCATATGACACTTATTTTAGTGTCATAAGTTTTCACTGGCTTACTTAAGTGTTAAATCGGAAAGTCCAACGTGGACTTTTAAGGTGGCTTGCCTAAACAATGTCACACGAAGCTTCACACATTCTCGCAAAATAGATAGAGTCATGAAGCTTCATTCAATGCTAGTGTTTTGTCCTCTCTCCCTCTTGCTATCGTTGACTGTTCAAAGTCATCAATTGATGTTGCTCGGTCGCAATCACTTGCTTGCTCATGTGCCCTTTCTCTCGCTCTCATTCAATCTCTCGCTCAAGGTTCATCATCCTCTCTCACTTACTCAATTTGTTGGAAAGGATTCGGTTCGTGGTGGATTGTGGCGATGTCAATGCTAAAGAAGGAATCTCACAATAAATCAAAGGTGAGTGATTTATTTTGTTTGGTGAAATGCATTGTGTTCTTTGTCCACTAAATGACAACCACTTAGTCATTGTTTATTCAATTTGGTACAATTGTAAAGACCTCATATGAAGTTACTGTCCTTTCTGCATTGTGATCCCAAAAACTAATTATATTTTCTTATCTTGAGTGCAACGTTGACATGGACACCATTGCATCCATCACTGTTTGTGATGGTTGAGAAATTTTTATTGGTAGTGATTAGTGGGAATATATAGGTAGAAATGTTGGTACTATCCTTGTTGATGTAAGTAGACAGTCATATATTAATTTCAGATGTAGTGCAATATTTAAGATATAAGCGATCATTTTTTGTAGAAATGTTGGTACTATCCTTGTTGGTGGAATTGTTAGTACAATTTTTTTCGTTAATGATGAAATTTTATTTATTTATCCATTTTTGTAAGCAATACAAGCGATCATTTTTTTCAAAAATATTTTCCAAATTTTAATGTTTCTATGAAACAAATGCACCCTAAAATATAACAAGAAATAAGAGAATTCGAAAGTAAATTAATAGTTGAAATTTGCTTTCTTGCAAGAATAGACTTTGGATGGAGCTAGGGACGAATAGTTAAGCTTAACTTGATGGTTACTTCAAATTGACTCATCTAGTTTTGAATCAAGTTTGAGCTCAAATTTCTTAATTATCTATCGAGTTGAGCTTGAGGTTGCCAATAGTCACCTCAGCAAATTGACGAGGTTAATCCAATTTCTATTTTTTTTTGTAGAGATATTAATAACTTCAAAAAATAGACACCAAAAGCTCTTCAAAGTTGCATAATACATCCATATTTCCTGGCTATTTTTTGGATTGAGCTCAAGCTCGAGTTCCTTCACAAGTTGATTGCAACCGAGTTGAAGTTGAGTCAAGTATATAGATTGTTCTCTAAAGGAGCTCAAGTAGGGGATTACATATTAGACCCATTCAAATCTAATTTCGAGCACCAAGAACAAAAGTTGAATAAAGCTCGAGCTTGGTTGATGTATCTCTACGTTTCAGTTCACCTTTCCATTGATTTTCAGTTAGTGTCTATTTACTACTTAAGCCAATTATGGCGCATTTGGTAACATTTCTATTTCAGGGAACAATTTTTGAACAGAAATAGATTTTTTTTTGTTTCTGTTCCCGAGAACAATTTCTGAATATAAGAACAATGCTTGGTTACTACAAAAATTTATATTCCAGAAATAAAAATGCATTTGGTAAACTTGTATAATTTTATTTTTCTTTTAATTTTTCAATATTTTTATTACATTTTTCTTTTTCTTTTTTCCTTCTTTATCTTTGTGGACAGTCGCCGACCACAGGCTAGGTGAGCTCCGGCAAGCTCGCCGAAGCCTCACCGGTGGCCTTAGTGGCCAAGTGAGCCTCACATTGCCTAGGTGAGTTTGAGCCTCACCACTGCCTCAACCTCGCCTAGGCAAGAAGAAGAAGAAGGAGGAGGAGGAGGAAGCTCGCCGAAGCCTCACCAGTGGCCTCGGTGGCCAAGTGAGCCTCACATTGCCTAGGTGAGTTTGAGCCTCACCAGTGGCCTCAACCTCGCCTAGGCAAGAAGAAGAAGAAGAAGAAGAATGAGGAGGAGGAGGAGGAGGAGGAGGAGGAGGAGGAGAAGAAGGAGAAGAAGAAGAAGAGAAAAATTTTTTCTCAAAATTGTTCCCGAAAATAAAAAGCAACTTTTATCTACTTCTTATTTCTGTTCCAAATCTGTTCTCGGGAACCAAAGTTTTACTAAACACGTTTCAGTTCTTTTTTTTGTTCCCCGGAACAAAAGAACATAAATTTTTGTTCCGGGGAACAGAAACAATTTTAAACAAACAGGACCTTAGCTTCCCTTTAGTTATGATTATAAAATAAAAGGTCAATTTCTGTATATTTATAAAACCTTGATTTTCTAGGAGTGTCTCTTTACTCTTTAGGCTAGTTAGCATTCCTTTAGTTATGGTTTTAAAGATTTCTCGTTATATGTTTTTCTGATAATTTCATTATCAGTTTATTGATCTTGTCTCAGAATGACGAAGGCAAGTATGCAACATTGGAAGATGATTCTAGGTCCCTTTATTTTGTGGGAAATTTGTGTTCAAAAAATATTTATCTCATTTTTCAGCTATTAAATTGCTTAAAAAAGCAAATTGATGGAAAGTCTCTTACGGAAAATCTATACTTATATTTGGGGAAATGACTTCCGAAACTCAGAAACTATTTTTCAAAATAGTAAGACTAGACTCGAATGCTTGGACCTCGGATGGGACATTTGGACTTGGGTACCAAGACCGGGCCGAGGACCCTTGTGGCCGGGCCCAATACCTTCAACGCTAAGCTCGGATCCCCCAAAGCCAGACTTACCGGCTTATGCTCAAGAAAATGGCAAATGAAGCGATGGCGCATTCGACGGTTTTCGTCGTTTGCACTTTGCTGTAGTCCCAAAGACATACAACCGGTAAACTGGAAGTTCAAGGATGCTCTTAGGTTAACAACCAGTCATTCAAATGATACTTAGTCTTGCCTCCATTTTCGCAGGCGAAGAACATGTCTGCGCATTGTTCACTTCCCACTTTGCATATGCCAAACGTTACAAGTTGAAATTTTAACGATTAACAGTCGAACATGATTTTTTCTAACATTTTCACAGATACAGATCTATAAAAGCATCACTCCTTTCTCCGGCAAGATCTCCATGAGAGCAGCATTAAAAATTGACAAGTTAATTTCCGAGAGAAATATGAGTAATTCTAGTCTGAGAGCACATGATAGGGTTCCAAGGATTTAGACTTTTCAAGCACACCAAGAAGTCTCAACTCTAAAGTAAGACATGTAACGTTCAAGAGAAATTAATACTGGAGGACCAGAGGGGATGAGATTGAGACAAATTTTCTGGCTGGTTTGCTTCATGACTAAAGTAAATGGCAGTCAAGAACTTCAGAAAACAACTTTGACAATCTAAGGCAATACAGAGATCAAATAAAAGCATCGCATATGAAGTCATCGTGTTATATAACAAAACTCAAAGCAATGACAGCAGCAGATGGCAAAACAACCCAGCGTTGAGGAGGACTACTGCAGAAAACTTACAGGTCACTGCTTACTTTGCGAGTGCCAGTTTTCTATACTGCTATACCAGCTCCACTGAAAGAACAAACAGGCAAGACGGACAATACCAGCACTGACCATCTCCACGAATGCCATGACGTACGATCTTTGAGGAGAGACACCACCAGTCAAAATTGCTAGCAAGTAGCCCTCGAAGTTGCAAGGTACAATAAAACTGCCAGATTTAATTCCATTTATTGTCTTCTCTGCAACTTCATCCGCTTTCATTGCACCAGAAGAAGCAGCTATGATGCTTGTCAGCGGAGGTCTTCTCTTATTTTCTGCAGTCAGGAAATGATGTATAAATAATTGTCCATAGGAAAAAAAAAAGGATGGACTAATCCAAGAGCATAGACAAGAAAAATAAAACACAATTTGCTAGCGTGGCCTCAGCATTCAATTCTTGACGGCACTCAGAGCAATGGAGATACGGTCAGCCATACAAACGCATGTGCCTTTTAGGTACTAATTTATGGGCCAGAGCTGTTGCCATTAATAGCTAGAGACACTGTCTATTAGAAAATGCCCAATATAACAATAGATGAAAATGCATTCCTGCAGTTAAGTTAGAAAGCATCCATCAAGAGCAGGTAAGAGATCACGAGCTGGGAAACAAGTAGATGCAGATCGAAGTTAGCTGGAATCATGCATGCTAACTCTATTATTCTACACTCTTGTGCGGTAGAAACAACTACATGCTTCTCATCATCCAATCGTGATCGATGAAACCAGCGGAAAGCCCGGGGATTGCAGAGCAGCAACTACTGTGAAGAAATAAAAGAACTCTAAGATTTGGAAAGCAATTGATTTGCTTCTCGTTTGATCATTTATGGAAGTTCCTAGTGAATCAACTGTCATTTACATATCTAAATTCTACTAAGGGTGTGTTTGTTTCACATAAAACTCAATGGTAAAGGAAAATGTTTTCTGCGAAAGCATTTTCTAAGAATATGGTTTATTTTCCTTTGTTTAGTAATGTATAATTGAAAATGTTTTCTATCATTTGGATCCCATTAAATAATTTCACACTTCATCACAGGAAAAAAAAAATGAATTTTCAATTTAAAAAACTTCAAAATTTTAATATTATTGTTTTTGATTTACTTTTATTTTTTATTTTCTTTCTTTTTATTTCCTTTTTTTTTTTTTTTCTTTTTTTCACTTCTCAGCTTCCTCACGCCATCCCTTCTACTTCCTCGGCGGTTTGTTCTCGGCTTGCTTATAAAGGATGAGCTCCGGTGTCGCCAAAGCGCGAGCTCGCTAGCTGGCCTCTAGAGGTTGCGAGCTCGCCCAATCTAGCGATGCTTGAGCCTCATCGTTGGAGGCCACAAGCTCACCCGATTTAGCAAGGCTAGAGGCTTATCAGCCTCAGGCAAACTCAAGCCTTGTTGTCGAAGGTCATAAGATCGCTCGATCTGGTGAGACCAAAACTCACCGGTCGTCCTTGTGGCCGGTGACGGGTGAAAAAGAAGCTAAAAGAAAAAGGAAGAAAAGAAAAAGAAGAAAATTCGAATTTTTTATTTTTATTTTTATAATGTTTTCCTAATTTTAAAAAATCAAAAAATCAAATTCAGTTTTTTTAAATATATTTTTATAAGAATAATTGTTTGTAAATTAAGCATCAAATTTAAGCTCTGGTAGATTCAGAAAACGTTTTCCGGTCCTTTCAAAAGGGAAATCATTTTCTTAAATTTAAATTTTGCTAGGAAAACATTTTTTGTTGACTAGGAAAACGTTTTTCATTGATTCATTTTCCCGATCGACCCAAACACTAAAAAATGAAGAAAATATTTTCCCCGAAAATGTATCCCGCGAAACAAACGCACCCTAAATTCAAATTATCTTCTTCCAGCACAGTTGGCTAACTACACAGATTCCACAAGCAATATATGGTCAAAGCATTTGATCCTCACAATTGCAAAGTAGTACAACTAAAAACACTACACCGTGACGATCTGCAAGAGGCGAGTTCACAACGACATACCTTCCACTAATCCAGGAGTATCTGTATCCGGTGGGAAAACAAGCGAAACATGGATGTCGTCGGCGATAATCTCTTGTTGCAGCGCCTCCGCCAATCCTTGGAGCCCGAATTTGCTCGCGGAGTAAGCAGTGTAGCCGTAGATGCCCACCTATAGCAATCACCCCATCAGCAATTTCCATTAAAAGCATAGAGACAATGCAAAGCGAGAATGCTCTCACGGTGAGCTATAGCAGGAATTACCTGACCGGCCTGAGAGGACATGAGGGCAATCGAGGCCGGCCTCCGATCGGTCCTCGCTTTCATCGCCGGCAAGAACGCCTTGATCATGTTGAAGCTCCCGATCAGGTTGACGTCTATTATGAGCTTGACCACCTCCAGCTCCTGCTTGGCCAGCTCCTCGGCGACGAACACCCCCTGGTTCACCACCATCACGTCCACTGGCTCGGCCTCCTCCGCGACCCGTCGCAACGCATCGAAGTCGCGAACGTCCGCGGAGAACGTTGCAACGTCAATCCCTGTGGCGAGGCGGATGGCCTCCCTGGCCTCCTTCAGCTTGGCCTGGGACCGGGCAAGGATCGAGACGCGGGCGCCCTCCGCGGCGGCGCGGTGGGCGAGGGCGAGGCCAATGCCACTAGACCCGCCAGTGATGAACACGTGGCGGTTCTTGAGGGGGATCCTGACAGGGCGGGGGCGAACGATGATGGAGAGGAGGAGGAGGAGGGCGGGGAGGAGGAGGAGGGCGATGAGGGAGAGGAGGGAGAGTGCCGCCATCGCCGAAGGAGAACTTTGGATCTCGAGCTCGGGTGATAGTGTGGTGGTGGTGGTGGTGGTGAGGGCAGAGGCGGAGGGGGCAATGCGGGAAAGCAACGGATGGTGGTGATGTGTGACGGACGGGTGGGCATGTAGAAAATATTGGGCGGGTTTTACGAGAAAGTATTGCAAACCCTCAAAGGACAACATCATTTATGTGCTAGTCCATTTACGGGTTGACAACTGTCCAGCAGCAGGTTCACGTCTTCCCTCCCTTGTCATCTCGCTTCTTTCTCTCTCCTCTCTCTTCTCACTCTAAAGGATGGATGGATGGGTAATAAATGTGCAACACTCCCGCTCAAAATTTCTCTCTCCTCACTTGAATGTCTCTCTCTCCTCGTGGAAGAGCAGACGGTCTTCTCTCTCCTCTTTGCTCTCTCTTCCTCCTCCGACGGTTCATCCGGTCTAGCGATTCCTCCGACGACTGTTGCTCCCTCCCGACGATGGCCTTTCTCTCTCCACTCGACAACCTCATCTCAGCGCTCCATTCTCTTGGTGCACTTCTTCCTAAATCGCACTCTCCCGACGGTCGATTTCGCTTGCCTCTCCCACGACTTCCACGCTTTTGGCGATTCTTCCGTCGTGGTTTGGTGAGGTCTTGGGTATGCCCTCGTGCTGCATCTCTTCTTCCTTGCTCAGCAACACCGTACTGCCTCTCTCTCTGAGTGTGTCTCTTTGTGCATTATTTCATCCATGAGGCAAGCATTTCGACTAGGGTTCAGGGGTTTCACCACCCCTTCTTCGAGGTTTGTCTGGGTACCTCTCATTTTTGCATGAACCCAGTGTGAATTTTATAGTCTTTCTTTCCAAATGACTACCCTTTTCACTTCGCTCGGTCCTTCGACAATGCGACGGCAATTTCGAATCTTGGGCTTTGCTCTGTGATGCTAAGCCTTGCTTTGGTTCCTTAAAAATTTGCCGACCTTTTTGCACGTTGTAGCTTCGCAGCTGCTCTGAGATTTGTTCTATCGTCTTGCTCTGAGCGAGCGAAATGGTGTCCAAAAGGGGCGTGTCGAATTCGTCGATACCTGAGTCGGCGGTGACTTCTGAGGACAATAAAGGGAAGAAATCGAAAGAATTAGTGGCTTCAGTTCCTAGTGTTAAGATCATATATCAACAGAGAGCAGATGATGCTGCTGAGACTGCTGAAGTTAGAACAGAGGATGCTGCGAAGGATGATAAAGCAAGAAGAAAAGAAGTAACGTGGATCGATATCGGTGGAAATGAATGGCTAAGATAAAGAGTGATGAAGTCTGTGATCAACGATGGAAAATCTGTCAAAGAGGATAAACAGGGATTGCGGATTACCTCTATGAAGATATATGAAGTCGTCGGTCAGTTACAAAGTTAAAACAGAAGTTAGTTTTCTGTTAGTCTTCATCTTCCTAAATAAGGAAGATATATAGCTTCGCGAGAGATAGAGAGAGGTGTGTTCAAGAAGTCATTTTTGATATGTTCATTCTTCTTCTCGTAACTACGAAAAGATACGAGAAAAGATAGATGAGAGTATGGATTCAATATAGAGATTTTTCCTTTCAATTGATGTAAAAGATCTTGAAGTACATTGTGATCAAGTACAAAAGAGAATATACAGAGTTCTTCATTGATCAATCTCAATCTCTACATCTATATCTTCCTATTCCTGCATTCTTCAATTCTTCTGTACCAGAAGCTTCTGCATTGTTGATTCTTCTATATGAATGCATCATCTTCACATGGTATCAGAGCAGGACAATCATTTCAGCCAAAAAGGATCTATTCAGTAGCTACTTGTTTGATCGAGAAGAAGGATCTAAAGCTATACAGATTACTGTATCACGGTAACTCAGTTAGTTTTTCATAAACGAAATTGCTATCCTAGTTTTTCCATAGTTGAAAGAATACAGCAATGGCAGTAAGAGCATCGAAGTATCCCTTCCCTATACATGTGAATATTTCTAACTTTGTCACCATAAAACTTGCTGAAGACAATTTTCTTTTATGGCAAGCTCAGATCTATAGGTTTCTGAAAAGCCAAGAACTCTTTGGCTTTGTTAATGGTGATATTACACCACCTACTCGAATGCTGCAGAATGTAGTTGCAAGAGATGAAGCTGAGGCTGTAAATCCAGAATATACTGATTGGATAAAAACAGATCAGCTAGTATCCTCATGGATAAGCGGAGCTGTATCTGAGAATATACTAAGCTTAATAATTGGCTTAGAAACATCTTATGAAGCGTGGCAGACACTCTTGAATCGATTCACACAAAAATCAGCAGCAAGAGAGTTTGAGTTGAGGGGGAAACTTCAAGGCTGTCAAAAACATGATCGAGATCTTCCAATCTATCTTCGAGAATACAAGTCAATATGTGATCAGTTAAATGCTATCGGGAAACCGGTGGATGATATAACCAAGCTATTTGGTGTATTGGAAGGGTTAGGAGCTGAGTATGAAAATTTTCGAACAACAATATACTGTCTAAAACCTCAACCTGAGTATGATGAGGTAATTGCACAATTAGAAAGGTTCGAGTCAAGAATGCAGAACTACTCTAGAACGCAATTTAACCCCAATATGGCTTACTTTGGGCAAAGATATTCTCAAGCACAGTTCAAAGAAACTACTGATGGAGGGTATATTCCTCAAAATTTAAGCTTTGCTGCTCAAAGAGGTAATTACAGAGGAGACCGCAGTTATGGAAGAGGACGCTCTCTTAATAACAGAGGCCGTGGATTCAGATACCCTGGAGACAACTCAGGTTACAGGTCTAACAATGTCAGCTATATGCAAGAGAATCAGAGAACCAAACCTTATTACAGTTCCTCTAAACCTGCTTTCACCTCTGGATTTTGTCCTTATGCTGGTCCATCACAGAGATACCAAGAAATAAAATCTTATCCTTCCAATCTAACTTTTCCCAAGAATGTGCAGGATGAGAAGCCAATTAACAACATAAAATTAGAATGCCAAATCTGCAAGAAACCAGGCCATGATGCTTTGCATTGCTGGTACAGATTTGATAACTCATATCAAGCTGAGGAGATACCAACAGCTTTAGCAGCTATACATCTTGAGGATGCCAAAGGCAGCGAGTGGTATCCAGATACTGGTGCAACTGCACACATTACAGCTAATCCTGGTATGCTTCAAAACTCTTCTGAATACACTGGATATGACATTGTCATGATTGGTGATGGATCACACTTGTCGATTACACATACTGGTAACACATTGTTGCATACTGAAGAAAGTCTATTGCCTCCGAATGATGTTCTAATCGTCCCTGATATAAAGAAAAATCTGTTATCAGTGTCCAAATTAACAGATGATTACCCATGCTCATTTGTCTTTGACAAATTTGGTGTATATGTAAAGGACAATTGGACCAACACAACCTTGCTGCTCGGAAGGAAAACTAAAGGACTATATCAAGTGAATTCACAAACAACACAAGCCTTTCTAGCTCAGAGACACAGAACAGTAGAAGAGGACACATGGCATCAAAGACTAGCACACACCAATCTGCATATCTTGAAGTATTTGCATAATCAAAAACTCATTCAATGTAGCAGTAAGATGTTGAGTGTTTATAGTAGTTGTCAAACTGCTAAGAATGCAGCTTTACCATTTCCATCCTCTGAATCTGTAACAACCATGCCTCTACAGAAAATCCACTGTGATATATGGGGGCCATCACCTGTGACTTCATTTCAAAGTTTCAAATACTATGTTCTGTTTGTGGATAATTTCTCTCGATATAGTTGGATATATCCATTAAAATTGAAGTCAGACTTCTATAAGATCTTTGTTATGTTTCAAAAGCAAGTAGAAAACCAATTTGAGTAAAAAATCAAGGTCTTTCAGTGTGATGGAGGAGGAGAATTTCTTAGCCACAGGTTTCAAGCTCATTTGCAAGACTGTGGTATAAAACAAAATCTCTCTTGTCCCTATACACCTGCACAGAACGGGATATCTGAGAGGAAGCATCGGCATATTGTTGAATTAGGTCTTGCCATGTTATATCATGGCAGAGTTCCACTGAAGTATTGGGTTGATGCTTTTATTACAGCTAACTATGTCATCAATCTTCTTCCAACACCGAGATTGGACATGCAATCACCACACAGAAAACTCTATCACCAAGAGCCAACCTATGATCACCTCAGAGTATTTGGTTGTGCCTGTTATCCATGTTTACGACCCTATGCTCAGCATAAGTTTGATCCAAGATCTCTCACCTGTGTATTCATTGGTTATAGTGACCATCATAAAGGCTACAGATGTCTTGTGCCTTCAATAGGTCGAATATATATCAGTAGAAATGTAAAGTTTGATGAGAAGTTTTTCCCATTCACTAAGTTGTGCTTGACAAAGTATGCACCTCTTACAACATTATACCAGATATGGGCAGAAGAAGTTCAGTTAACAGAGTCAGCAAATAGAGAAACAGTCTCTAATATACCTTATATTGGTTCTCATACATGTGCAGCCCATCTGCCACTCGATAAAGACAATATTGTCATCAACTCTCAAAGTACTCAACAGAACTTTATTCCCTATACTGATCAATCGAGACATGGCGTCTCCACAATGATTACACATGATGCAGAAACTTCACCTGTACAGAACCAAGACATATCTGATGCTGATACACCACTATCCAATAGTACAAGCAGTGGATCTGATCAAGCCACTTCTCACACAACTCAAGGGATTCCTTCTATTCCTTCTAATCATTCAATGCAGACACGATCAAAGTCTGGAATTGTCAAACCGAATCCCAGGTATGCATGTCTTGCTGTCTATAAGGTACCTTCTGAACCAAAGACAATTAAATCTGCATTAGCACATGAAGGTTGGCATAAAGCAATGACAAGAAATGGAGGCATTATATCAAAACAAAACCTGGGACTTAGTTCCTCGAGCTGAACATATGAATATAATTGGCTGCAAGTGGGTCTTCAAAACAAAACTTGCATCTGATGGTAGTCTTGATAGATTGAAAGCCCGTTTAGTTGCTAAGGTATTCCATCAAGAAGAAGGCATAGATTTCACAGAGACCTTTAGTCCAGTAATCAAGCATGCCACAATTAGAATTGTTCTGTCTATAGCAAAGATGAGACAGTGGCCTATACATCAACTTGATGTTAAAAACGCATTTTTACATGGCACTCTTAATGAAACAGTCTACATGGAGCAGCCTCCTGGTTTTCAAGATCCACAGAGACCTTATCATGTGTGTTTACTCAAGAAATCACTCTATGGTCTTCGACAAGCTCCTCGAGCATGGTTTGATAAGTTCAATGATTTTCTACTCGAATATGGATTCTTTTGCAGCTCGACAGATCCATCTTTATTCATATATCATCATCAACAGCATACTATTCTTCTGCTTTTGTATGTTGATGACATTGTCTTAACTGGCAGTTCTTTTCAAATACTCTCTGTTCTTATTCAGTCTCTTAGCCTCAAATTTCACATGAAAGATCTTGGTCCTCTGCATTATTTTCTTGGCATTGAAGTCAAACAAAATTCAGATCATTTGTTTCTATGTCAAACAAAATATGCTAGTGATCTTCTCACTCGAGCTTACATGTCTGAATGTAAACCAATTGCTACTCCTCTGTCCCTAAAGCCAATTATTATGCAACAAGACTCTGTTTCTCTGACCAATCCTACTGAATATCGTAGCTTGGTAGGTGCTCTTCAATATCTAACTTTGACTCGACCTAACATAGCCTATGCTACCAACCTACTGTGTCAGAAATTACAGACACCAACTGTGGCAGATCTTGCTCGACTTAAAAGGGTGCTGAGATACATCAAAGGCACAATCAATCTTGGTTTATTCATTCACTCACGAGTTCTTCACATCTGTATGGTTTTTCGGATGCGGATTGGGCGGGGTGTACGAAACACGAAGATCAACTACAGGATTTTGTACTTACATTGGTTCCAATCTTATCTCTTGGGCAGCCAAGAAGCAATCCACAGTCAGCAGGTCCTCTACAGAAGCCGAGTACCGAGCACTTGCTTCCACTTCTGCAAAACTCACTTGGATCAGCTTTGTCTTACGAGACATAGGCTGTGCTCTCCACTCTCCTACACATCTATTTTGTGACAATAAATCAGCTATAGCTCTCACTGCTAATCCTATATTACATGCTCGAACAAAGCATATTGAAGTCGTCTTTCACTCTGTTAGAGAAAAAGTCTCTTTAGGATCACTCACTGTTCGGTATGTCCCAAGCAATTTCCAAATTGTTGACATTTTCACCAAATCTCTCTCACACTTTACACATTGCCAACTCCGCACTAAATTGGGACTTGGTTCTCCACCTACTCCCAATTTGAGGGGGAATGTTAAGATCATATATCAACAGAGAGCAGATGATGCTGCGAGGCTGAAGTTAGAACAGAGGATCTTTGCGAAGGCGATAAAGCAAGAAGAAAAGAAGTAACGCGGATCGATATCAGTGGAAATGAACGGCTAAGATAAAGAGTGATGAAGTCTGTGATCAACGATGGAAAATCTATCAAAGAGGATAAACAGGGATTGCGGATTACCTCTATGAAGATATATGAAGTCGTCGGTCAGTTACAAAGTTAAAATAGAAGTTAGTTTTCTGTTAGTCTTCATCTTCCTAAATAAGGAAGATATATAGCTTCGCAGAGATAGAGAGAGGTGTGTTCAAGAAGTCATTTTTGATATGTTCATTCTTCCTCTCTGTAACTACAAAAAGATATAGAGAAAGATAGATGAGAGTATGGATTCAATATAGAGATTTTTCCTTTCAATTGATGTAAAAGATCTTGAAGTACATTGTGATCAAGTACAGAAGAGAATATACAGAGTTCTTCATTGATCAATCTCAATCTCTACATCTATATCTTCCTATTCCTGCATTCTTCAATTCTTCTGTACCAGAAGCTTCTGCATTGTTGATTCTTCTGTATGAATGCATCATCTTCACACCTAGTTCTACCAAAAGTCATGTCAAGGTATTGTCTTTTAATCGAACCTATTGTTCCACCCCTGTTTTGGGGACTTGACCCTTTCTCTGAATTTGTGTTTTGCTTTTTTGTGGAAGCGGGAGAAGTCCCTGAGCCAGAGATTGCCCTTGTGTTACTTATAATCGTTCCCTTTCTGTTAACATGTCTATTGCATTTAAGCTCGAGCGAAGAAGTCTTGCATAAAACATAAAAATGAACTAAAGAAATCTTTAGTCGATTCCCCTTCCTCCCGAAATGATAACAACAATAATAGTAAAAATCAAATACATAAATGAAAAGATTATCCTTGCAAGAAATGTTTGATTTTGTGTTATATTTTTATGTAGAGATATCCTTTATTCCAGTCAATAATAACCAGTCAAGGGTGATTGCAGGCTGGAGGAGAATTGACAGACTTCGTTATAATGTTGAGAACAACTGAGGCTGTGAAGACATTTGGTGGTACTGCTCATTTTTTAGTTGGGGATGGTTTCAGTGCAGCAGTTGGTCCCATTGGAAGGGCTGCTGAAGCTGATGTATGAGCGGGGGATGGTGGCTGTGCTGCTTGTTATACATACAGCTGCAGTAAAGGCACTCATCTATATAGCTATTTTTCCTTTTAAACTGTGGAGTTGTCCTCTGGACTGATTTTTGGGTATGTATACATTGCTATGCAAAAAAACATGGATAGTATCCTATGATATTAACCGTTTTAATGTGATAGTAATTTCTCTATTTTTATTAAGTCCTAAGCGGATGCAATAACAGTCTCGGTACATAGAAAAATTGCTCATTTTGCAAAAGATCTTGTTCTCTCACTTTCTTTCTTCCTCATTTGTCTCTGTTGCTGAGGTGAGCTATGTAGTCTAGCTTGTATGGCATGGATATCTGTCCTTAGGCAGTCATGTAAAAGACTATTCTCCGATTACTTAAAATGCTCTTGCACAAATGCTATTTATATATTCAATAAAATGATGATGCTCTTTACCTTTTCAAGCTATGTGAAGCTGTTTTCATTAGATCATTGGTTGAAAAAGTTTCTACAAAGAGCATTTCTTGAGACGCTTGCTTGTTGCCCATTTCTTAGTGCCAAAGAAAGGGGAAAAGGGAGAGACATTAGTTGAGAAAGCTTCTGCAGGGATATTTTTGAATAAGCAATCATTTGAGAGAACATTGAGCTTGATTCGTCATAGATCCTACTTAAATTGAGACGCTCATAGTAAAAAGTTGGAGAGGTCTAGAATTTGTATTTCACATTTTCCTATCATTTCATTGCCAGCAGTCCGTGGGGCTCGTTCCGCTTTCTGAAGTTCTTTAATTGTTTTCAATTTTTTCATAAAATAATTGGCAGGTGCTTTTTGTTGGATGCTCCCTTCAAGGTAGTGTCGTGACAACGCAGACAAGAGAAAATTGCCGTGATTGAGGAGGGGGGAGTAACTCTCACCACAGTGAAGGCACGGATTTCAGTGGACAATTTTGGCAAATTAGAACGAAGGTAGGTAGAAATGATTAAGGAGGGGGGAAGTGGGTGGTTGCTTGACTAGTCACCAATCGCCCCCATTTTGCACGGAAGACGCGATGGCAAAAGGAGACGAATTAGTTGGTTTTTAGACTTTAATCACACATGTGACACGTGGCCCCACCTACCCAACCCGCATTAATTTGTGTTAAGAGGTATGAGTTCAACTAAGGGCGTGCATTGAAACGCTCCAAAGAAACGTTTCTGAAACACTTCGTACGGATTTTGTTTTCGGGAACAAAAAAAAGAACAGAAACGCGTTTGATTGCGTTTTTGTTCTTTTTTTGTTTTTTTGTTTTCAAACTGCAACAAGTCATCTTCCTCATTGTGGTGAGAGTTACTCCATCGATGAAACATGGTGCTTGAAACCACAAAATTGAAGGAATTAATAATATATCTTTAAAGAACTATTGATGGCCTACTATAGAAGTAACAATTCACACCATATAAGAACATGCACAGATATTCAAAAGACTAGGAATAAGAGCATATTTCCTATAGGTAAAATAGACGGGAAAATAAATTGTTGACACCTAATTTTTTGCAAATCTAGGAAAATAAAGAAAATAAAAATTGCATTGGAACAAATAAAAGGAAAAAACGAATAAAAAATGGGGGAAATTGATTTGATTAATTATGCATGGAAAATTAGAATTCTGATGGATCTTCGGATTTTGTTAAATGCATAAGCAATTTAAAAATCAAGTGAATAAGAGGCAAGAATTTTCATAAAACGGAATAAATCGGAACAAAATCGAGTTGATTGCGAAATCACGATCTGATTTACAGTTTTGATTTAATGCGACAGAAGATGGAAACTCGGAAAATGCCGTACAAAGCGGCCGTTCGGAATCAGTATAAAGAGAGCTTCAATTTTTATTTTTTTTTGGTAAAAAAAGAGAGCTTCATTTTTCGTAACCAAAAAAAAAGGGAAAATTGGAGAGCAAATACGTGAGGAGGTTGTTTTCGTATGAGAGTTGAAAATTCAAAAATTCTGGGAAGAGTCAACTCTGGTTTGCCTTGGTCGAAGAAACATTGGGCAGAGACCGTACAGAGTGACGTGAGTAGAGAGAGAGTACAGAGACAGAGAGGGACGTGCGGCAGAGAAAAAAAAAAGAAAAAAGAAAAAGAAAAAGGACTACAGTGTCGTCTTCTTCGCAAGGGCTCTCCTGCCCGCGCCAGCCCGTGCCCGCGCCGGCCACTGCGCTGGCACCACGACGCCGGACACCGTCGCGCTTCGCCACCTCGCCACCTCGCCGTTCGCTCTTCTCGCCCACCATCAAGCGCGACCCAGCCCCAACGCCAGCAGATCTGTGGTCCCCTGCAGCAGCCGCAACCCGAGTGCTCCAGCTCCGCCTCTGCCGTCGCCGATCTGCAGCACCAGAAGTCTCGGCGCTCCTGCTCGCCTCCGCCCCAGCCGCGACGCAGCAGCTTTCCCCTCCGAGCGACATTCGCGCCTGCAGTCCCCTGTTCGCTGCTGACCCGCTCGCCGCCGGTGCGCCTGCTGTGTCTTCTCGCCGGAATTCCTCGCCAGCGACTTCCCGCGCCAGAACTCCGAAACGGTTGCCAAGCTCGGTTTGGAAGAAAAAAGAAAAAAAATCAAATTAGGTAGATTTAATTTATTTTATCTATATTTTATTTATTGTATCTTGTATTCTTTATTTGAAATGTTTCCCTATGCATAACTAGAAATTATGACATGTCACCCGATTCACAACCGCACCTGAATTTTTATTTTATCTATAAGACTTTAAATGAAATAATTAATTAAGCGGGAATAAAATTGATACTTTGATCTTTAAGGCTTAAGATCAATTTATCGATTTTACTAGTGAAATATTATCCATTGATCTGAACGATATATAATATCTTTGGTTTGGCTTGTCTTGATTGCTTTGTTTATTTTGAAATATGTTTGAATTAGAATATTGCATGGTTTAAGGTTATCTTGCATGTTTAGGGTAGGAGTTTTATTATTTCGAATTTTTAAAAATTAAAAATTAAAAATCAAAAAATCAAAAAAAAGGAAGTCAAATCAATTTATTTAGGTTGCTAGTTTTTTTTTTTTTTTTTTAAACTTGGAATGCATGTTTAATTATTTGGCAATTATTAATTTATAAATTAAAAAAGGAAAAAAAGAAAAAAAATCATCATGCATATGTCATGTAGAATTAGGGTATATTTTGTATATCATTACATATTATGGTAAAATTGCACTTAGTTTAGTTTTAGATAATATTTTTCTTAGTTTATTATAAGTTTAGGTATTTTCTTAAATAGATTGCATTTTAGGATTATTTGGGTTAAGATAATATTTTAGTCTAAATTAGGATTTAGCTCAACTCTACAACTTTTAGCGCCATATCTTCCAAAACTCAGTTGTGTACCGTCCGGTTCGCAACCCCTACTACATCTACCTTTATGATATTTACTATATTTCGTACGTTTTGGATATAGCACCTCCCTAATTTCTAATACAAATTGAATAGGATCTTCATCTAATTAGATAATTTTCATTTTTTTTTTTAATTTCGAATTTCATAAAAAAAAAAACAAAAAATGTCTTAGAATAAATTAGTTTCAATCTCTAGGATATATTGCATTATTTTTCTTTTTTTTAAGAAAGAAAATAAAATAAAAAATGTCATGTGCATGTCATTAGGATTAGATTCATGAAATGCATGCCATTTAGTGATTGTTGGTAGGTCCATTTAATTAGAAATTGCATTGCATATTGTATAATTTTCATTAATCAAGTGAAAATACGAAAAAAATGAATTACGTGTTAATTAGAAATCATATCTAGGGTTGTTGATGTGGATTTTGAATTAACATTGCAGATACTTTCGTTGCCTCAAGGTAAGTTTTGAATTTTATTCATTGTTTATTTAGGTGTTAAATTGATGGTTTGCGCACCCACATAATAACCTTACATGTTAGGGAGATAAATTAGAATCAATTCAAGCTGCTTGCCAAATATTTTTCAAAATAAAAAGAAAGGTACCGAAAGGGCATTAGGGAAGTCTAGTGTAATTAAGCCCCCGTACCCAAAGTCTCTGGTTCGTAGGAGTAAAATAATCATCCCATTATTTTACTTGAGTTTCTAATCGACCCACCAAGAATAGATTAGTGGCGACTCCTAAATAAAACCCATTTACATGTTAAGAAATTTGAACTTAAGTTGCGAATTGGTATGAGCTTGGGAGAGCTGAGTTAAATCTAGACTTAACAATCCATTAGCCAAATTTTAGGCGGTTCACCCGAAAAATTGGTCGCGACATAAATTACAAAGGCAAATGGAGCCTTTGCTCTCTAGTCCCTAACAGAACAAAAAAGGAAGGGTAAGAGAACTAAGCCCTTAATTTTAAGGAAAGAACAATCTAATAATTGAGTAATGTAGATGTATTGCAATTCAACCACATTGATATTATAGTGCAAAAAGTAAAGCCCATATATAGGATAGGCGACACTCCAACATCAACCATCAATAGTGTCACTGTGCTTGAACTTGTAAAACAATTGCAGCTCCCCCGAAGAAAGCATGCTCTCAAATTCTTAATTTGCGAGATATTCATGAATTAGAGCCAATGTGCACATTGCATACGCGTATCCAAACAGATTATAAAAAAAAATCCCAAGAAAGCACTAGAAATGCTACAAGAAAAATACCGAATTTGTCTCCATCGCCGTACTGTCGGAAGCTTATGTTCTATCAGCATTTTGGTTCTCCACATCAATCGCAACTCCATCAGAATCATCGTCCTCAGAATCATCAGCCACAATTTCCCGATCAACGCTATGCATGCTCTCCACCAAAGCAACGTCCTCTTGCAGGAGGCGGGGAGAAGTCGGCGGTGGCGGCAAGGGGTTGGGGGAAGCGAAGGTTCGCAGGAAGCTCGAGTCCCTCCGGCATGGCCTGCTTAGCCCCCGGCTTAGCAAGCACGTGGACATCGTCGTCCTTCATTAGGATGTTTTTGATCTCGTTGAATCATGAGCCCAAGTCTGGAGATGACGACGACTCGTTCGTTGAGGAGCAAGCACCAATGACGTCGCCGGCCTTAGGGAGGTCGTCGAAGAAGCCGTCGAGGTTGATGTGAGACATCACGTCATCCACCATCATAACACTAGGGAGAAAAAAAACAACAAAACAAAAAAAAAAGGGGGGGGGGGAAAGAAGATGAAGGTGACAATGGGAGATCTTTACAAAAACATCTGATTTGCTCGCGGTGGTTTATTGGTCGGAAAGAGAGAGGGAAGAGAGAGAGGGAGGTCGTGGTCCTCTCGCCAGTCCCGTGCAGTGGTTTGTCCATTGCTCGCAGTCCTCTCACGGTCTTGTGCGGTGGTTCGTCGGTTGGAAAGAGGGAGGGCAAAGAGAGAGAGAGGGAGGTCGCGGTCCTCTCGCCAGTCGGAAAGAGGGAGGGCAGAGGGAGGGAGCTAGGTCTCGCTGTCCTCTCACCGGTCCGGTGCAATGGTTCGTTGGTTGTTGGCAGTGGTTCACCGGTCGAAAAGAGGGAGGGCACAGAGAGACTGGGAGGTCGCGTGATGTTCGTCGGAGAGAGAGAGGAAGGGAGGGTAGAGTGAGGAGTGTGCAGAAGGTGGGCTAGGTCTATTAGAGAGAGAGCAGAGGAAGGGGGAAGAGCGAATTTTGAATCTCTGACCCCATTTACACGTGGCTCCACGTGTCACCTTCTGAATGATGATAAATTAGGCCTACGTGGAGTGTAAAACCCACCTAATATTTTCTCGAGGAGGGGGAAGAGCGAATTTTGAATCTCTGACCCCATTTACACGTGGCTCCATGTGTCGCCTTCTGAATGGTGATACATTTGGCTTACGTGGAGTGTAAAACCCACCTAATATTTTCTCAAGGAGGGGGAAGAGCAAATTTTGAATTTCTGACCCCATTTACACGTGGCTCCACGTGTCGCCTTATGAATGGTGATACATTTGGCCTACGTTGAGTGTAAAACCCACCTAATATTTTCTCGCATGGGATATGGACAAATTAGTGCATTGAAACTAAGAATATTATTTTATTGAATATAATTAATCAGTATTTCGAGACCCTAGTTAAGAAAATCCATGGGACAGTACCCTATTAACCGATCGATTTTGTCCCAAACAAATTTTCGACAAGCATTTATTTTTATTTTTATAGTGGCCACCAAAAATCATAAATTATATCCACTATGAGAGAATCACATGAAATTTTTTATTGTGACATAAAAATTTCTAAAATATACTCATTAGGACACATTTACTTTCCATCAAGATTCCATTAGATTATTTGTCAACCAAAGTAAAGTCGTACTTAATCACACACGTGTTATGTTAACATTATTTGTTTTCTAGAGTCAATGTAGGCCCAATTTTTAATAATTCTAATCTTTTGCAGAACAAGTTCATACAAGGGGATCAATTTGGGAGAAGAAATAGAGACATGGGATGTGGACAATTTATTGGATTGAAAATAAGAATATTTCTTTCTTAAATATAATTAATCAGTGTGTAGAGAGACCATGTTAAGAAAATCCATGATACAGTCTCCTACTAACCGATTGATTTCATCACAATTTTTTTTTGACAAGCATCCTTTTTTTTTTTTTTGGTATAACAGAACATTGGTATTTGAGAAATCATTTTTCTTCCAAGAATCTAGACTATTTGGAAAGGAAATAAGTTGCAAAAACTCTTAAATTATATCCATTATGACATATGTATCATGAATTTTTAATTGTGGTATAAAAAAGCCCAAACTATATCTATTAAGATACATTTACCTTCCGTTAGATAGTTTGACAACCAAAATGAGGTCATTTTTATTTTGTTTAAGTCACGTGTACGTTATATCAACATTGTTTGTTTTTTAATATTCATGTAGCTAGACTTTTAACAATTCTGATCTTTTGTGCAAGAAGTTCATATAAGAGGATCGATTTGGGAGGGGAAATCGAGGCATTGGATGTGGACAAATTAGCACATCAAATCATTAAGAAAATCCGTGGTATAATCTCCTATTAACTATTGATTTTGTACCAAAAGAATTTTCTACATGCATCCTCTCTTTTTTTTTTTTGGGTATAGCAGAACATTGGTACTTGAGAAATCATTTTTGTTCCAAGAATCTAGACTATTTGGAAAGAAAAAAAGTCACCAAAAATATTAAATTATATTCATTATGATAGATTTATCATAAATTATTAATTGTGACATAAAAAAACCTTAAACTATACATATTATGACACATTTTACTTTTTGTTAGATGATTTGTCAACCAAAATAATGTCATTTTTATTTCATCTAAGTCACATGTGCAATATATTAACACTGTTTGTTTTCTAATGTTCATGTAAGTAGATTTTTAACTATTATACTCTTTTGTGCAACAAGTTTGTATAAGAGGATCAATTTGGGAGGGGAAATCAAGGCATGGGATGTGTAAAAATTAAAGTATTGAATCGTTAAGAAAATCCGTGGTATAATCTCCTATTAACAAATCGATTTTGTCTCAAAAGAATTTTCGGCATGCATCTTTTTTTGTGTGGATATAGCAGAACATTGGTATTTGACAAATCATTTTTCTTCCAAAATTCCTGACTTTTAGGAAAGGAAAAAAGCCAACAAAAATCATAAATTATATCCACTTTGACAATTTATCATAAACTTTTTACTGTGACATAAAAAGCCCCAAAATGTACCTACTTGGACACATTTACCTTCCGTCAAGGTTCCATTAGATGATTTGTTGGCCAAAACAAGGTCATTTTTATTTCACTTAAATCACGTATGTGTTATGTCAACACTATTTGTTTTCTAACTTCTATCCAAGCAAATTTTTAATGATTCTAATCTTTTGCGCAACAAGTTCATATAAGAGGATCAATTTGAGAGGGGAAATAAAGACATGGGATGTGGACAAATTAGCATATTGAAAATAAGAATATTTATTTATTAAACATATTTAATCAATGTCTTAAGACCCTCATTAAGAAAGTCCATGGTATAGAGGGTAGGATTGCTGGAGATGGCCAGCGAAGGTTGCTAATCTTAGACAAGGGCGGCTAGTCCTCTTAGCCCTTGGGTGATGGCGAGGGCCGACGAGGCTCACCCAAATCTGAGTCGAGGGTGCCCATATTTGCTGGCCTTTGGCGATGGTGCTAGTATTGCCCCTCTGGTAAGGGCCTCGCTATTCTTTTTTTACAATTTTTTAATAAATTTTACCCTTACATTTTTAATCTAATTTAAGTAATATTTTAAGGAGACCATGATAAAAAAAAAAAAATGCCCCATATGACAAAGAAAATAATTGTAAAAATGCAATGTTGTTATTTTTCGTTAGCCAACTTAATCATGTTAATGGAAGAACTTGCATCAATTTGACAAATTTTAGAATTTAATTGTACTTTTTGAAAATTTTAGGGAGCAATTGCATTTTCATAACAAATTTTAGAACTTTCAGTACACTTATCACATAATTAAATTATGGGAAAATTCCAAATAAGAACCCGGAGTTGACCAAATTTCTCAAAGAAGGACCCGAAATGAACTTTGTATCGGATAAAGACCTAAAGTGGATCAATTGTCTCAAATAAGGACCCGAAGTAGTTAAATCAATTCCAAATAAGAACCTGAACTTGCGAAAATCGGAGTTTGGGCAATTTTGTCCAAAAAAAAAAACAGGGAAAATTAACAAATCCTAAAACAGAAACAAAAAAATCCTAAGTTTTCTACGATCTCCCCGTTCTTTGTACCCATCCTCTGCAAAGTCAAAGACCGAAGTTCTCCCCATTTTTTGTACCCATCTTCTGTAAAGTCGAAGACCCAAATTTTCTGCCGGTCAAGCAAGGCGAGGAGCGATGAGAATCGAGTCACGATGATGACTATGTAGTGATTTGGTCGAGGAGCAATGGGGGAGAAGAAAGAAGAAAACGTAAACATCTAAATAAAAAACCTAAACTTAATTAATTTAGAATTTTCCCTTTTTTTCCAATCACAAGTTTTTGACAAAATTGCCCCTATTTTAATCGCCGAACTAAGGTCCTCAATAGAGATTAACTTGATCACTTTGGGTCCTTATTTGACACAAAATTCACTTCGGGCCTTTATTTGAAATAATGGATCTACTTCGAGTCCTTATTTGACACAAAGTTCACTTTGGGTCCTTATTTGAGAAAATAGATTCATTTCGGGTCCTTATTTGAGAAAATAGATTCATTTCGGGTCCTTATTTGGAATTTTCCCTTAAATTATTGGTTTGTCATATTTAAACTTCTCTTTGATCGTTTATCCTAAATTTTAACATATGGACAAATGAAAATATCTTTAAATGATGTAGTTTATTTTCGACAATCTTAAATATATTCTTAAAATATATGTTCTTATATTGAATGATATAATTAATCGATCTTAGTGCAGTTGCGTTAGAGCGTTCTGAGATTTTCAATTCAAAAAACAAAAGTCACATAATCGGTTCCAATCGTTAGATCAAGACCACTACACAATTCTAAGACTTGAACTTAACCAGTCATCCAAATCTCGTGCCACCGTGGGCGCTAGGGGATATTTAGTTCTATGTTTGCAGAAGGATAAATTGATTCATTTAAGTCGATGTTTTGTTTGGAGTTGTAAATGGTTTATTTTGGAAAGTGAATAATCAAATTCATATGAGTGCAGCACCTGGAGATGGTATTTGCGATTATTCCAAAATTGTATAGCCATATATAAACATTTTTTGTTTTCTTAATCAATAATCGGTCCGACTTATTAGTTGTTTTGGCTTATTTGAGGGATAATACCAGAGTAGTTAATAAAGTTTTTTATTTTTATTTTGAATGATTATTACTTTCACTTTCTTTTTCTTTTTTTTTTCAATTCACGTGGCACAAATGCTGTGACTTTGTTTGATTTCAAGCATCCCAAACTTTCAAAAGCATATAAAATGAGAACACGTAATATTTTTTTTAAAAAAAAACTTAAATAATGTTTTTGATATTTTCAAAAAGAAGCAAAAACACCTACATCTTCAATTTTAGGGCTAGTACCACAAAAAGCACCAAATTTAATAAACTTGTGATCAATTTAATCCAAATTATTTTTAACCTCCAAAAGTCTCAAATCGGTATAATTATGATAAATTTATTTATTTTTAATTTCCGCTAAATTTTATTTTCAAATTCCTAAGTTGGATTGCATGTAGTAATTGACAGATGCACCTATTATTAGTTTGTGGTTTTTTTTTTTTATAATGTTAGTCTCATTTAATATAAATTAATTGAGGGTAAATTTGTTATAAATATATCAATTTTGGGTTTTTGATGATTAAAAAATTAATTTAGGATAAATTTATCACAATTATATTATTTTGAAGTCTTGATGGCTAAAGATTTAATTTGGATTTTGTCTAGTTTGAAATTTTTCGTAATATTAACTTAGATAAACTTCAAGAAAACCCTTGCGTCAAACTAATCCTTATCTCTACTTAATCTATCCGTTCCCGTCCTCTCTCGTTTTCTCTCCCAAGCCCCAAAAAGTCAAAGCCGACGACGAGGTTTTCCAAGTCAAAATCTCTCTCTCTCTCTCTCTCTGTGCAGCAAGGCACGGCAGCTCTGGGGGCGGACGCCGGCGGAGCAAAGCGGCGACCAGGGGAGCGGCTGCAAGACGACGTCCACGATCTCCATCCTCTGTAAGGTATCCGCACGTGTAGCCGAAGGGTTGTTCTGTTCGATTTTTTCTTCTCTTTCTTTTGGGTTCTAGTTGTTCCTGGCGAAAGTTTATGTCGGAGGTTCCAACGATCGTTAGATCTCAGGCTCAGTCATTACAAATCGCCATCTTGTCATGCTCTCGGTTGGACCGTTTCCTTTTTTTTCCCAGCAAAGAGTAGGGATTTGATTATACTGGTTTGAGGGTACATGAACTGGTAGTTGATGGTTTCTTCAGGTCTGGAAAAATCTCATGCTCGATTGTTTCGATGAAACGCGAATTTAGAGGCTAGAAGTTGGTGTTATTCAGTTGCTCTTTCTCTTGAAGGAATGTTGACGGATCCCTAGTCCCTAGCTAATGTTTTTGGACCCTTTTAGTGGGTGATAAGTGAGCAGGAGCTATAATTTGGTCGTGTTCTTTGTTTAATTTCGCAGAATTACTTGAAAGATGCCTCCACAGAAGATTGAAAGTGGACACAAGGACACGGTCCATGATCTGGCGATGGACTACTATGGTAAGAGACTGGCGACAGCGTCGTCGGACCACACCATTAACGTTGTTGGAGTCAGCAGCTCGGGATCTCAGCATCTTGCCACGCTGATCGGCCATCAAGGACCCGTTTGGCAGATATCTTGGGCTCATCCGAAATTCGGGTCTTTGCTTGCTTCGTGCTCGTATGACGGACGGGTTATCATATGGAGAGAAGGTAATCCAAATGAGTGGACGCAGGCACAAGTATTTGAAGAGCACAAATCATCGGTCAATTCCGTTGCTTGGGCTCCTCATGAGCTCGGCCTTTGTCTGGCTTGCGGTTCATCCGATGGGAATATTTCGGTGTTCACTGCTAGACAGGACGGCGGTTGGGATACTTCAAGGATCGATCAGGCTCATCCGGTCGGGGTCACCTCCGTGTCGTGGGCCCCGTCGACTGCCCCTGGTGCACTTGTTGGTTCTGGCATGATGGAACCTGTTCAGAAGCTCTGCTCAGGTGGTTGTGATAACACCGTGAAGGTGTGGAAGCTCTACAACAGGGTCTGGAAGTTGGACTGCTTTCCGGTGCTTCAGATGCACACTGACTGGGTGAGGGACGTTGCCTGGGCACCCAACTTGGGCCTTCCGAAATCGACTATCGCAAGCGCATCGCAGGACGGGAGGGTCATCATATGGACCGTGGCCAAGGAAGGGGATCAATGGCAGGGGAAGGTTTTGTACGATTTTAGGACTCCGGTTTGGAGGGTCTCGTGGTCCCTGACCGGTAACATTTTGGCGGTGGCAGACGGGAATAACAATGTCTCCCTTTGGAACGACGCCGTTGATGGTGAGTGGATCCAGGTTTCAACAGTCGAGCCATAGGATTCAGTTTGTGGTTGTCCTGTCGAACTGCTTTTAGCTGCGCAATGTGCATAGAGAACGATTTGCCAACATAGTAGAACCCGCGAACATGCTTGGGTTTACTTCATAGATGAATTTATGTTCTTTTTGGGCCGGCATAGATGCTTTAAATTGTTCTTGCTTTGCGGCTAGATATCCTTATGAATGAAGTTTGGATGATAAGTGGCGCCAGACTTTCTACTCACCCTTTTTTGTCAGCCATGTTTTGAGCGATGCTGGGACCAGTTTGGCCTGAATAGTTGGTCTTAATGCCTTGTGGATTTGCACCGGCTGTTTACCATTGAAACTTGTATGACCTATTGCTGATGAACCTCTTAATCTGCTCAGAAGGGTGATCGTTTAGATATATGTGTGTTCCAAATGGAGGTGGTAAACGGGTGGCTCGACTCGAATGTGGATTGGGTCGTATTTGAGTTATAAGACCAAATCGACCCGGTTAACTGGGGATGGGCACTTGGCACATGTCAGGGCGGGCCGGGCTGCGCCTTTCCCAACGATTGTCCTTGGCAATCGTTTCTTGTGGTGGAAAACTGCCTCCTTTGGGTCGGGTCGGGGCCTGACAGGGCGGCAGGCCTGAACCCCTTGCCCTTCGCTATGTTTAATCCATCTATAACCATAATTCTTATTTTGAATTTGGCTTTCAGTGCATTTGTTAAACACCCTTTAAAGAAGAAATATGATTTTCAATGCAACCTATTCCCTTGTGATATGTGTGATCAATATATTGAAAATCAAAATATATCCTCTTATTTAGAATGCTTAACAAGTGTTCATGGACAATGGTTAACAAGATGCTTCTTCTATACGATAGCCACTCCACTCTTATTGCCGCCGCCGTTCCATTGCCACCTTAATCCTAGTGAAATTTTCGTAAATACCATGATATGAAAAATTTCATTAATTTATAAATGAAAAAGCCTTGCACTGGGATGCCCTGTAAAACATAGAACTAAATAATCAGATCTTTCACCCCAGGACAAATAAAATACTTAAGACAAGTTGAAAAGAACACCGCACGTCTGCAGTGTAACGATGCGGACCTATTCGCCGGTCACCGCTAACGATGCTCGATTATGTTCGACCTTCTAGAGCCGTAAAGTTCATCGGGAACGCGACCTCCACGAGACAAGAGAGATCGATAGAAGCAGTGTGAGTGAAAATCGGTTTACGATGGCTTCGCAAATTTCAGAAAGACCTGCCACAATTATTACTCAGCAGAGTTGAAATTTGGTTATAATAGAAACCCGTTCAAGACCATTCTGTCGGGTTTCATCTTTTGAGGACCCATTTTAATTTGTTTTACATAATTGTCGAATTATGGAACTAAATATGTCCTTAAAAGGTTTCATCCTTATTTAATTTGAACCTCAAAACTTCCTCAACGTAAAACAACTTAGAGGGTATTACCTCCTTCTAGAGAAGATAAATACACAGAAATAAAGAGCGCAATTGCCACTAAGAGGGGCATGTAAAGTAGGCCTAGGCGTGTCTGTGCTCTCGTAGCGCTCTCCCCCTCATCAATGGCGTGAGCTCCTTCTCTGTCCTTGTTGACAGCCCTCCCCTGCACCCAAATCTGAGGCTTCTCTCAACCACATGGCCTCTCCACCGGATAATCTCCTCTCACCTAGTTTTTGAACCCCAAGCTCACCAAAACCCTAACCCTCGTAGCGCTCTCCCCCTCATCAATGGCGTGAGCTCTTTCTCTGTCCTCGTTGACAGCCTTCCCCTGCACCTGAATTTGAAGTTTCTCTCAATCAAATGGCCTCTCCACCGGATAATCTCCTTTCACCCAGTTTTCGAACCCCAAGCTCACCAAAACCCTAACCCTCCCAGATTCTACCTTTCAATCGAATCACCCTCAAACCTTCTTCTGCGAACAATGGCTGACTGAGCCGAATGGACTTGCAAAATTTCTCCTCCCTTTCAAATACCTCCACATCACGCTTCGATCACCACCGCTTCCCAGTCTTTACCACAAACCCTACCAAACCCCCCACTCAATAGCATAATACCCTATAATCTCCTCTCTGTACTTATCTAAATCCCCAAATCAGTCCATATACACACACATTGAGCTCCCTTCACTCCATCAAGCTCGGCCACCAAACCATTCGGCAATCCAAAACCTATATCTACCAAACAATCATATATCCAGGCTCACATGGACAAACTCAAAGAAAACCAACTCCGACTGGCAGCACTATGCAAACGGATGGGGGACCTCTGGTCAGAAGATGAAGTTACGGAGCTGGATGCCCACATACCTGACAAAGACAAGCAAGAAAGTGAACTGACTCTGTATGGTAAACTGATTTCTAAACCAAATGTCAATTTTCCGGCATTTATAAGCACCATGAGGAGGGCATGGAAAACAGATTCTGTCAAATGTGAAGTTATTAACCCTGGTTTTTTCTGCTTCTTATTCGAATCGCTGGAGGATAAAAAAAGAGTCGTAGAAAACGGACCTTGGTCATTTTCAAGTAACTTACTTGTACTCTTAGAAGGCGATCCTAATACCTCCGAACATTGCTATGACTTTTCTCACAACGCCTTTTGGGTGCATATATTGGGATTACCTCGAGCTCGGATAAATGAAGATTCTGTCAGGAATATAGCCTCAAAGCTCGGCAAAGTGGAGAAGGTCCAACTGGAGGCTCGCAACAGTAACTGGCGTAAGTTAGGCAAAGCAAAAGTCAGTCTAAATCTGTCCACTCCTTTGAAAACAGGAACAGTGGTTGCTTTTGGAGGAAACAAATGGTGGCTAGACTTTAAATATGAAAGGCTACCTCATTTCTGCTTCTCATGTGGTCGAATTGGGCATTATGCCAATTATTGCCCTGAAATACCTTATGAAGAGACGGGATTGGCTCAAGACAAACCAGGGAAGTATGGCTCTTGGCTGAAAGCAGAAGTTAGCGAACACAGTCCTTGTTGGAAGACCTTCTATGGGCAAATTGACCACCACAATGAAGAGGAAGAAATGGTGCCCGAAACTCCCATGACATCCACTGTAAATGCAACTAGACCAGAACCATTTGTTGTTGAACCAGAGGCCTTAGCCATAATTCTACCCACGCCCCCAGCAAACGCACCAAGAGATGATACATGGATGGATGATCATAGCTTCCCAAATAAGGGGAAGAGGCCTCAACAAACCCAGCTATTGCTTCTCCCTTCGGCGGAGGAAGACAAAGGTGCCGATTACCTGAGGAAAAATAAAAACAAGCTCAAAACCCCTGTGACAAAGAAGCAGAAAAGGGTTAATCCTTATGAGAAAAGATCCTCTACAATTCATCTTCTAGATGAGGAGAACTTATTGGATACTCCAATCAAATCGATGGAAGGCATCCTGGAACGGGCTTTGGTGGCTAGCCCTAATAAGCCACCAGGTCATACATGAGGATCCTTTGCTGGAACTATCAGGGCCTGGGCACGCCCTTGACAGTTCAGCACCTTAGAGCCTTAGTGGCTCAAGAGAAGCCCGACTTGGTGTTCCTTATGGAAACCAAGAATAAAGAAAGCAAGGTCGATAGAATACGAAAAGCCTAAAGTTCGGCAACTCTACTATAATCAATCCAAATGGAACAGCAGGGGGGCTAATTCTAATGTGGGATGATCAAGTGCAAGTGGAAGTTCTAGCATGTTTTGGGGAGATTATTGATATAAACTGTACAGTTATCAGCAGCGGCGCTCAGATGAGAATATCATTTCTTCACGCATCCACCTCTTTCCAAGAGAGATTAAACCTTTGGCAACTGCTATCCTCAACTCACTTATCCAATAACCTACCCTGGCTTTGCATGGGAGATTTCAACGAGGTTCTTTATTATTGGGAGAAAGCTAGAAGAAGGGAAGCATATAGACACAGAATGGTGGCCTTTTGTGCTTTCATGGACTCATGCTCCTTAATGGATATAGAAAGCAAAGGCTATAAATTTACCTAGACCAACAATAGAGCCGGAAATGACCTAGTGAAGAAAAGGCTTGACAGAGCTTTATGTGATTGGGCATGGAGAGTACAATTTCCAAATGCAGAGATTCTCGCTCTACCGGCGATTGGTTCGGATCATAGCCCCTTGCTACTTACACTAGAGCCAAAACCTGCAAGAAGAAAGAAGGAGTTCAAATTTGAGGCATACTGGCTTGAAGAAAAGGAATGTATAGAAGTGATCCAAGAGGCTTGGGGAAAAAACAGCATTCACCACAGAAACTTTGTAAGCAAAATACAGAAAGTTGTAGCCGACCTAACCATATGGAGCCGGAGAAAATTTCACAATGCACGCTGTCAAATAGATCTACTCAAGCAAAAACTAACGGAGTTGACAAACAAGGAAGATGAGCCTCACGACAGAGAGGAGTACAGAAAAGTAGCTGGAAAAATAGAAGCCTTTGGCGACAAGAGGAAATGTACTGGAGCATGCGTTCAAGAATTAAGTGGCTCACATGGGGCGGCCAAAACACAAAATTTTTTCATGCCACGACTGTACAAAGGAGAAGTAGAAACAGAATCTCTATGTTACAGATTGACGAAGATACATGGAGCCTGGAGCCTTCAATCATAAAACAGCATATCAGGGCTTTTTATCAAAGTCTATACACCACGGTGGGAGAGAGAAATTATCAACTTATCCTCGACCAGTGCATACAGCTGGTAAATGATGAGATGAATGTAGATTTAATCAAGCCAATCTCAGAGGAAGAAGTAAGAAATGCAGTCTTTCAATTGGGAGCTACCAAAGCACCAAGGCTGGACGGACTTAATGGATTATTTTACCAAAGCCAGTGGCAGGTGGTCCGACATGATATTCTTAGATTGGTAGACTCCTTCTTCAGCCAAGGTACTCTCGATCCTGACTTGAATAGGACCCATATCGCTCTAATCCCCAAAGTAGCACAACCTGAAAGTATAACCCAATACAGGCCTATTAGTTTTTGCAATTTCAGTTATAAAATTATCGCCAAAGTCATGGCAAAAAGACTAAAACCCCTCCTCCCGAACTTAATCTCCCAAGAACAAAGTGCTTTTGTTAGTGGCCGTCAAATCCAGGACAATATTTTCATTGTTCAAGAGGTCCTACATCAGCTACAAGTGAGGAAAATGAAGCGGAAGTTTGAGGCGGTCCTTAAACTTGACATGCAAAAAGCTTTTGATAGGGTGGAATGGGACTTCCTCTGTGATTATATGCTACAGCTGGGATTTTGTGCCAAATGGGTATTCTTAGTCAGAAAATGTATCTCCACAGTCTCATATAGTGTGAGAGTTAATGGCGACCTTTGCAACCCTTTTACCCCATCTCGAGGAATCCGACAAGGGGACCCATTATCCCCCTACCTCTTTATTCTCATGGCCAATGCTCTCTCATCACTCATGACAAAGGCCATTGAAGACCAAACTCTCAAAGGTATCAAACTAAACCCATCTTGCCCCACTCTATCTCACATTCTCTTTGCTGATGACGCTATCTTCTTCCTTAATGGAACAATCACTGAGGCCCAAAATCTGGCAAACATCCTAAACCAATACTGCTTTGCCTCGGGTCAAGCCATCAACCTAAACAAGTATGGGATTTTCTTCGGGAAGGGCTGCCCTCATTCTTTAAAATCAAATATTGCGCATCAATTAAGGGTTCCTATCATGGAAAAAACAGGGAAATACCTGGGAATACCTTCAGATTGGGGTTAGACCAAAAAAGACATGTTTGCTTGGGTCCTTGCTCGTGTGGAAAAGAAACTAGAAGGCTGGAAAGAAAAACTCATATCCAAGGCGGGAAAGCGATCCTTATCAAGACAAGTAGTCCAAGCCTTACCATAATACGCGATGTCTCTCTTCAAAATCCCAATATCTATATGTCGGGCGTTAGAACAGCGAATCTCTAATTTCTGGTGGAAGCAAAATTCAGCAAAAAAATGGGTTCATTGGAAGAATTGGGACCTTTTAAAAACCCGAAAGGACTGCGGAGGTCTTGGCTTTAGAGATCTTGTGACTTTTAACAAATCTTTGCTAGGGAAACAAGCTTGGTGTCTGATTCAAGCCCCGGAAGCCCTATGGAGCAGAATTCTAAGGAGCCTATATTTTCCAAGAGACACTTTCTGGAATGCTCATAAAGGCCACAGACCGTCTTGGGGGTGGCAAAGTCTCTTGATAGGAAGGGAGGTAATAGAACCAGCAATAAAATGGGAAGTAGGAGGTGGAGAGGAAATCCGAATTCGCGAGGATCATTGGCTAACCATGGGCAAGATTGGCGGACCCCCAAATAGAGAAGACCCACAAAGGGTGGCTGAATTGATACACCAAAACACCAGAGAATGGAACGCACAGAAAATAAATATGCTCTTCTCCGACGGTGTAGCAAAGGAAATACTAGCGACTCCTCTCAGTCTATCCCCGAAGCTTGATCAACTACTTTGGACAGCAAATGGATCAGGATCCTACACAGTAAAGAGTGGCTACAATCTACTCCAGAGATTATGAGAAGCCTTCATCAGCAATGTTGCCCTCTTCTTCCTACCAGACCCCCAAAACACTATGGCGCGACATCTGGAAGCTACAAACCAGTCCCAAAGTTCAATTCCTAGTATGGAGCCTGTGTAACAATGCTCTCCCCACCAAAGAAAATCTATTTAAGAGAAAGATAATACCATATCCAAGATGCTCTATCTGCAACCAACACCCAGAAACGGTCGAGCATTTGTTCGCGCTATGCAGCTGGACAAAAGAGATCTGGTTAGACCCGCGACTGATGATCGATACCTCCCCACGGAAGATAACCCGTATAGACAAATGGGTTTCGGAAATCTTTACCTCGGCAGTGGATCGTCAGTCAAAAGCTTTTTTCGCCGAGATTCTATGGCAGATCCGGAAAGCAAGGAATGCCATGATATTCCAAGCTCGAAGGCCCAACCTCAGGCTGATCTTTGAAGATGCGACTACCATGAACCTCCTGTACATCAACCGGCATCTACAGAACAAAACCCAGCATCATAAGTCACCGGCACCTACAGAGCAGCATCGAGATCCAACGAACAGTGGCCCCAAAAACAGAGCATAACCCAGCTACGAAGAAGAACATCCCCATACCTGTATAATCCACGTCGACAGCGCCTGGTGTAGCTCCTCCATGTCTGGTTCAATAGCAGGAGTAGTTCGGAACAGCACCGGGCTCCTCGCAGACGGTTTCGCAAAGCCAATCCACGCGCCCTTTGCCCTAATCGCCGAAACCCTAGCAGTGAAAGAAGGTTTGCTCTGGCTTCTTCAAGTCTTCGAACAGAACAGCCACACACGCTCGGGTAAGTACTTCCAAATCGAAAAAAGACTTTGACTTCCAACTCATCTCAGACAATCTTGAAGCAGTTCAAAGCATCTTGGGCCAAAAGGAAGGCGTATGGGCTGCACGAATAGTAACCACGGACTGCAAATCCCTCTTGAGGCTCATGCCCAATGTCAAATTAACCCACAAGCCCAGAGAAGAAAATAGAGCAGCGGACTGGGTCGCAAAAGCCCACAAAGCAGGATAACTTCCCCTTAATTGGCTAATCTGTCCCCCCCTTCTCTTTTGTTAATTTTATGTTCAGATGTCAAAACTTTGTGGCACTCTAATGATGGCTAAGTAATGGAAGTTATCTTTCTGACAAAAAAAAAATACACAGAAATAAACTTGAGAATGTTTGTCGTGCTTGTACCGGCACATTAAAATCAAGAACATAGTCTTATTAGTTATCAGGCAGGTAGGACAACCCCAACATGAAAGTGAAAGTTTCCTACCGTTTGTTAAGATTACCCTATAACTAGATATCTAAGATCAAATAGTATTCTCGGTTATTCTAATTTAATATGATTTCTTAATCCACGTTCTCGCCTCTAGTTTTATAAACTCATTACAATCAATATGATAAGAATAAAGAAAAGGGAATACTATCATCATAGAAGCTGATGGAAACCATTACAAAGTTCACCTAAATTGATCCCCACCTTCAAACCCAAGAACAGACATTCTGGGTTTGAATGACTGAGAAATTGAATGACGTACGATCATGCTATGGTGACCCGGTTCTAGCGATGCAACGAGTAATAAAGGCGTGTACCTATTCAAGTTAGAAAATTGTACGTTGGATTGATGGATGCCCCTTCTCACACATGGTCCAGACTACTAGAAGAGAGTCGTGTGCAAAGATCCGAATCAAGGGGTGCCCCAATTATGGAATTGAAAAGACACGACCCAAAACAGGATAATTACAATAAAAATCGTAAATTTATTATATGAATATTAATTTAATTATAAAACATTTAATTTAATCAATTTAGTACTAAATATAAACCATTTAATTTAATCAATTTAATACTAAATCTTTTGACGATTTACCAATATAATTATTTTGGTCAAATTTACTTGAAAATCGCTAATATAAACGATAGCTATTTTACATGGGGTGGCTAGCGTTAAACAATTTTTTAAAATTCTTTTTATAGGTTTTATAATTTTTTTTCTTGTTTTTTTTCCTTCTTCCTTCGAGTCATCAGACTATGGCAATAGCCGGCAATCGACCATAGGTGAGGGCTGCCTCGCCTGACCTAGCGAGGTTGAGCCTTGTCTAGCCATTGGTGAGGCTCGACCTTAGTAGATCTAGAGAGGTTAGGCCTCGCTTAGCCTTTGCCTCGTCAGATTTGGCAATATAGATCTTCACCCAATTTGGCGAGGTCAGCGAGGGTCCACCATTGCCAAGGCCAAGTGACTAGTAGAGGGGGAAAAACAATAAAAGATATAAATTTTTTTATAAAAAATCAGAAAAATATGTATTTTTTTTCATTTGTGCCTTTTATGTCACATAAGATGGTTGGCATCCAAGCCAATGATTTCGGTCAAAATTGACTGGGATGATTATATTGACAAATTGTCGAAAAGTTTAGAATTAAATTGGTTGAATTGAAAAGTTTATAACTAAATTGATATTCTTACAATAGAATTGGGATTTTTTTGCTAACTTTCTCATCAAAAACTGAAAACTGGCCCCATGGAATGTCTGCTTGACGGGGCAAGAAAGCTGAAGATGACTGAAAACTAAGGCAACCCATGAGATTAGCACATGCGAAGTTAGCTATAGCTTTCCTCCAAAGATAAAGGCACCGCTCCATTTGAGGTTATTTTTAGCGGTTCTCTCTCTGTGGCTTTGCCTTTGATGATAATCTTGCTTAGAACCTTGTGTTACTTGTGAAGACTCTAACTTCTGGAACTTAACTTCAACATATCAAGCTCAAAGACAAAACTACGGGTGAGTTCCTACTCACCCTATTCAGTGAAAAATCAGTTTATTTTTCGAGATTATGTACTATTGGCATCGGGAATGTTTGAATTTTAATCATTATCGCAATCTCAACATCCAGCTCAATTTGATGCTGAAGCCACTCAAACTCACCTTTCGGATGATACTAGGAGTGCTATCTTGCAAATTGCTTGACTTAGTTGCATCCCTAATCATTTGATCTTTGTCTTATCGTGAGTCCCTCTCTTGGAGGCATCATCCCTTCCAAGCATTTTTGAGTGTTGGATAGTGACATCATGGATTGGACGCACAACTGCAATCAAAACGGCCTATAAATGATGATGAACATGGTTGTTGATAAGATTGCCAAATCTCATGTACCAGGACAGCTTCAATAGTGACCTTAAAAATATCTCAATAAAATTACTTACCCCATTTAAGGCTTCATTAATTGGTAGAAAAATTGATGATTTGTAAAATATATATTTTTTAAATTATGGATAATAGGAATATTTTTCATTAATTAATTATTTTAAACAATCATTTTTAGAAATATATATTTTAAATTATTCATTATTTATGAAATAAATAGAGTTTAAATTCAATAACTTATTATTATTATATATTATTACTATTTTGAATTTGAGCTTGTTAATTGGCGGCCTCGTGGAAGCCAACGATAACGGCCGAGAACAATCTTTCACATCATCAGTCCTTTTCATTTTAGGCTGGCTTTGCAAGTTGGGAAAACTTTTGTCTCTCTATGTGGCCCACATCCGATAAAAAAATACTAGGATTTTTTTTTTTTTTTAACTCTTGGTTGGGACAAGATCAAATCGAAGTTGCAACTTTTTCTGGGGTAATATAAGCTATGACATGACTGATTCCCCACCGAGTGAATCTAGTGACATGTTCATCAATTATCACCAACTAGCTAGAAAGATGTCCTTTGCTATAATTGTTGCATTGGCTACTGCTTTCTTGGGTGCAAAAAATGTATAACGAGATAATCATGATAGTAAGGTGATTGCAACTTGTACTGAAATAATTGAACAAATAAAGTTATTATTCAAATCTTTTAGACTCCACTTCCATCTTTATGTACATTTCTTACTTTCTCCTATGTCCTGAAATCACATTGCTTTTCTTTAAACAATCCAATGAACTTTTATTGGCCTAAAATAAGCACTGATTCACTCTTTTTGAGACTAAGACCTTTCAAAGGAAGGTTCTGACCTTCCGGTTATGGGCAAAATACTAGCCAATGCTATTTTTGTCACATGGACCATACGTAATGCATTTTTTTTTATCCGAAAGTTGTTAAGTTTGTCACTATGGTAAAATGTTCTACAATTTGAAGGTTGTGTAAAATTTTTCACGGTGGCAAGAGTTTGTGTATTTTTTTTTTTAGCAGTAAGGTAGTGCAACTCCCCGTGTAATTTTAAAGGCATGCTTTTCTGTATTAGCTTGGTGCATTCAATATTTTAATCTTAAAGTATTCCCAATAAAACTGAAAAAAGTATTCCCAATAAAAATTTGAACCCAAAACCACAAGCAGAAAAACAAACTCTCTTATCTGCAAAGTCGATATCTTGTTGGCAATTCTTTTACTTTTAAAACATTAGTTCATTTTAACGCATGATTGTGGAGTATAAATTATATAATCGGTTTGTGGAAATAAATAAGTAAATAAATATATAAATAAATGTAATGTGGTTACTAACAATGAATAAAACAAGCTATAGAAGGCGAAGGCATTATCTTATCAGGAGACCCACAGGACCATATGATTGATGGGCCTTATTACACCTGAAAATTGAGAACACCATGCATATCCGAATTATGACATCAGCATCTTCTTCCCTAATAATCAGACCCATTTGCCAAGCACCAACCATTTGATTTCATCTTGTTTTTACCATAATTTTCTATGAATCCATTGCCCTAGAATTTAGTCTTGGATTCGAAGAATTGGTCTGAGGAGCTTGAGAGAGCCTTCTTGTGCTGTCAGTTTGCCTGTAGGATCTCGTATTGTTGTTGAAGCTCGAGCTATGTCTTCCATGTCTGCTTCTTCTTCTGGGATGAGAGCACTTGGGAATGAAGACACCAGTCCCTTTGCTTTCCCTCGCGCAAACCTGCTCGTATAATGACGGAGATGGCATGGATGATGAGTTAATTTCCATTCTTGAGAAACCCTGCGATATATGGAGAAAAATGTAAATGACACAGCTATAAACCACACGGAGGAAGTATCAATTCATGTATTTCACGTAGTATTATCAATCAGAATTGAGATTTTTCAACATTTTCAAATACCATCTTCTTTATTTATTGTGCTACGATTACTTCACTGAAAAGTGATAGATTACTTGTTTCATCAGGAATACAACTACTACGGCACAAGGTTCCTCAAATTTTGAAGCTTTAGCAACTAAAGGAGAATTTGCAAATTAAGCGGAGCAATGTTCAAGGAAAATTCACGGATGGGTATTGAAAATGTTTGTACAAGAGTTGGTCTAAACATTCTAACAAAAATATAAAAGAAACTGTGCAACATAGAACAATTTGGCCGAATCATATGAATACTCCTTCCATAATAAACTTTGCAATTTTTTGCAGCAAAACTCTTCTGGGAAGATATAGCGTATTGAACTAGCGTGAAGTCTAAATATGACAAACGGATGAGCAATCCCATTGAACTAATTCAGTATGATTTGACATAACTATTTGAGCTATGAAGAGGCAGATAGCATCGACATAGCAGTGAAGGGAAGTTGAAAAAAATACCTGGAGAGGAGCAGAAGGCCACTGAGTAACAGGCAAGTGTTCATCTTCATCCATGATCAGAAGAGAAATCTGCTTGCTCAAGTCTGCAAAATACACATCATCTTCCACATCCAGCGTTGCTACTTCCATTTTTATCTCTCTTCCAAAAACTCTAAGCTTGATGTTTAAGACACACTTTCTCTACTCTCTAGGCTCCATAGCTATCTTCTCTCTCTCTCTCTCTCTTATGTTGTCCAAGAGGATGAAAGAAACCCGAACAAGTGTTATTGCTATTTTCAGTCACTTGGCCTTTTTTCTTTCCCTTCCCAGTTGAGCGGGACTTGAAGGGTGTTTTTAAGTAGTGGAAAGGGAAGGAATGGGTGAGGAAGTTGAGTTCATGGGCATGTGGGATGGTGGGTCATGAGTGACAGTTGGGCCAATCTGTCCCAAGATTCCCAGCCCCACAAGAATCCCTGAGTGAAGTTATGATAATATCCAATTGGAGTGAAAAGGAGGGGAGATATGAGGTTGAGGTGGGGAAAAAACAACCTACTCCCAGATATCTCATCCAAGATAGACTCAGATCTCTTATTCTCATGTTGCCTGGGTCATCCATGAATGGATGAGAGAGCTAACATCTCTCTCTCTCTCTCTCTCTCAACTGCACACACAAGCATACATAGACCCCGATGCTCGTGCACACTCATGGAGTGAGCTTGAGGAAAGCATTAAAGCAAATGATAATCAAGAGTGTATCCCAACTTTTGTGCAACAATAAAAAGTAACTTGTTTCGTTCCATAGGTGCATCTTGTTAGAATGACAGACATCATTATGCAACGATTTGCAAAAAGAATATCATTTAGTCCCATCACAGTTAAATCATATTACAAGATTGCAGAGGCCAAGGTCTTCACGATTCAATCCAATCGATAGACTGTGATGTCTAACTATTAGGTTGATTGTGATGGAAGGAGTATTAATATGGTTTCAAGGCATATATTGACTCACTTTGAAGTCACTATAGTTTTAAATATAGTCGTAAGGTTTCACTGGATAGAGTTGCCATGACATATCAAAGAAGGTAGTCATATAACATTATCCCTTCGATATAATGCATTCAGTTTCTGTTCATTCAATCATTTTTCTTTCTATAGATTTTCATTAAAAGCACTAGAAGCAAGTACTTGCTCAGGATTCACAGTCCACAAACACATGCTTGGCTGAAAAGAGCTTGTGTCCCAGGTCTCCTTATCTGATGCACCCTGCCGACTGGCTATTCTAGTGGTGCTGATACGATAGACATTCAGTGTTTTTAAGCGTTTGAAAAGTCGGTCAAAGCTCATCTGCTGGACAGTGGTTCCTTTGCTAGCCTCAATCTGATGTAGGACCATCAATTTATTCAATTATTTATTGGTGAGAACAGATACAGCCCTCCAGGAGTTTGAAGGGCCAGAAAAACAATGGATTTTAGAAAATTCTAAATTCGACGCACATGGCACCAATTTTGGTACCAGAAAAACAATGGATTTTAGTTAAATCTGTTTTGTATCAATTAGTATCGGAGCTAGATCTATATTCCATCACATGGATTGCGCAATCAATTGTGCTTGTGGAAAGCTTTTTGGAAACGATACTAAACCTAATGATAAAAATCCCAAAAAATTAGAACCCACTGGCGCTAGTGGGACTTGTGACCTCCAGGAGAGGCTTCCAGCAAGCTCACAGTTGCATGTACTTATCCTTCAAATGTTAAATCACCAACTTGTTTGGGCCCCAGCTGAGCCACAGCGCCAACCCAACCAACAACACACACCATTGCAAAAGGGAAAATTAAATGGAGAAAAGCATCTTTATCTCGACACTTGGAGATATGTATATCCAATTTGTTCTCACAATTTGTACTGCAATATTTTAGGATACAGTCTGTAGTCACTCGCATTCCTCCGTTGTTGGAGCCGCATCTTTAGAATCACATCGGTTTTTAAGGCCATTTTAGAATCAAGGAAATCTTTGAAAATTAAAAATAAAAATAAAAATTCAAGTTGTATCTTTCATCATATCCATTGTTTACTTATCTACCATATTGCCACTCTCTCTCTCTCTCTCTCTTCACACACTCATTGCCCTCACTCTGAGGTTGATGTGACCATCCCCATCTTCAACTCGGGACAAAACTCTCTATCATGTTTTGAGATGACAAAATAATTATAAATTATTATTGCATGCACCAACATTAATGGTGTAGCACCAATTGATAAATGTATGTGTAATATCCAAATCGTGTCTTAACAAGCTCGTCAAAATGTGGAATCCTCTGCCTCTACCAAAAGTAAATGAGTTATTAGGCGTTAATGGTGTCTAAAGGTTGGATGGAGCTGATTATAAGGTGAATAAATCATAGAGCAAGAAGTTTGTGAGGACTTAGATGGACCAAGGAAAGGCGAACATTGAGTCAAATCAGAGTTGTCAATAGGCTTGGAAGGACTAGAAGGTAGTTGGTGAATTGCCGAATTTCAACGGGTGGAAGCAGCTCCTTCCGTCGATGAAGTGTAAGATGTGTGAAGACTTGGACCTCTTTTGGTTTGATATAAGATTTAAAATCAGAGGTTGATAACCAGTTTTAAAGTTTGGAGTGCACAGAAAATATCCCTGAGAAAAATCAACGTACTATTTGCCCTTTAATGCAAGCATGGGGTGTGCAATCTGCAGGCCGACAAAGGAGCTTTTGTGTCAGCGGATGTTTGACCAAGAAGAGGACTCTCAAACCGCTAATTCAAGGTTTAAAATCTTGTTAAACAGGAATGAACAATAAGCTGATTCCAAATTTCTTAATTTCTTTGTTAGTAACTAATTTCACTAGCAAGATTTCGTTTAAGTGGTAAATTTCTAAACTTTTGATAACTAACTATTGGATTTGACGCAGGTAAACTCCTTCTATTGCTGGTAAATTACCAATAGTGCACAAAGCCGACAATTGGTCGGTCATCTGAATCAACCAAAAAGATTTACAGTATACTAACTGTTATAGTGAAATTCACAGTCCAAGAATGAGGCCGCACTACAAAAGATAAAGGTGTGCTGCGCTAATAAGCTGACTCATTCGTAGGGCTTGGATATGATTAAGCTCACCTGATCAAAGTTTACTCAAGCAAATCGCACAAAGACATTTAATGCATGATCAATTATCAGATGTGAATATAAATATGTACAAACCAGGGGATTAAAAATAGACACCCAAAGACTAAATCAGGAGAAGTAACACTTGGCCACTAGAGGGGTCTGAATATGTGTATTCGCATTGCGAATGAACAAAGAGGAGAGAAGCGTGAAGTATGATTCTACAATAACGTAAGTGTGGGAATTGACCACCAAAAAGTGGTCGAGGTACCTAAATATACTTGAGCGAGATGGGCATATTTGATTTCCTTTGCGTAATGCTTGGGCAAAATGCTTTTGTTGGTTTAATTTGAACACTACATTCTGACAGATAATAGGATGCAAGCAAGAACTTTGGCATGCCACATCTATTAGTGGTAGACCATGGTTAAAAATCATGTGAGAGGAAGGTCAGGTAAACTTGTTACAATTGGTTGGGGTGTTAGGGGAATTCAACTCAGGATCTATCACTTCTACAAATTCTACCTATTACATGCAATTATTCTCAGTTAAAGTCACCAAACCAACCAAAGGCCTAAATTTAACTGGTTTATGAGATTTTCAAGATATTTAATGAGTTTCTAGATAGTTGAGTTCTATACTTATGCCCCTGCATCACAAAAAAGTTATGCCATTGACGTAAACTATGATTTGATATGTCTGTATCTTGTGGAGTGAACTAGTGTTTATGGTTTTGATGGATTAATGATAAGGTTGTGTGGTAAAGTTGTGGCCTCCACTTACATGACGATGTTCAGCTAAAACTAAAAGTGACAGGTCAAAAGAACATGACTTCCTTAAGGATTACTTGAGCAATTCGTGCAAACTTTAGTCTTTTAGTCTCTTGGCAATCCATGTTTCAAGAATGTCTTTGTATCTCTTCTTGTTTTTTAGGTAATACAAGGCATGTAAAATATCAACATAAGAGTTCAACAACGTGCACTTGTTTTAACTTTTACTTGGGTACGTTAAGTATATTCACTTAATATCTGTGGATAACATGTGCGAATGATTATTGTGTAACATGGTTACGTTTTGAAAATCCGTCTTTTATGACTTTATCCCATTTGAAACTGTTCTTTTTGTGCACAGGATAATAGATGATATTTTGATTTGTTAGGCAACATTTGGAATGGGATAAAAAAGATAGCTAGCCCATCATGGAGAAATCATTCTGACCAAAAAAATCATAGAGAAATCATAACGGAAGATCAATTGTAGATGGACCAAAGCTGGCCTCAATTCATTCTCACTTTTAGGGCGGGTAGCTACGCGTCGCTATTGCTGTGCCGTGGGGGCTGTCATTCCGGTCAAGAAGAAGGTGAATATGCAACAGCGTAATTCTCTGTGAACTAACTTGGGACAGAATAGCTGTTCCTAATGGCATGCTTTATGGACGGCATGGTTGGCCGTGCCTGACAAGGACTTCAGAGTCGCCGACTTTTGATGCTGTTCGATAGGCCTCCAATTTGGGCATGCTGCATATCTTGACGTGGTATTCACTGGCAAATTGTGTTAGTGTGAAAAGGGGGGAAGCACAGAATCAAAGAATAGCCAAGCCGACGTGAAAACAAATGCATTTGTTGAAGTTATACCAATTTCAAGCAGGCCAAACAACCAAACAAGCAAATCCTTCCTTAAAGCCACGAATGGGTGGTTCTTGAGTTTCATTATGCAGTTAATGACTAAAATATTGATTCTTTGAGACCACATAGAGACAAAAGTTAATTGTAAGGGAAACAAACAGACGCTATTTTCCGAAGAAACATTTTATCACTTCATTTATGGGACTTTTTCTCGCGAAATCAAATGAGGAGATTTCACACCGTATCTACAGCACGAGTCACGAGCCAGATTTAATGAGCTTGGAGTTAGATGAGGAGGATGAATTTTCCCTTATTTTTCACGCACTTTGGTGATAAAGCGAGCACTTAATTTAGAGACAACCCATTGAGGGCCATCCAGAAGGAGCAACATCAACCTCGATGATTACACACCGTGTAAATACTTGCCTCCGTGGTACATCCAAAGATGTGTCCGGACCTTCCAACGATCTACCAATGTACGCCAGTCAAATCAAGTATTTGATACACAATTTGAAAGTAATTATTCATGTAAAATTCTGGGAAAAGAGGTCCAGATCCATTTAGAAAGAAAAGTGAAGAATTTCTAGTCGTAAGTCGACTTCATCGTAATATTTGAGCTTGTGAGTTATGTGCGGGATGTGAGCAATCTTGTACCAATCCTTGCCTGCATCTTTTTTGCACCTCTCCTCCAAATCTGGGCAAGCTGCTATTCTTAGGTGAGTAAGGAATGCAAGCCTTCGCACTCCTTCAGGTAATGATGTCAATAAGGGGCACTGGATGATGTCAAGCCTTTGAAGTGATTGAAGCCTCTCCATTTGCTCTGGTAAAGCCTTCAAATTTAAGCACTTTTTAATATAAAGACACTCGAGATTGCTAGCTTGTAGAAGCCACTTTGGGAGAGATGCTAGTTTGGGAACTTCATGGATGTCCATGGATTGGAGATTCTTAAGTCCTTGCAAGTCTAATTTGTTGTCACTTTCGTCTTGCAATAAATCGAGCTCCTCACAACACCAAATGCAGAGATTCACGAGGTTCGATAGATGTTGCATACCGAGTGAGAGGGAAGTTAAAAGAGGACAGTGATAAATGCTAAGAATTTCAAGTGAAGTGAGATTTTGTAAACACTCCTCGGGCAAACATTCTAGAAACTCCATCTCTGATATAATCAGACTCTTCAACTTAGTGAGGCCAGATATCCGACTTATCAACTCTGAATTGACCTTTCTCAGCTTCAACTCCTCAAGGTGTGGGATTAATGGCATGGCTTTCAAGTTTTCACAATAACCAATCTGTAATCTCAATAGACTAGGAAATGATGTTGTTAAAGTGGATGAATAGTCTGACTCGATGTATTCCAATTCAGGTAGCCTCAAAATTTCTAAAGACTTAAGGTGAGGCAGTTGGGCTAGTTGAGGGAGATGTTTACATCTTCCGCATTTTTGCAAACGTAACTCAACTAAATTTGGCAAGAAAATGACGAGGCTCTCCATCATCCACCTTGGAAAGCTCCACCTTTATATCCATCAATTGTTAAGTTCTGCAAATTTGAGTGTGGCCTCAGTCCATCTAATAGAGCTTCATCTCTATCCCCAATTGATGCATCATCAATATCGAGATAGCCCCATCGAAGTTCAACAGATTTCAAAGAATGCTTCCCTATCAAATTCGCAGCTCTAGATTCTGCTACTGCATCTATTATGTGTCCCAAATTTTCAATGCTAAGGCTTCCCTGGATGTTATTAAGCCCATTTAGCTCCTCAAGTCCGCAATAATTCTTAGCAAGAGCTTTTCTTCAAGCAAAATGAAGCGAGTTAGCCTATGCAAAGATCTCAATTGCCCTACTCCACGTGGCATATATCCAAGTTTCCAACAATAATCCGTGTCTAGATTTCTAAGGTTGACCAACTTCCTTATTCCCATTGGCAATTCTTCAAGGGCACAACAACGATAGAGATTAAGTGTTTGCAAAGACTGCAATCTCGTAATGGAGTTAGGAAGCCTTTTGAGTGTATTATTGAGAGAGAGATCGAGATACGTGAGATGCTTCAACTTAGAGATGGACCTTGGGACCTTCTTTACATTTGTTGCATGTAGATCCAAGATGCGTAAGCTCTTGAAACTTTTAATGAGTTGGCATAGATCTGCTTGACTTGGTGGTTCTCTTTGTTTCATTTCCCAGTAAGTCGTAGGCTTTGGTACAACAGAAAGAATTGTTCTCAATGCACTTGCCTTCAAGCCCGAGACGGGGAGTTCACCCATCAAACTGAAAGTTAAACCAAGAGATATATGACGAGTTCTTTCATTTATAGATTTTGTGTCAGCCCATGCCACACAACTCTCAGTTCCAGCAACTAAGTAGGCTAGATCACACATCAAATCATGCATCTTGCAAGTCTCTGCCTTCGTGATTGGATCTTTTTTAAAATCTTGGAAGAAGTTACTCCAAAGTAGATCCATGAAATACCCATGGGCAATTTCTTCTAAATGCTGACTTCTATTTGATGGCTGGATAAATCCTTCTGCCACCCAAAGATCGACCAAAGTCTGCTTCTTTATCTCATAATCTTTGGGAAATAATGAACAGAACGTGAAACATTGTTTCAAATGTGAAGGAAGATAGTCATAACTTAGCTTAAGAACTGATATTATGCTGTCTTCCCTTTGAGACACTTCTGGGAGTTCATTATCTTTAAAATGTAACCATTCGGGTTTAGTTTTCTTAAAGAATAGTAAACTCCCAATAGTTCGGACAACCAATGGAACCCCGGAACACTTTTTAACTATCTCTTTGCCAATAGCTAGCATGTCAGGATCTTGTATCTCCTCTTCTTTTCGACAAGCCATTTGCATTAATATATCAACGGATGCACTTTCAGACAAGCCCCCAAGAAGATGAGGTGGAGCAGTGCTGGTGATCTCCGCAACCAAAGGAATGCGTGTAGTTATAAGGATCTTGCTTCCTCTAGCACCTCCCACTAATAAAGTTTTCAAGCTCAACCATGTTTTTCGTTCTACATTCCACAAATCATCTAAAACTAAGAGATATCTCTTGTCATCAATTTCTGCCCTTAGTTCACTTTGCAAATGTTCCATCGCAACCTCGGTTGATTCTTTCTTCTTTGCACAAGCTATGATTTTTTTCACTACTTTTTTCATATCAAAATCACTAGAGACACATACCCACATTTTCAAGTCAAAATGTTTACTGACCCTCTCATCATTATAAACCCATTGAGCAAGAGCCGTTTTTCCAAGCCCACCAATACCAACTATTGGAAGGATGGCAACGTGCTCTTTCACATCTGAATCAAGTAAAAATTTCATTACCATCTTCTTATCATCATCTCTCCCAGTAATATCTCCCTCACGTATGAATGAATGCGTCTCTTCTCTCTTCCACCACTCTCTCTCTACTCGCAAGTCCACAGGGCACTCGTCCAAATGGAATCTCCTAGCAGCGTTAATGGCTTCTATTCTTCCCCTCACTGCTCTAACTTTGTAACTCATGTTCAGTTTAAAAGCAAGCTGATTTGAACTTGAGAAAAATGTCCTTACCTCCTTGATCATTTTATTGTGGCCTCTCAGTTCTCGTCGCACAGTTGCTATGTTGAGTTCTTCGAGCACGTCCTGGGCGTCATAGAAAGCGTCTTTCAGTTTCTCAAGCCAAACTTGGATTTGGCGACTCTGATAATATTTTTCTTCTGCATCGTGTAGTACAGCCTGAAGCGTGGAGACTGTGTCCTTGAGCACCTCAAGTTCATGCTTGATGCCCCATAACTTTCCAACCTTTTCCAGTGCTTGAGGAACCAACTTGGCGATGATCTCTCCAGCAATGCTGACGATGATGGCTTCCGCCATTTTTGTTCTCTCTTTCTGGGTCTTTCTATGGATCAGAAAATATCAGTCCAGCCTTACGAGGCTGGAGACTTCTCACAATAATTATAACAAGTTTACGTTTACGCTAGCCAATACTGACAAATCTAATTTTTGACTTCTTTGAACAACTTGAGCTGTTGAAGATAGGATTCTGATCATCCACGCAATTTAAATCAATAATTCATATGGGACCCACCGTTCTCAGGTCCGATGTCGGCGATTTGTCTGTCTAAGATTTTTCGGAGTTTCGATGGTAGAAGGTATTTTGTGCTTCCAGCGTTCATTCGTCTAACATGCTTGCAAAGGCAACGAAAATGCTGGCGTTGAAGTGACAGAGATAGGTTTTTAGCAGACTGGTTTTAATCAACAGTTTCCGCGGCCCACAAGCAAAGGACCATAGCACCAAGTAGCGAAAGGGAATTGCATCTCCAAGGACAGCCACTTTTCCATGGTATTATCCCCCAATGTTTTCTCTTTTTAAATGATGATGCAACATTATTAACATCAATCAGGATTCTCAAATTACGTTCTTAGCATCATTACCTCGTCTAAGTTTGATGTGATACCCCAATTCATCCATCCAATTGACGAGATCATGAATGTTATTCATCTATAAACATCCATCCAACAATTATCACATTGTGTGACTACTTTAATTGTCCATTTTAGTGGTCTAGTTCACGTGTGAAACAAGTTTGGTCGTCATATTTAATCTTTTTAGTATGCCTATCACTATGTGCATAAATATATTATAACCAAATTTTCTCGAAGTGTTTCCTGTTAGCTTGCCGTTCAGGATTGGAAATTGCTAGATTTGGCGTCTTCTCATTGCAAATGAAGGATTTGGTGCTTTCTCCACAGAAGTAGCCACCGCTTTGAAAAGTCCTAATCACATGATAAATGCAATATCAATCACTTGCCAAAATTATGCTGTTGCTTAATTTGAAGACTGGATTTGTTATCTCAATGATAATAATAATAAAAAATCAATAAATATTCACCCATTTAGGTTTTACTAACATTAGAATTTTACACTATATTTTATTAATTTGCATCCTTGCCATCTTATTTCAAACAAACTCTGAATAATTACATCAAGAATTAAAATTATGGTTGAACTCTTGGATCCAATCATATTTCAATATCCTATTTAAACAAAATTGCTTCACAATTAATTGATGCTATAACTTTATATTTTGTATGAAAATTCTAGTTGCATTCTATCTCTTTTTGTGTCTAGGCACATTTTGATTGTGAATATGCTGTCATAGCAGATTCTTTTTTCTTTTTCTTTTTTTTGTATAACATTGTAAAGTAAACAAAAAGTGGAAATATTTGTAGTTCCTAATATGTATTGACTAGCCAAAAAAAGGTTTTTGTCCAAGAATGGAAATAGTGATTTTTCTTTTCTTCACGAAGGCGTTTGCATGAGGGAACTTACTTTCAAAATATAAGTCCGTATAGACTTTTCCTTTTTTGTTTTTTTTTTTGTTATTTCATGTCCTAATTACAATGATTAGTATAACCATTATTATTTCCTTTTAATATTGTTCAAAAGTTGTATGTTTAATATTGGATGGTGTTTTTAATTATATTTTCCTTTTACCATTATCTAAGTAAATATTTTTTACTTACGATTCAATTGAGTATTACTTATATATTTTCTTTCCACCTTTAACTTTAATCCTTAAAGTTAATTATTTCACCATATATTTGGTTTTATATTGATAATAGCTCTTTTTTTTTTTTTTTTTTTTTTTTTTTTTTTACTTATGTAATGTCATATGGACATTCGTATCACAATAGAGAAATATTAGCAGCTCCATATTTTAACATCTTTCTGAGAAAAAAATGGTACTAAATTATAAGGACCTTGACATATTGTTGAGTATATGAATATACCACTTGATTAATTTGTAATGCGCGGGTAAGTTGGCAATACTTTTAAGAAAGTGTAAGTAGTTATTTGATTATTTTAAATTGTCATATATTTCAATGATTTAGCAATATTTATTTGCATAGCTTAAATATTTTTGTAGAAAGTTACCAACTATCCATGTACCACTATTTATTTGATTGTTTCAAAATTATTAATTGTTCTAATAATATACCACTATATATATTTTTGTTAAAGACAAATATATGTTAAAGTTACTAAGAGTGTAATGTTTCTTTAAAAATTATTCGTTTAGAAATATAAAAAATTATTTTTGTTTTGGGGAACAATTTTTGAATAGAAGAACACGTTTGGTAAATTTGTTCCTGGAATAGAAAAAGAACAGAAACACATTTGGTAAACTTGTATAATTTTTTTGTTTCTTTTAATTTTTTAATATTTTTATTTTATTTTTTTTTTCTTTTTTTTTCTTTTTCTTCCTTTTGGCCAGTCATTGGCCTCGGCCATGGCCAATGACCGGCCGATCAGGGCCGGCGGCCTTGCCAAGGGTCGGCGATTCTCCGGCGAGGTTGCCGGCTCTCGATGGCCATGGCTGAGGCCGGCGACCGGCCAAAGAAAAAAGAAAAAGAAAAGAAGAAGAAAACAAAGAGAAGAAAAAAATAAGAGAGAGAAAAATTGTTTCTCAGAAGTGTTCTAGGAATAAGAAATAAGTTTTTCTTGTTTCTTGTTTTTGTTCGAAATTTGTTTCTAGGAACAAAAATGCAAACAAACGCGTTTCTATTCTTTTTTTGTTCCTCGGAACAAAAAAACAGAAATTGTATTCATGTCCAGAAGAAAAGAACACAAACAAATAGGGCCTAAGCTTACATGGAATTATCACTCTTTATTTGCATGATTTACCAACTTTTCAAGGATTATGTTATAATCTAATTTTAGCTTTACAGATATCAATTGTGTCATGACTTTTATTCAACACTCACTTATAAGTCATAACTTCTTTTTATTATCACTCGAGTATCACATATGCGAAGAATCATTCACTTGAGTGCCTATTCTAACTAATCGTCACACATGACTTTTTAAATTAGGTTTTTATTATGACATGACTTTTTTAGAAAAAGTTCGAATTCAACATGCACAGTCTTCAATTGACGTGGCAAAAAAGGGGCAAAACGATATTATTTTTGCCCTTTTGGCCCAAATAGCTTTGATGATGAAACCATGATTCTGGAAGAGGAAATGCTCGTCCGAGAAGCTTGACCGGCGTCTTGACTCGCGGTGATCTAAGATGAGTAATGTAGAGGTTAGAGCTTGCGAGATAACAAAGTGGGGACTGATGGAATTGGCTTTAGTTAAGTCGAGATGCTGACAAGTCCAACAATTTATGCAGGGAATTGCGCCTGATTTGGATGAGTTATTTAGCGACACACAAGATCCGAGCAGCTTCGTTTGCACAAGACAGCAGCGCTGGTTCCGGGACATGGATCACCATGGTCCTCGCCAGAATCCTGCAAATCAAAGAAATTGAAGGTGATAGAGATGCCCTGCTGGGTGCATTAGTCGAAACTCCTCCAAATGAGGACTAAGTGGAAAATTTTCTAGAAAGGGTAAAGGAGTTCTTGTCTGAGTATTGCCAAGGCTCATGTCAAGGCCAACTAGCGGCCCCCTCTCTCTCGTTTCTTTTCAACTTCTTCCGCTTTTTATTTTGAGCACAAATCACCGGCATCTTCCTACACACAGAGAGAGCTCTCTTCTCCGCCACTACAGCTTTCTTTTTTCATTTTTTCCCTTTTTCTATCTCCGTTTTGCTGATTCCTTCTTACTTCCGTTCCGCCCTCTATTTGGTTTTTTTCTGACCTTTCATTCTTCAGTTTTCACAATTTTTCAGCTCCCTCTCCTCCCTTTTTAAGATCTTGGCCAAAAAGTCTTCCCCAAATTTTTGCCCAGTTCAGGGTTTTGGATTACAGAAACCTCTCCACCGAGTCTGCTCAATCTTTTCTTGAACTCCTGATTGCAGTGCATATTCTCTAGGTCAATTATATACTAACCTTAAAGACCAAGCTCCGTTGTGGAATTACGGCTCAACCAACGGAGATGGAAGGAGAAACGGAGGATTTGGCGAATATCAAATCTCTTCCCCCCTTATTTATTTATTTATTATTATTTTTTTCACTGATAGGGGCAAGATCACATCGTTTCTTATTGTTTATTCACATGTTACCAAATTGCATCTAGATATGTCAAAAATTAATAAAATGCCACTCTTAGGTCTAGTTTTACCATTTTCACATTTTTCTAATCTAAGTTGCAACAGAAAGTCTTGGGAAATCATTCAAACACATTTAAGGCATGCAGAAAACTTTTCAAATTAAGCCAAGAGATGAAAATAACTCAATATAGCAAGATGTACATCAAGCCATTCTTGAAATCCAAATAAACTTAACCTCAAAACTAAACCTAAATGAGAAAACATCAAACAACCAAATTCCAGAGTGCCTAGTAGATCAATGTAACTTATTCCTTAGAGTTTTCATTTATTTGGAGCGGAAAGAATTGAACTAATCGAAACATTAATCACTTTGAAATCAACACAAACAATAAGAAAATTAAAATCTAAAGACCTAGTTTGATAAAGGAAGCAAATGAAGACCATGAAAATTTTATCTAACCATTTGTTCATTTAATTGGAGAAATTTTTGGAGTTATGGCTTAAATTTGGGTCTATCTCAATTCTGAGTTTCTTGGTCCAACCTAGTGCTGGTTGGCTGAGAAATTATGTGGAAATGAAAGATCAAGTTGTTGCGGAGATGTGAGATTTTACGGAAAGTAAACTTTAGAAGTTCCATGTGTGCTACCAGACCCAGTTACGAATTTCTATTTTCAGTGATGATTTTTCATCTTCGATCATCTTTTGAGTCGGCAAAGTTTGAGATCTTTCATTACTTCATAAGGGCTTTCTTTTTGTTGATAAAACCTCTTATAATATCTTGAATTTGACAAAACCATCTATGTGTGCTAAATGAGTGTGATAAATGCAAATAGGTTATGCAAAAGTCCGCATTAAAGAGACTTACATGTTTAAGGTGAAAAGGTTTTAAATAGCTGGAAGAACCTACATTGTAGGGTGCATTAGTATAGAAGAATAGGAAGTTTATAAAGATTTGGAGGTACCAAGGTGAGCAGTCTACTATATCACCAATGAACTCAAGTTACCTATTAAGACACAATTAGATATTACCGAGAAATTTGATATAATTGGAAAATGATATCACCAGGAGACTAGATATAACCGGGAATTGCTCATATGAGTGGAGCGATTATATTACCTAAACAACATGTTTATCACATGCTTTGGAAATCTAGATAAAAATATCGCATGACTATTTTTATCTAAATATTATTTCAAAGCTAGTGATATGACCTGGATTCCAAATCTAAGAAATTCATTGATTATCAATCTCGAGAAATATCCACATAGAAAATATCAATTACACATGATATATTGATTAATTGACAATCATCTCGAAGATAGATTTTTTTTTCCATAATTCAAGATTTTATTTTGGAAATTGAAAGATTTTATTGTATGGGCGGCCATATCTTCAGAATCTCAGATTGATTGATTTTAACTTTTAAATTGATCTACTCAACAATTATCCAACAGATAATTTGGAGATTGATCTTCATGAAGATTGTCCAACGGGAGATTGGATACTAAGGAGTACAAAAGGAGATCAACAAACATTGAAGATGCAAGAGATCAAGAGTGAGAAACAACCCATTAATAGAGAAAGCTTTTTATTCTTATAGTTGTTTGAGTATACTAAAATTGTAATCTCTTGAAAAGTGTATCAATGTTGTAGTTTGTGCTTAAGTGTGAGATAGTGAGATTTATCCTATTAAATATAAGCAATACCAGTTTCAGGGAGAAGTGCTTGAATATAAGTGGCACACACTACTTTAACATGTTCTTACGTATATCAACTTAGTGCGCATCTATGTTATTACACTTATGTCAAACTTGATGCATATAATTCCGCAATATTATGTCAGGTTTCTTGAAATCACCTATTCAACTCCCCTCTTGGTGATATTGTTGGCCATCGCACTTTTGACAATAAACTCATTTGAATCGGGGTTCAGTTGAGAGAGTTGTGGCTCGAACAAATTTAGTGTGTGAGCCACAAGGAGCAGACAACAATGCATACCCACTAAAGGTGAGCTTTTCATTGAAACGTGGGAGTTAATTGATCCTCGACTAAGTGTTATATAGTCGAGTTGTTAGTTAAAGTAGTAGCATTTTATTTGATTTTAAAATAGTTTTCAATTCAATTAATTAAATTACGAGTAATCGGTTTGGGTAGTTCACGTTATTTGCTTTTGCAAGCCTGGTTGAGTAGTGCTAATTTCTTCTTCAGTTTATAGAACTCATGTCTTGAAAATAATAGAAAATAGACATATTATGAGTTAAAAAAATATTTTGGATGAATAAAATTGGATCTAGCTATACTAGCCTTTTGCCTATTTGAAATGGCAATATATCTTTTGAATAAAATTTGAACTACGACTTGTGAATGGTTTATGAAACGTTATATGGAAGGTTATTGATCTATGAATTTGGTTTATGGAAAAGTAGTATGTTTAATGAATTAAATCGTGAAAATTTATGTGTTTTGGTTGATGAATTTGAGTTTTGAGATGGATTGTTGATTCACTTTGTGGGTTATTGAAGGATGACGTTAGTGGATTATGCTTGTATCGCTATGATCAAAATCCATCGAGGGGTTACGTATGCATGCTAGTGTCAACACATCACTTTGGGGCCAAGCATGAGATTGATTAATGAAATGAATCATTGATGTATGATTTGAGATGGATCAAGGGAATGGACTATTGATATGTGATTTGAGATTGATTAATGAAATTGACCACTGATATGTGATTTGAGATTGATCAATGGAATGGACATTAATTGTTATTTGATATTATTGATAAAATGAGTATTTTAAAAATGTATAAACCTTTGTTGAAATGATATAACTACTTTTTGATATTGTGTGTTATACTCGATTTGGGGTTATTGAGTTTTGGTTTTGCTACGTCAATATGCATAGTTGATGCCCGATCTGTTTATAAAAGATATAGGCTGTAGTTGATCATTCCATTCATTTTTAATCCCTTTCCAGGTTCTTTAGCTATTGATTGATAAGATGAGTGATATTGATGGGGAATTAGGAGAGTTGGATTATGGGTATAAGTTGAGATACCTATGTACATGTCTGATATGGCATTATTGGTTGAGGCCTAGTTTCTTAGTTTGAAAAAATATATATTTTTGATGAATTTTAGAAACTCTTTTCCTATAACCATATCACCATACACACACATATCGATAATAGGTTAATGCTGGTTACCGTGTCATTTTCCTTTATTAGTAGGAGAGGAAAACAATTCAAAAAGAAGCCTAAGTGCCGCCCGGTTGTGATTTGAAGTGTCGGCTTGTGACACACCAACCTCAGGCCGAGCGTTGGCTGCAGTGCCGACCTCCAGGACAGGCCAAATTGAGGTTGGCCCGACCTCGATTTGGGCATGGAACTCGACCTCGCAGCGACGGTGAGCTCCAAGCAGAGCTTGCCATGGCAGCGACCTCATGTGCAGAGCTCGTCATTGCCACGAGCTAGCGGCCTGTGCATCGCTCGAGCTTTGGGGAGACCGCGAGAAGGAAAGGGGGAGAGGGTGGTGGCGGTTGGTGCGGCGGTAGTGGGCAGTGCGTCAGTTGGTGGTCGGAGAAATTGCAATGATTTTTCGTTCTTTTGCGAAGTTGCTGACTTTACCACATAACTGTAATTTGTCCAGGTAATTAGAATTCCTTGAAAAGTTTAGGCGTTCTTTTACAAAGCCACCTAAACTGTCGGAAATGGGCGCGACGGATTCATGAGGATGGATCCTAGTAAACTGTCGTGACAAGATACGCATTGAATTCAAGAAAGACGAGTAAAATGCTCGTCCCTGGTATTGGTATGTGTATTTGCTCTTCTCCAGCAACAATGGAACCAAATGAGTTCGGTTTCAGAAAAGCTGAAACCAGGATACACCAAAACCCGCTTCGCTGATTACAACATTCTGCAAGAGAAAAGATCAATTCCGTCTAATCCAATCACGGATCTGCCCAATCACTATAATGCTTCTCCAGCTACAAGCTCGGTTATTCCTCCAATGTGCCAAAACATCTCCGCAATTCAGCTGGCCACCATTCAGTATGTGCATAATGTACAGAGAATATCCGGTTCACTTTTGACTTCGCGTGCAACTTCTGTAAGTAAATCCCATATATCGGTCGCCTTCGCTAGACACTGCGACTTCATCCGTTATATTGCAATGATCCTGTGGTTGACTGGAGTCAAATTCTGTGCAATTGCTGCTTCACTTTATTGATCCCTATTAGAATCGTGTTTAAGGAACAGTGCGTAAAGTAGCACGTTCCAAGAATCCGGGACTCCAGGCAGACACCAATGGCTACAGTCCTGTCTATGAACAGGTGCTGGACCAGTATCAGGGCCCAGATAATAGAGAGAGGCATGGCCATCTTTCCTCCGAGAAGTCATGTGAGTTATGTTCAGCACATCGAATTTGATTGCCTTTGGTGCACTTGAATGAGCTGATAATACATCAGAAACAACCTTGAATTGAGACCATGTTTCAGGAGTGGCTGACAAGGCACCCAGCTCCGGCAGGGTCTCCAAGTGACAGCTTCCTCCATTCCTCCAGTCCCCCCCTCTGTAAAATTTGTCACCAATTGGTCATTTCTTGCAGAAAGATTCATTATTTTATCTGTCAAATGTTGAGGCACTTTTATTGCAGTAGCCAATTCTAATTTGACAGAGCCATGTCTTATTGAGTGCCCACATGTATAAGAACTTAGACAGAGTGATCTAATAAAACCTGTAAAGTCCCCTGGCTATGGCTTCACAAGTCAAGCTCAGGTGGAAAAGAATGCTAAACATTGAACAGATGCACGAGAAGTACTAAAGGAATATCATTTGCTCTTACACATTAAATAGTGGTCGATCTAATAAACAGACATGATATAATCCCAGGAGGATTATAGGACCAGGATAGCGAAGGAGCAAAAAGTACAATGGCATGTCAGAACTTGTAAACTACACCAAGTAGAGAGTCAACTAAAGGCATTTAATTGAATGCAAATAACAATTGGGTCAATTTATTCATTTTCATTATAACAATGCTTTATGGGTATTCTGATCGCATAGTTTGAGCAACTGAATAAGCTTAGGCGTGGTAACTTGTTGAGGAAGCGTGTGCCTACCTGAAATGCACCGGTGCGAATGTGCGAAAAACGACCTGTGTCTTTTCTGTATTGACCTCATTGCGTATCCACTGCAGGACAGTCTCAATGGCTCGCTTATGTGCATCTTCCGTTGCCATTTCCAGCTTCACCTCTGACCCTTCTTGGAAATAACAACCACTGACAGATGGCAGTGCAATTCAACATGAGACAGTTGCTAGGGCATGAAATATCAAAACATGATCTACTGCAGGCTTTATCTAACAACTAGCTCTTCCATGACTCAAAAGAACTCTCTTGCCAAGACCCAAAAAATAAGAGTCACCATACAAACCCGATTAGTTACATTCAGGTCAATTAAACTATGAAAAAAACCACTAGATGGCCAGACTGATTCACAGTTTGCAACAGCAAGTTGGAGAATGCATTAACAAGCTAATCAAAGAGCTTTGCAGCGCTGTCTAAAACATTATGGCCTTGCTGATCAAGAAAGAGATAGACAACATAAAGGCCAGCTATATTACACAAACTCAGCAAAATAGATGTCTAGAAACCAACCTACAAGGACTCTCCTTACCAGTCAGGTGGTGCTAAGTCTGTAGCAAACCATACACCTCACTCCAAATTTTGAAAAAGTTCCTGACTTGCACATTAAACTGGTCATTTACAACCACTCTTATGCTCACATTTGTCTATGTCTAGGAAAGAACCTCTGTGATTCTTATTCTGACCAGCTTATATCTGTAAATGATCACTATCAAGCAGGTATTACATAAGGTCTCATCAAGGCCAACTAAAAGCTCCCAATCAAAAATTAGGTATGGTAGTTTTTATATATGCCAACATGAACGATGCATCTATCCATGTGTACATATACTCATATTATTGAAATCAGAGATAGATGATAATAAGGAAGAACTTGCATGAGAAGATCAAATTTACCCTCTTATAGTTTTCTCAAAGTTCCACCAGTGCCCAGTGTTGAAGATCAGCATGTCTGCATCTCTCCACTTGGAACTGGTCCAGTCCATCTGATCTAATTTCAGGGTCGTTTTGATCTTCTTAGGCGATCCTGGAGGAGGACGGCCTTGCAGCACCAGAAACGGAGCTCTATAGTACTCCAGAGTACAGTTGAACTCCTTAAATTTGAACACCAAGTAGCCTTTGTGCTTTGTGATTGGACTACCATTCACTTCATAGATCGAGTCCTGATCAGAAACTGCAGAGGAGAGCATGCACATGAGAGACTCCCATTGGTTTCTCCCGATAGAATCCCCCACAAAAACGAGCCGCTTGTTCCGCAGTTTCTCCAGCATCAATTTGGCATCAAATCTGGTGTTAGAAGACATTATCAATGTTTGTAGGCCAAAGTTTTGCAACAACAATTATAAACCAATAGTGTGTCATGCGTATGATTCATGAACTGCATCGCCAACTAACATTACACCAAACATCTCATGCTTCTACATCACATTCAATATGTAAGTGGATATTCTCTGATGCTATGGACTGATCACATTATGATCAAGTATGTTAAAGTTCGGAGTAACTCAACTTCTTTAATTTTCATCACGTCCATGTTTCATTAGCATAAAACAAGGACAAATAAAGAAAAGGAAAGAAACTGAACATATTAATTGCTCAGGAAATCAACCAAGCAGCCAGATGATTTCAAGATAAAATCCGATCAGTCAACCTGTAAACTAACTAACACGGTGAAAACGGTGGACCAATTGATGGTTAGAGAGAGAGAGAGGGAGAGAGAGAGAGAGGGTTCGTCGTCACCACTCGAAAGCTTCATGTCAGTTTAAAAAAAAGTCACGGGAGGGGCTTAGTAATGTGGAACTACCCTCCAAACAAGATCAGCGTGAAGGAAACAAACAAATGCACAGCGTAAATACCGTGACACTACTTGAACGGTACATTTGCTATATCCACCAAAAATTCAGCAACTTTTCCGGCCAATGCTGGCACAAAAAATTCCTGACAACAAGCACTAAATTCCTTTGCATGTTTTGATCTACACACTTAAAAAATCTTAACAAAACTCGTCGCTTTCATGCAAGAGGAATCAATTCAATTCAATTCAATTCAATTTCAACCACACCTTATTAAGGCCCCTTTGGAAAAAGGGCCCACGGAGAAATTACTACCCAAAAGAAAAACCAGGCAGACAAGTAAGTCCCTGATGGTCATAACCTGACATAATCCAAAACACACCATTTATTGATTCCACAGAAAATTGTTCCCTACAGAACAGACCCAAACAAAAATTTCTCAAACAAGAACTGCAAACAAAGAGTGAAAAAAAAAAATTGAATTTTCAAGAACCTGGGCAAATTGCAATTCCTGGGTTGCCATCTCCACTTGGCGTAGAACGAATCGGGCCGTCCGTTCTCAGAGCACCTAAAGCCTTCGTCCAAAAATCTGCAGTCCCTGGACTCGTACAAGGGATAGCTATCGTCCCAAACCCAGTCCCCTTCGAACAAATCGCACCCGCCATCGCCGTTCCTCTCCAAAAAATCTGACTTTCTGATCTCGCGATCGCCGTCGCCGCCGTGCACCTGCAACCACACGAACCTCTCCGATCTCCCGGAGAACTTCCCGTACCCTCTCCGGTAGTCCAAGTAGAAGAAGCCGCAGACCACGCAGAAGGCGACAGGACGAAGCCCAGCACCCCCACCGACGGCTCGAACAGCCGCAGGCGCTTGAACTTGTGGCAGAGCTCGGCGCCCGGCAATGTCATGGCATGTTAGGCCGCGTGATTCTCCCTTTGCTCTGCGGGCGGTTCAGTTACTCCGGTCTCGCGTCGTTGCTTGGCGGGTCAGTTAGACACATGGGTTCCGACTCTTGAACGGGTGTGAAAGAAAAGGCAAGAAAGAAAACCAGGAAACGGAAGAAATCGGCGTCAAGAAGCTAAGAAGCTTCCCTGAACTGAACTGAACCGAACCGAACCCACTTTCCTCTCCACAAGAGAGAGAAAGATGGATAGAGATCTGCTTAAAGAAAGGGAAGAATTTGTAGGGAGAGGATTTGAGGAGAAGAGTGGAGTGGAGGGAGGATGGCGATTGATGATGGAAATGGAGTGGCAAGAAATGCGTTCGTGGGGAAAGTGGAGGGCTGCGCGAGCGGTTCTTGCTGTAAAGTGGATTCTCTCTCTCTCTCTCTCTCTCTCATTCTTTCTTTCTTTGTTTTATTTTAAATGATGTTTTCTGAAAATTCTAATAGGTTAACGGCTATGGAAATTCAACGGCCCCCACTCTCTCTCCCACGACGGGAGGTGCCACGTAACACTGGCAATCGCGAGCGCCGATTGGGCCGTGCGCAACACGCGCCGCGGCAGCGCGTGGGGATTTTCGGTCGTGGTCCCGACAGCAGCAATCTAGCCGGTTGCTAATTTCAATTTTCATTGGCACGGGCGAGAGAAGCAAGAGAGAGAGCAACTTCATGGGCGGCCTAAGATTGAATGCCTAAATCGGTGCTCTTTTTAATTCAAGTGGCAGCTCACTTGATTGCTGTTTCCATGCTACTATTCTAATAACGGGTCTCATTTTTCTCAAACTCGAATCCCTAGCCGTCTTCAATTGATTCTGTCTTCACAATCAGTTTGATTCAAATCAAATTACTTATGATGAAACCAAATTCTTGTAACCATATCTAGAAAGTTACCATCTCTAAATAAATGAGGAAAAAATGGAAAGTGCAGGTGTGGCTTCATTTTAGTATAGATCTAATTAGATTGGTAATTATTCATTACATGTTAGACAAAAAAGTATGTTGCACCAATGGCAAAATCAATCGGCCGTGTTCTGAAAGATTTTCATTAATCATCTATCTATTGATTGGAATAAGAAAAAAAATTGTCAATGGTCTTTTGTTCATCAACTTTGTCATGAACTTCCACAAATATTCTTAAGTAATTTATTTTCCTGTCAATTGGGTGCTTGAAGAGGTTCCAATAATTGTCTTTCCAATTGTTGAAAAAAAAAATCAGTACTTTTTGTTCATCAAAGTTGTTTCTACGAAGTGATCCCTGTAGTATCTAATGACTCACTCGATGTAGAGGCCACATTGTGTGTGTGTGGCTTGTTGTGTATAGTAAATGGAAATTAAAATTAAGATATGTGAGAAAAATAGTTTATGAAGTGGATGAGGGTTGAAATAAACGTGATAATTTGTGTTTAAGTCTCAAGCATAATCATTCAAATAAATGACCATTGCAATACGCCATTTGAGTTGTGAATTAGAAAAACTAATGAGTAGAGAAACTTTCGATGTGGGTCATCATTTCTTGCGTGTAATTATGTTGAACCAATTATCAAAATGTAACTCAAGGATGCCCTCGAAGTCAAGCACCAGATTTAACGTAAACAAAAGCTTAACGTTAAGGTGGGAAGCATAAAAAGACAAAAAAGGTGTTTTAGCTTAGAAATAAAGAAGATATAGAAGATCCTTTTTTTGGCTTCCTCTGAAGGAAAATGTGGAGTGTATCACATGTAACGTTGCTAATAATGAAGACTTAAAAGTTTGGAAAATTACTCAATCAAGTGATATACTTATTGTATGGACGTCAATTTAGTTATAAATTTATAAGTTTGTCATTTTAGTCCTAAACTTTTATATGAAATTTCGATGTATTCCTTCCGATCAATTTCGTTAGAAATCGCTAACATGGCGGTATAATTATCACAATTTGTCCTACGTGGCATATCACTACATCAATGATCTTTGGCGTTAATTGATCAAAAAGACTATTTCAAGCAAAAGTTTATGATTAAATTGGCAAAATTTAAAAATTTGGAATTGAATTGATATTTGTACAATAAATTTAGGATTGATTTCACAATTTGCCCCTTAAAAGCTTCTTGAAATAATATGTTACACTTTGACTTTATTTTATACATAAACTTTCCACCTGACTCACATGTAAGATGATCAACTAAAATCATGTGATGTTGTGACCTTCTTTGAGGTAAACCACAAGGGAAAAGCTGATGGATTACTAATCAGGCATGAACAACTACTCATTAAAGAGATGGTATTATCGCCTAGCATGTACTCTCCCAATCCCATATTAATTGCAACTTGTGGTTTCAATTTTAACATGCAATGGAACTTACCTTGGAGCCGCCTCTAATTAGTTATGGGTCAAAGAGACACCTAAGTAGAATGCAAGAGTGCATTTTACTTATGTGAACCAGAGATTGATGGATACAAGGACTTGATTACGTTACATTAATCTTGTGAGATTTGGTGAAACCATAGCCAACTATTTTAAATGCTTAAGTTATTAAATGAAGGCATTGTTTATTATTTAAATATTCCAACACTTCCTCTCACACGTAAACTAGATTTTAGCCTTTGCCTAAGGCATGGAAATATTTGATTGGAAGGCAAATAGAGGCCTAGAAGATTTAATCATACAATATATTTCTAACTAATCTAAAGCCCTTTTGGTACATTTCTTCTTTATTTCGAAAATATTTTGCTTGCAATCCTTATTGGTTTTAATCTTAAACTATTGAGTTGTGAGGAGTGACCATAATGGTATGCAAACAATAATGTACTACTTAATAATCAAATTAGCGAATAAATTACTAAGAAGATATTAAAGAACTTTTATGCTCTAAGCATGTGATTCTGCATATTAAATTTTAACATCATGATAGATGCAAATTACTATATGCAATGCATGAATATCATAATTCGTTTTAAAGGTATGATGCCCCAATTTATGGCATGTTTAATGCAAAGAGCAAATGCAAGGGAAATGAAATAAACCTATGATTTGACAGCTATATGATAAAAGAAAGCTTTTCTTCTCGGTGTCTCCGGGAATTCTTCTAAGCGTTGTTTTTGCGAAGCCTTCTTTGTGTGTAATGCTCTACATGAGGCTTGTGGCGTACTTATCCTTGCCCTATTGCTTTCCAAATTTGATCAAGAAAACATTTTTCTTAGTTTAGAACATTCTCATGTGCATTGCACATCAGGAATTTCGGCTTTATAAGGAGAGCTTGGGGTTGGCTGGATTCCTTATCTTATGAGCTTATTTTCACAATCCAAATAAGATTAGGGCTTCGACCAAAAAAAAAAAAAAAAAAAAAAAGATTAGGTCCTCTCCCTCAAAGTAAATCATCACTTTGGGCTAATTTCCAAATCAATTCATAACCAGACCAACATGAGTGCAATTTGTTTAAATATGTTCCTAGTGCCTTTAATGCAAATGCGAACCATGTTAATGATATACACATTAAAAAAACAGAGTTAATCCCTAATTTCTTATGCAATAAAAGACTAAATATGATAGTCAAAATTGATGTGTCAATACGTGTGAATGACCAAGCATTAAATCGGAAGTGCGCAACCAAGCATTAAATCGGAAGTGCAAAAAACCAAAGATGAGACTTAGAAACTGCTTTCCTATTAATTTATATAATAAAAAATAGTTATTTTACATTCTTGGTGTGCATATTGCTACACGGAATCTACTTTTCACACGACCAAGCATTAAATCGGAAGTGCGCAACGCAAAACCAAAGATGAGACTTAGAAACTGCTTTCCTATTAATTTATATAATAAAAAATAGTTATTTCACATTCTTGGTGTGCATATTGCTACACGGAATCTACTTTTCACACGACCAAGCATTAAATCGGAAGTGCGCAACGCAAAACCAAAGATGAGACTTAGAAACTGCTTTCCTATTAATTTATATAATAAAAAATAGTTATTTCACATTCTTGGTGTGTATACTGCTACACGTAATCTACTTCTTTAAGTATATATTTTAATAACATATAGTATAGAATTTGGTCGGTGTCCTTAATTAACAGCCTCATCAACACGTGAGAGTGGTTTTCGATGAGAGGAATATCAAGGACGAGTCTGAGAATCACATGCCATTGGTCTGGGGAGGTTTAGGGCAAGCCAAGACAGGACACAGTAGTGAATAGCGTATCCGGCATGGCAGCATTAAAGACGTAATCAAGAAAGAAGAAAGAATCTCCCGATGTCTTAATGTTCAGATGCTTGGTCTCGAGGGATCGATCCGCATTCTACCTTGTTGTAATAGAAGTTCATTTTGCCACGACTTTTTACGTAAGGTAATCCTCTTTTTCAAAGTCGAGTATTAGTATGTGAGTGTTACGATCTTTCGTGTTAGAGTTATAATGAAAAGAACCTTGATTACGATGAGGTATAAAGGATATATTGATCATCAAGAGAGACCAAAAAAAAATCCCAAATAAGGAAATACACGTACGTGTGCGCATACACTTTAGGTTTCGTTTAATTTGCAAAAATATTAACTTTGCTGTAAATTCTTTTATGAGAACATGCTTTCAAGGAGAGTTTCATTTTCCTTATGTTTGGTTGTATTTTGTAAATAATATGAAAGTAATTTCCTAATGCTTTTTACAAGAAAATTATAGAACATATATTTGAGAAAAAGTCTCTGTGTACAACCCCAAGTCACCAATTTGGACACCAAGCACTTGAGCCCAGTCTTGGGGGACCCTAGTACGTTCTTGAGGGACCAAGGCACGTCTGTTAGGAGTCCTAGCACGGCCGCTGGATCTAAGGATGGGTGCCATATGTGGACGGAGATGAAAATACTACATTATCCCACGAGGACCTGGTTCACTCTACCCTACCTCGATGGCCCTTGCCAGGCTCGTCACACGGAAGAGCATGGCGCGAAAATGGGGACTTGCTGGGGGCCTCATCATATGTGTTATTTTGATTCTATCTTGGTTGCTACTTGTTATTTTATCATCTACTAATTGTGCTAGGGTTTTTTAATTATTGTGTAACATTTTATTCATACCTTTTTTTTTAGTTTTTACTAGTTAAAGCATAAAAATATTTCTGTGACGGGGTTACTAGGTGATTATTTTTCAAAGCATGTAGTGATTTGACAAGAAATAATATCATTGTTGATTAGTCAAAATAACTGAACTGAAATTTTCAATGGGGGTCACAATTTCTTACGTAAGTTGAACCAACAATCAACCCGTGACTTATGAACACCCTTGAAATCAACATATAAAATGGGAAGCTGCTTTCATGTCAAGTCGAGTGCATGCAATGTCAAACTATAATGAATTTATGTGGGAAAAGAACAGTCATTTCACATCCTTGGTGTGCCTATAGTTACATCTAATTTACTTATTCATATATATTTTCGGAAATATGCATACACTTGTTAACACATAAGAGTGCTTTTCGATTTAAAAAAGGAAAATCGTTTTAGCAGAAAAGGAAAGATAAAAAGGAATATCAATGAAGTGTCTGAGAATCACATGCCACTTGTCAGGGGATGTTTAAGGGCAAGCAAAGACAAGACACCAAAACTGAATAGCATATCCGCCATGCCAGGATTAAAAACGTAAAAAAGGACAATAAAATAAAATAAAATAAAATAAAACGTCTCCCGATGTCCTTGTGTTCAAATGCTTTGTGAAATTCGTACCTCGTTGTAATAAAAGTTCATTTTGCCACAACTCTTATGCAAAGTATTCATTAGTTTCAAAGTTTGTTATTGTAAGTATCTAAGTGCCACGATCTTTTGTGTAAGAGTTATAACAAAACAAATCTTGATCCCAATAGGGTATGAGGGGATATCGATCCTCAAGGGACCGTAAAAAAGGCCCAAATATGGAAATAATGTTTGAAGATACCGGCATCAATACACCATGTGATGTGTGTCTAAAAATATAATCACTTCGTATATTGTTGGTGTATTTCAATTGAGTATTTAGTTTTTGCTTAATTTAGATAACTTAATATATGAACTTTGATCTTTCTAAATGCGGAAAATCTAATTTTTCACCATAGATGAATATCCATCTGTTAATTCAGTTTGGTTTTTTCATAATTTGTTGAGATTCGAGTTATATTTCAAAATCCAGGCAAGACCTTTTTTGGCTTTCGGCGGAACATGAATGGCCTTCTTTGTGTGGTCAAGAGAGAGAGTGGCAGTGGGGAATCGGGATAGAGGGATAATGGGGTAGCGAGAAATTCCCATATTTATGATGATGACATTCACGTTTGGATAATAAAAGCGACTTGGGGATGGGATCGTTCGAGGTGGTCCTAGTCTTTTGTCAAGGTATGTAAAATACAGCAAAATAGGCAAAACCATAATTTAAAGAGTTCAGATAGTTTTCATCTAACTTCATAATATGAGATCTTTTAATTTTCTTTTCCAAATCATGTGAGTGTTGAAGGGTGTGTATGACAATCATTCTACTTCTGACCAATCAATCGCCCACCCGCCACCGGCGAACGACAGGTCGCCATCTGTTACCGTAGTCTAGGAAAAAGAAATTTTGTGTTGTTATCATACAAATTTCTATTTCGGGAACAAATAATTTTTATTATTATTAAACGCATATTTTTGTATAAAAACTTGTCTAAGAAATAGTCAAAAATTGATTTCTAAAAATGAATGGTTATCATTTGCACCCTAATTGTTTATATCTTTTGATGAACATTTATATATTTTCATTGGTATGAAGGATGGATTCTGGAAATCAATTTCATTCATCTTATACAATTAGTTTAGAATAGCAAGAGTCAGGTAAATGACAACTCAGAGCCATGAGTATTATAAGGTACCTATTTTAATGTCAAAACTTTTCAAACAAGTGCCATAATATTTAAAAGTGATTACTTAAGTGATTTATGTGACTTAGTTTGTCAAAAATCTGATGCGATTTGTCAAAATCATTTAACCTTATATTTTTGTAAATTTTTTTGACTTAAAATGATTGTTTATAAATGTTTGGTACTAAATTGATCATCCGTAAAATTTGGATCTAAACTTTTAAAAATTAGAAATTTAACAACCAAAAATCACAAACAAATTTCCTAGTTTCACAACTATTTTTCTTAATTTTGTTAAACTCAAAGCAAAATAATGAAATAAACATTTCACTCTAGATAATTTTATTTAAAATCACAAAAATCTACTTGCCTTTTAGGGAAAAAGAGAGAAGAAGAAGAAGAAGAAGAAGGTGAAAGTGGCAAAGTTTTCTATCTTTTGAAGAGAAAATATTCACCGGTGGTGGGAGTACTGTGCATTTATTGACCCCTGACCCGTCCTTTCTTATGTAGCAGAGCCAACTAAGCCAGCCGACAAGCAGCCCTTCCATTTTCCAGCGAGTCCCGCTTACGAAACACGTGTTGGTATCTCATTGGTAGATGTGCACTACGTGAGTGAATGATGTGGCACGCTCATACTTCTAATATTTTCTTAGCTTTCATAACTTCTCATTGGCTTCTTCTCTAACCTTGCTCAGTCTCGAGCGGCAGAACTTGGAATCCTGTGGAAATAGACCACTTACTTCAATCATCTATAAGGATCAATCCCTGGGTACATTTGGAACTGATTTAGCCCCATTTTCTTAATCTGCAAAAAAATTGAAGCATTTAATAGTGTTATTCAGTGCATAAATTGTGCACCACACAATTTTAAAATGCTTTGAACAAAAAATTTAAGAATTTTTTTTTGGGCTTAAACCTTATGAACAATCAATTTAGTGCCAGCTAGGGATAGATTGAGAGCGAACATGGTTTTTTTTTTTTTTTTTTGGGGGGTCAAATATCGTCCACTATTAGATAGTTTTATATATATAGTAAATGTACAATAGAGAATGTTGTAGGAAAATTGAAGTTCACTTTTCTCCATCATTAAAATTTATCATGCTAGAAAATTTTCTTTTTTCTCATTTTAGAAAGATGGTGTATTTCTCAAAATAATAACAATGGAAATTTTGACTCGTTTGATAGATTTGTGACTCACTTTATAATATTTTATATAGAGCAATCCCTTCATCATTAGTTCGACTTTTTAGGATTATCAAAATAATAGAATTCTTTTCTAAAGAATCTCTCATAAAATGTCAATAGCTCGCAGCTTTCAATGGATAGTCATTGCATTATTTCTCAAGTTAGGAAATAATTACTCATATTTTACAATTGATTATATAGCTCGTAAATTTAGAAGTTCTTCCTGGTTAAAAAAATCCTAAGAATACTTCGTTAAACTTTGGAAATTTTGGTGCCGCCAAGATTTACCGATGTCCATGTAAATTTTCTGAAATATTGGAAATCTTTAAAAACTCTATTCACGTCATTCAAAAAGTCATAATATTTTCCATTATTAGAGTCGCTTAACAATAATCGCATTTGACACTGAAGTGGACTTTTGTAAAGTAATTATGGTATGGAAATTGCTCTTGTTCCCTTAAGTCCCCGGGTGATGATTTCCACCCCCACCGACATCCTGTGGCAAAAGAGATTAAAAAAGTACCGATGATATCAATGAATGTCCACGCTGTTAAGATTGGAGATTGGGTATAGAGCTTTTGAAAATACCAACGCAACCTTACCGAAGGAATGGGAAATCTAGGGCTTTCTAATCTTCCTTGAGGTGCACTCTTGGGAATCCATGTTGTCATTTTGGAAGAAATAAATAGAACTCATAATATTTCACAATTCACATACAAAGATTGTCTTGAGATTTGAATGATCACATGATGCATCGAATCCACTTAAATGTCTTATTCACAACTAACCCATAGGTTTATTAGTAATTAAAGAAAATGAACTAGGGTGTGGAATAGGCACACAATACAGTTCCGACTGATGATTGTGATATTCATTTCCAGACATCTTTTCACAAAGCCGAAAGTAATTTAGGTTGACAAAAGCATAAGATTAACTTGATGAGAGTGTAAAATATTTAAAATAGTTAAATTGAGAATAGGGAAAATGACAAAAAAGTCCCTGAACTCTTTATGATTTTTTTTTTTTAATTTGTTCAATATGGTTTCTAAACTTTAGTTCAATATGCAATGTCGTTTCCGAATTTTTTATTTGTTTAATATGATCCATAAATTGTTGGTACATGTTCAATTTAATCTTGAAATATATCTAAATGTTCAATGCTATCCTTAAATTTGAACTAATTGAAAAATGAAATTGGATATTGTTATATAATATGGGGACTTGATTAAACATTTATTGAAAGTTTAAGGACCAAATTAAATAAATTAAAAGTTTAAGGAATATATTATATATAAGCCAAAATTCATGGATCATTTATGTAATTATCGCTTGAGAATATTATGGAATCACAAGAGAGAACACAATAATCACGTTGTTTGGAAGCACTCACTGCACATCGCTTACGAAGATTAATTAGATTATCCTCAATACGGGAATTAATGAATGTGCAAGGAACAATATTGAGGTAATTAAAGTTTAAAAAACTTAAAAGGTACCCACCGGTAGGCAGCTGTGATGGTTCAGACTTGCTCCTCATCATCGGTCATAAGTTCGAATCTCCAAGTTCTAGCGTCTTAAGTGAGGAGTCATGGTGGTGGGATCCTGTGTTAGTTTCCCCTGAGGTATAGAGGCCTGGCCCTCAGTGCTGTCCGTGCACCGGGGGCCGTGGTGGAGTCATCGGTTACAAAAAAAAAAAAAAAAAAAAAGGTCGCGATGGATCAAGCATGCTGGGCTCTATAAACTCTCCAGCAACTCTATTCTCTCCCCAAGAATCTCTCCTCCTAAATAACCACTTACAGAGCAAAACAAAAGCTCAAAGCTCATATGTTTTATTATGCCCATTCTCACCGGCCCTTTACAGATCATTTCTGTCGTTTGGTGTTTCCTACAATTCAATGCTGGCCCACTTAGTGAGCCCAAACCAGCCATTCGAAACTGCTGTTCTGGCCCAACAACGTTTTCCGCAGCAGAATCTGCTGGCGGTGGATCTCCTTCTCCGCCGCCTGTTCTCTCTTCCCGATGATCAGACGTTGTCGGCCGGAGATTCATCTCAAGGCAAGCTGACTTTTTTCTCTTCTGGGGGAAAATCATACGGTGATGGGTTCGTATCGTTTCGACTTTCTTGGTAGTTGCTTGCTCTGTTCGTTCGTCTTCTTCTTTCTTTCTTCTAATTTCTGCTTTTCTTTAGCTGCCGCATCCCTCGAAAGCAACGACCCGATGGAGTCCATTTGAAGTAGGCCATTTTCGCCGCGGTTGTGGTTCAGCTGATTGTGAGGTGGCCGTTTGCTAATGTTGCTGACCTGTGGTTGTGCAAAGGTTGTATGTTGGCTTCTTCCTCGTCGGTTCTGCGAAGACAGCATTTCTTGGTGAGGTCGCTGTGTCTGGGAGGTGGCGGCAACCGCAAGAGATTGAACGACATAAGGTCGATGGCTTGTGATTCTGAGGCTGAGAACGTTCTGAGGGCAATTGCTCCGCCGCTTGACCAAAGTAAATATAAAGGCCAGGCAGGTTCGTCTGTAGTCTTGGGACTGGATGATTTGTTCTCTACAATGATTCTTGATGTTAATATTTCTTTCTGTTACAATGGGTTCTTTTATGGCCTTGCTTAACCATGAATTGGATTATGTTCTTGGTGGACAGATTTATAATAAGGAAACAAATTCGTTCACATGTTACCCTTTTTTCTTTCAAATGCATCTGATATCTTCAATTGGGTGCTTTTAGCTGTGAGCTTTTAGTTATGGCATTTGCTGAAGTGGGGAATTTTAGTGAACTAATGCTATTATTCTCTTATTACGTGTTTACCAGGAAAGGTAGCAATTGTTGGTGGATGTCGTGAATACACTGGCGCTCCATATTTCGCGGCTATTTCTGCCCTGAAAATTGTTAGTTCTCTTGACCGATTTGGTTTAACTTTGTAAGTTATTTAGTTCTGATTTTATCAGTTATGAAGTCTTTAACGGGTAATGTGCTAAAGAATACAAATTTTGCATCTTTCTTGGGTCATATTGATATTTGCTAGGTGAGGTGTAACTTTCTTGATTTTGCAGGGTGCAGATTTATCACATGTTTTCTGCACAAAAGATGCTGCCCCGGTTATAAAAAGCTACAGCCCTGAATTGATTGTGCACCCTGTTTTAGAAGAATCTTACAACATCAAGTGAAAAAATTATTGACTTCTGTTTTTATGATCTAAATTCCATGTTTGAGCAGATTTTTACCTGTTAAGGATTTCTTTCAGGGATGAGGAGAAAGAACAAATCTCAGGCAAGGTTCTTGCAGAGATTGATAAATGGCTGGAAAGGTTTGATTGTCTTGTAGTTGGTCCAGGTCTTGGAAGAGACCCATTCTTGCTGGTATGCTTCTGTGGCCCTATCGATCTCAGTTCATTTGCTTATTTAGTCTGTATTAAGTTACCATGTCCGCATTTCTTTTTATTTGAAATAACTTTTTATTGTGCCTCGGCAGCACATCGGGTTGATCATTTTTTTTCTCAAATTTTTTTTATTCATTAGAGCCTGATCTTTTCTCTTCTGTTTACTGAGATTCTTAATTTGTTTCTTAATTTGTCTCTCATTGTTTTATATCCTGTCACTCTTGGTAACCAAACTTTCATTGAAAATTAAGAGAAACTGTGCAGTGTGATATTTTCCTATGAGAGCATTTTTTATTTAAATAGGCATTGCCAAGGGTAGCAGTGAGACATTTGACATGTGTTTCTGGGTGACTGAAAGCTACAGAGAACTGCAGTGCAGCCAGAGGTCTTATCTAAGATCTTTTAGAACTGTTAAGCATCAACACAGTACAAATTAAACCTACATATATGATTAATCTTCACTGAATTGGCATTTAAAAGCCATATACTGGATTAAAATAAACACACCTTGGAGAAAAATGTTGTTGTCTCTATAACAATGTCTATTAGGGCATAAACAGATGTATGCAACTGATGCCAAACTTGTCGAAAGCACTGATGTCGATGCTGTTTCTGTTTTATTATGACTGGAGGTGGAAACACTGGAAACAGACCTTCCTTTTTTCATCAGTGTTGTCCTTATTTTCTTGCTTAGACTGGATGTCCTGTTAAAGCTCTACCTGAAGCATTCTATGTTTTTATACATGTCCAGGGATGTGTGGGTCAGATCATGAGTCATGCACGACAGCGCAATGTTCCAATTGTCGTAGATGGGGTAATGAGCTATTGCTATGTATCACCAACTTTAAGAATCGCTCTTCATGGATCTATTTCTACTATCTAATATCTTAATATGGCATTTGACCTTCTGCGCTGACCCTCTGCTGTTATGCAGGACGGGCTCTTTCTTATTACAGACAATCCTGATCTTGTTAGCGGTTACCAGTTAGCTGTCTTAACTCCAAATATCAATGAATATAAGCGCCTGGTCAAAAAAGTACTGAATTGTGAAGTAAATGATCAAGATGCTCATCAGGAATTGCAATTGCTTGCTAAACAGTAAGCTTATTTGCAGTGTTTGTCTGCTTTTATTGGAGGTTTCTGGGAGCTTAGCTAATTTCTTAGTATGTAATGTTCAGTATATTCCAATTCTGTGATGTTATATGCTTATACACATTCATATTCATTGTTTGTTGGCAATGCATTCACCTAAGTATCAGAGCGGCTAAAAAATCATGTAGATATATATCTGTTGGTCTCATCCAAAATTGCATAAGCTTCCCCTTACACAATGACCTTTGTTCATGCTACCATTTTGACCTTTTCAAGGAAAGTCTTTTGAAATTTTGAAATCAAACTTTTATGTGGGCACATGTTAGTTGTGAGAAAATTAACTAATATTTGTAGTAATCTCTTTATATATGATGCAGTGATACTGCCATGTTGTGGTTGTTTTGCTGGGTTTGTGAAAATTTCAAATATTTATGATTGTATTTTAAAATTTTTTATGTTCTGAAAAATGAACTAATATCAGTGTTTATTCTTTCAGGATAGGCGGTGTTACTATCATGCGAAAGGGGAAATCCGATCTGATAAGTGATGGTGACATAGGTATAGGATGAACCATATGCCATAATTCTTCTTGGTGTGATATTTTGCAGTCTTTTGGATGCGTTTATAGGTCATCCGTTATTATTGCTTTGAATGCTGTAAGAAATGCTAGATCGTTTATTCATTGAGTATTCTTTCTGGACACTCCAAGCAGGTGCAACATAACTACACCTTGAATTGATTAAAGCTATCCAATATTTTTTTTTTTTGATATGATCTAGCCTTTTTCTGGAACTCAACGAATAAAGGGACAATAAGCTGTTTGGTAGCCTGGTTTTGTGGAACTTGTCCATGCATTCCTAAAATAACAAGGAATTCTGTTTTCTCATTTAAAATTGAGTATCTGTATCCCTTCCTTTCCTGCTAGGATTGGAAAACCTGTACTTTACATATCCATAAGTTCATAAGGACTGGTGTATCCTTGCTAATATGCTGCATATTGTGTAAGCAGATAAGCTAGCTACAAGTGGTACCTTTTTCTTCCCCCTTTTTTTGTAGGAAGTGTGAGTTCTTGATATGCTCAATTAAATAATATATGATTGTTTTAGAGGATAGAAAATGTGAACATACCTTGCCTAGTTTGATGTGCCGTTACACCTGGATCCTTTAACTTAAAGACTTGAAAACATATCATTATTGTTGTGAAAGCTTCGAAATTGAGTGTGATCTTATCACCCAGAGCTTCATATCGCGATGACAGAATGGGGTGTAGATCATGAATTTTGGAAATTTTAAAATTTTAAGCAGTAAGCAGTAACTTTTGTTTCTTCGCTAGCATGTATTTTAATTTTATTTGGGCAAGGTTTATGATATCCCCTGTCGGTGTTTGCAGTTAAATCAGTGAGCCAGTATGGTTCACCTCGACGCTGTGGTGGCCAGGGTGATATACTCTCTGGAAGGTACATAATCTCTTTCACTTCAGTAACTTCTTATTCAAAAATATGCTGCGGTCCCGACTTATTTCTGTTGCCTCGTCTACATCATGTTCTATTGTCTATAGATACATATCAATTATTCATTTTGACTCAACTTTCTTCCCAAGAGTAAGGAGTAAATTTTTATTGTGGATTATTGATGATTTCCAAATGTTTGTAATGTCAGTGTTGCAGTATTTGTATCTTGGGCTCATCAACACAGTTCAGGTGCTGGAGTGGATTCGACCAGGTATATAGCAATCTTACTCACGGATTTCATTTCCAATAATCACAATCTCATTCTAAATATTCTCTTTGAATGCTCGTCTCTTGTAGCCAAATGAATCCAACTGTGATGGGTTGCATGGCGGGATCTATTTTGTTGAGGAAGGCCGCATCACTTGCTTTCGCAAGCAAGAGAAGGTCCACTCTTACCAGCGATATCATTGAGCTATTGGGAAGAAGGTAGTGCCTGGCTCCTCGATCTGAGCTTTTAACTGTATCAAAATAAACAGAATTTTTACGCAGAAACTTCCATTCTTGCAGTTTGGAGGAAATTTCACCAGCATGTTGATCTTGACAATAGCGAAGTCACAGCAAGTGATGGCCTCCTCAAATATTTCTAGCTGTGCCTCTTTGTGCCTCTGCTCTTACAAGTACAGTTCTTTATATGTATCTTTTCTTTGCCGGTTCATTTTCCTAGAGTCCCCCCCAGGGCTCAGCGACCCAAGTTATGTTCTCTGCATCATCTTGTGGCGTATCTATGTTTACAAATGATCCTTTTTTTATTAGAATAATGTCTATATGAGTTCTATGTTTGTGCACTATTTGGCTGGAGAACCATCTTGCTTCTTAAAACCATTCAAGCGGCTAGCGTTTGGAGTGGGACTCAATTTGGAATTCAGGTTGAGTGAGTTGGTTATAGTTTGAATACTTTTTCGACTCCTAGTTGTTGACACTTGAGTGTTGCCTTTTGAAGTCTAGTTCACATGGCTTTCATGTTTGATAATTTGATTACTTTTTCGACTCCTAGTCGTTAACACTTGAGTATTGCCTTTTCAAGTCTAGTTCACATTGCTTTCATGTTGATGCTGAGTCTTCACAAGTCGCTCTCAGCCATCGGTTGTCAGTTGTGATTTAGGGGAAAATACCCTAACAAGGTATTCTACCAACGAGAGAATCAAAGAAGCAAATACAGGCAGTTGAAAGGGAAACTCACAATCTAAGAGATTTGTCTTCTAAAGATCAACTTTCTTGAACGGAACTTCATTCAATAAACAAAGGGATTAAAAATCTCAAATTCATACGCCTATGACACGTTTACTTCAAATAAAATTATGTCTTACAAAAATTCCTAAGCCAGTACTCTACATTTAAATCTACCATCTGTTAAAATGCATGTGTCAATACATGAAATTTCCACGTTTGTATGTATTTTAGTAGGATAATATAATGCTGAATGGGGTAGACTAGGGTCAAGAGTGTAGGTTTGGGATTTCTCCAAAACCCAATTTGATGTCAAGCTCAGGGTCTCTGCTTTCTCATGTCAATGTAAGGACTTAATGAGATGAAACCAGAATGGTTGCTGATTGAACCTGAAGAAAATTCACTGTTTCATGGATGCTTTTTTCAAAGTTGTGGATCCAATTCAAAGAGGTTACATTGGCTTTTTATTGCAAAAGAAAGTCGCTGCTGTACAGATAGTTTTAGTGCACCTGAAATTAAAACAGAGACATTACTGAGAATGCAACTTTTACATGGCCACAACCACTAAGATAGCTAGATTCGGGGTCGTTTCCATGGTCTCCACTGTCACAGCCACATGAAATTGTCTCTGCCCAAATGAGAATTTGCATGTTTAGCTGCGCGCTCCTCTATCTGCGGCTGTCAGAACTGCCGGTCCTTCCACCTGATACCCGGACCCAGAAGAGAGCGACAATGTCAGCTGAATTACATTGAAACGGAGCAGAAAATCTTCAATAAAGCTCGATAAGTTGTTCATAGAGGATAGGGAGAGTTGCCCGCATAGATCGGACCGGTCTAGTGCGGCCAATGTTCGATCCACACGATTGGGTATGCGGAAAATTCACGGGAGATCATTTCTATGAAATTCAAAGTAATGCAAAAGCAGCTTGACTGTGGTGTCTTCTCAGAGAGAACGGAAATCGTTGCTGCAGAAACATCCTTTGAATTTCGAACTCAAAGCTCTTTTTCTTTACGTATTCTGTATGTGCAGTTGACAAGAGAATGAGCGAGATCCACAGTCGTACCTTAAATGTTGCGCCCCAGATCTCTTCATCGTTTGCGGGCACGGCGGTGATTATGTTCTTTGGATTCTCGTAGCTTCTCAGCTCCCCAACTGCTGTGGAGAAGAAACATCCTGCAGGATACGAAACGCCAAAGAAGATAAATTTTTCGCACTTGCATATGACAAATTGTTCTTTGGAAACGTGTATGCTTATATGATTATATTCAGAACTTCTTCCCTTAAGCTGAATCAATATTTTATGCTGGCGTTCGTGGCGCAAAAATTAATTAGCCTCAGTCCAATTCATGGAACTTCTTGGTTCAGAGAGGAGTGGAGACGTGAGGACTTCTGATTCATGTAGGGGTGACTAAACAAGAGAAATGAAATGTAGAGATTGAATTAAAATATTGTCTGGATGCTGAAAGGAATGAAAATAAGGTATAGGTAGGGAATGAGAATATCTTGTTTATTAACAATCCCTTAATACTCAAACAGATGGACTTGGAGGGATTTCAACACTGCATGAAATTACTTACATCAATCCCTTATAATCACTTCTTTCCATTTTCCTCTCTCTTTTTCTTCACTTCTAAAAGTCCTTTCTCTTCTCTCGCCATACCCTCACCAAACATAGTGTAAGCGCAGTACTAATTTGCGAGGAGGGTACACGAGAAAAGCAAGCTAATCGTACGTGGGATTTTAAGAATACAAATGCATAATTGGATTCGATGTATATGATGTTTGTAAAGTGATTGGTTTGTTGCATCGTGTCGGCCAGGTAATCGATTTCTGAGTTATTTATATTCATCCACGCAGTTCAATGTGATTCTCTTATGGGGGCAATTAGAAAAATCTTACCTTGAGGGAAGGAAGCAAGTGATTTTCCACAAGCCCCTTTGAGCAATTCAGCATCATCGGCAAAAGCCACATACCCATCAGCAGTTATCCCCCAGTAGAGAGGGACCTTCCCAACTTGATCCTGTCAAAAACACAAAAAACAGAAGCAACTTGGTATTTTGTCAACTGATAAGTTTCATCAACTCACTCAAATCTGATTTTCTTTTTCCTTCCTTTCATTTTAGTAATCCGCTGTACATGTTTTGAGAGGTCACTTACAGAGGCAACAAACACAGTGGAGGTGGACCTGTCGAACACGATGAAGGCGAAATCGCCGTTCAGGTGCCCGACCATGTGGTCGGGAGGGTACGGCGCCCGGTCGCGCAAAGCCTTGTAAGCCTCGATCACAAGCATTGCTTCGTTGGCCAGTTTTGCGAGCCCGTACTGTTGCCTTAAGCTCCCCAGGTTGTGAAGCGCTCCCTCAAACAAGCAGAAGATTTCATCTTTAACCGCAAATGATCTGCAGCATATTTTCGTTATTTACATGAAACACAAAATTTTAAGATGGACCAAATGCTCAAGATTTTCAGTCTTGTTGTGGAGTATATTGCTTGCCTGCACATTCGGCTATGCCTGTAAATTCATTAGATTGAAGCAATTATCTGACTCCAATGCCAGTGGATGATCGATGATTAAAGACTAAAATACTGTTGATGCACAACTTAGTATCTAAAGATCGATTTAGACTTTCACCTCTTATTGGACCTAAAACCATGTTTATGAGTTAGGGTGTCCAGGTTTATCGCTCAATTTGGCTTATCGATGCTTAAGTTAGAGTTTGGAGGAGAATGTAATTGGAAGAAGTTTAGATCATACTCACGAGTTCTGGACCTATTTCCCACTTTCCAAATGGTTATTTATGAGTCTTTCAACTCCACTGGTCCGGGTGGCGTCGACACATGGTGATCAAACTATAATAAGTGTCGGTTGGTGTTGACCAATGGCAATACATCAAAACCATTGTGTTATGTCTTGGCATGTGGCGGCCAATAAGTCCTCAAGGTTGGCGGACACTTGGTCTTTTAGCTTAAAATGGTTTCACCATTAACTACTCAATCAAGATAGCTTTTAGACTAGTCCTCTCTTAGTAACCGGGGAACATTATGGACACGTGTCGAGTGCCTAGCGGCTTGTAAAACACCATCATTATCAAATACCACGGCAAGGATTGTGAGAACATTCCACAAAGTATGGTGGTGCATCCAACAGCCATGAAAGTGAATTCGAATTTACTAGAGTTAAATTGATTTATACTCGAAGTCATGGAAGAGACATACTTGGTCTTTAAGGCATTTAAATGCTCGATTCTAAGTTGATGGGTCAATTCGAACAATTTTATATAGTTATAGCTGAGAACTTTGGCTACGGTTGTTGTTGGTCTAAGCAAAATTTCACCTACTGATCAAGAAAATAAAATGGGTATTTAATATAACCAAATGTCAAATTTAAAGTGATATTTGAGGTACTTTCTCATGTTATAAAGGGCTACTATCATAAAAAAGTCCAAACTGTAGTCATTGTGACACAATTACTCATATTATTTTTTATGTCACTAAAATTCCTAAATTTACTTACTCTAATACAAATACCCTAATTTTTTTTTGTGTTACTAAAAATCCCGAATTTATGCTAGTATAACAAGTGTATCCTAGATAGAATTATATAAGTTTGGATTTTTTTGGTGACACAAAAAAAAAAAATTGAGGATATTTGTGTCCCAAGAGGCATAGTTTGCATTTTTGTTGTTGATATTTTTGCTATAATAAAATAAATAAGTTTACCTTATTTTAAATCTCATCTTTGAAGAAATTCAATTTCTAAACTGGCAAGAAATTTTTTATGAATATGCAAAAAGATAGAAGCACACCTACTTCTCTTCTCTATCCCGAGTAACATCTGTCGAACCTATTAATCTCCATTGAGATAAAAAGAAGCACAAAGTATTATTTTTACCTTGTAAAAATTTATTCAAATTTCAGAAAATTGTGAAAATTATATGTAAATCTACATATCAACTATTGATTTTAAAGTATTGCGAAAGTTTTGAGAGTTTTGAAATTTAAAGCGTTGCAAAAGTTGTTTCTCCACATCTTTATATCCTCCCTTCTACTCTTTCCAAAGCCAAGAAAAATCCTTTTTCTTCACCTACTCTTTCTAATTCCATTCTTTCACAATAAATTATGATGAAAATGCATTTCTAATTTTATAAATTCTTTGACCATAAACACATTAATATTATATACAAAAACTTGTTTCTTCACGTCTTTTTATCTTACCTTCTACTCTTTCCAAAACCAAGCAAAATCCTTTTCTTCACCTACTCTTTCTTAACCTAAATTTTCTAAACCTATTTTTTTTATGTCTAAATTTAATCAACTCTCCATCATTCCTCCCCCGAAGAGTACATATTTTTGGCGGCCCCATTAAAAGTTGTCAATGTCGGTACTTCCAAAAGTCTTCTTCTCATTTTCCCTAAGCCCTCCAAAACAAGGTCCCCCATTTCCCTCTTTCTACACCAAATTCAAAACTGATCCTGAGGTTGCAAACTGCCAAAGAAGCTAAAAAAGATGAGAGAATCCCTACATAATTACTTCCTAACGTGGAGTTCACGCAAGAAACCTCTTATGACAAATGGCAAAAACTTTTGCAGTCTAATCGGACGCCACCGCAAAGGCACCATCTAAAAGATTACAAAATACCTTACAATATTCATTAACCGGTTAAATTCAGATCTTTAATCTTAAGATGTAGCGTTTAAATAGTACAGCTTGCACCCAGATCGTGCCATTTAAATAAGTAAATTCTCTAATGCCTCAACCAAGTAAGCCAATTAGGAGTTAAGTTCTTTTATTTCACCAGTCAGAAAAATGAGACATAAGAACATGTTTCTTTTCACCTATGTCTCTATGGTAGATGAAATTTTTTTCACGAAATTAACGGAATATTTCATAGACTAGGAACTTAAACACCTAAAATGAAAGGGAGAATAAACTCCATCAAGAAAGTTTAAATATTAATTCAAGGAAGATAGCATCATAGTATTTCTAGCAGCTAGTAAAGGAGGGAAGTTGAAAAATGACGTCAACACATCTTTCCATCGCCTTTCTCACAAGAAAATCGTTTTCTTCAATTCTACTCTAGCAAATTAACCTTATAATAAAACAATTTTTTTGGATAAAAAAAAAGAAAATCTGGACGTGAGATTTGAGAGAATAATAAAGGAGATAGAAACCACCATAAGCTTACCAACCAATACATGCATACAGATTGATATGCTAAACATTAATTTATCTTTAAAAACATGTTTTTAATGCTATATTGTGAGCACAGGCGAAAGAAAATTTGGAGAGAAAATCCCACAAAATTTTCATGGAGTTTATTTACCTGGGAAGCAACGGAGACTCTTTATGGTGAGTGTAGGCCAGCCAGACGTGGTCTCCGATCCGTGCCGACGCGGCTGAAGGGTTGGCTTCGAGGAACCGCTCCACCAGCGCTGCAGCCGTTGTCTTTGGCGACGGGGTCCGCTGGCCCGCAGCCGCCAGCTCCTCCGGCGGAGACATCACGCTGCTGCTGAACACGCCCAACATCTCTTCTGCTTTTGTTGCTCTCTCTCTCTCTCTAGGAAATGCAAATGAAACTGAGAAAACGTAAAATTGGATACTTATGTTTGCACTGTTCGTGCATCCCAATGGGTCAAAGGATGGGCAAATGGCAGAGGAGGTTGGTGTTTTATCAGGATCATGGAATGGCATTGTCGTAATTTTCGGAGTGGTTGGTGGGTTTTTTCGGTTTTTGGTTTTCTTTGGTTTTTCTTTTTTGAAATTAAGATGGTTACTGATTCTTGTGCGTCTGATTTGAATGGGAGTCGTGGGACCCTCTGCAACCTTTTTGCTTTGTCTTTTTGGTGAGGTGATTAAGTAGATGGCCACAACTCTCTCATCATAAACGAGAAAGGACCTAATGAGATATAATTGGCGGTGACCTGAAATCGAAGAATCAAGTAGATTTTGGGAAACGAAGAACCAAATTGCTAGGTATGTAGGATAGATTTCAGTTTCCAAAAATTGGGAAATTCATTTTTATGGGTAAGTTTCAAATTTCGATGAGTATATTTTAGGTTATAGGTAGTTAGAACTTGAAATCTGATACCTAGAATAAGTTTGTGTTTTTTTCTTGGTCTATGTCTTTGCACTATTTTGTGATATTTCATGTCATTTGATTATTAGTATATGATCTAGAACTATGTGTCTAAACTTCCATTTTATGATTGAAATTTTTATTTTATTAATGTTTAATATTTTTCGTGTATCTAAATAAAAGTTGTGATCAATGAATTATAACAAGAAGTAATAGTTATTAAAAATGATGATTTATTGCAATCATTCAATTAATAAGATGAATAAGTTATGATTAATGGATTATAGTAACAAATGATGATAATTAAAGATGATGATTCACTACAATCGTTTAATTAATGATGTAGGTACAATTTAGGTAGACCTTAGAATTGACTTGAAACTATGATAGAAAAGGTTTCAACGTATGCAAGTAGATTCTAAATTCTAGTAAAATAATGAATCAATTTCAATGGATATGAAACTATGATAGAAAATGTTTCAACATATGCAAGTAGATTCTAAATTCTAGTAAAATAAGGAACCGATTTTAATAGATAGGTTTCAAGTTCCGAGTAAAATCTATATGAAACTTGGAACTGATCACCTCAAATTATAACAAGGCCAAAAACTTGGGCTTGATGATCTTTAGGGTCCCAATGTTTCAATTTTTGGTAACACAATTTCAAGAGCATTTGGTACAAAGTTGAGTCCCGAAAATGCTTAAAAAGCTTTAGGCAAGTCCCTTGATTTTGGGCTTTAGCATTTTCAAAATTCTACTTAAGAGGTTGTTAGGGTCTAACAATACAACCAAGAGGGGAGTGAATATGTTGTTTTAGAAAACTTGACAATCTTTCGTGGAAATTAATTAATGCTAAATAAAGATCGGGTCAAGTAGATGTTTCAAAGATCGTAATTGTCCTCTATGCTAGTGAGAGTAAAAGAGAGTAAAAGAGTGGCACATATTGATAATTAGTGGTTTGGTTTTATCCTCAAACCTATGTCCACTCTTCAGACCAACAGCCATAAGTTGGGCTGAATTACATTAGTAATCTACTTAAAAAGTTACAATAGGCAAGCATTGGTCTTGTTATAAGATAGGTTACACTATTAGCATTCAGCTGCTACTCTTACTCTTATATACTTAATTTAGAGCACAATTACTCAAATAGCATGAATACAATACTTAGTAAAACACTTAGACAAGAGCGTATTGTTTGGAACATAGCTGAATGCAAATCTTTTAATAATGTTGTTCTCTCGCTCTCTCTTTCTTAGCTTCTTGGATCTTCTCTTTTATATCTATCTCCAATCTATTCATTGAAAAATCATCAAAGGAGCAAGGAGCCGTTGGAGTAGCCGTTAAGCTACTGCCCAAGAATAAAACCACCCATACAGTCCCTTGAACATTGAGTAGCATTGTTGCTATCTCATCATTACAACCTTTGACAAACTTGTTAAGACGATCTAACTTCTCGACCACTTGTTTTAACTTTGTTTGCTGTGCAAATCCTCAATCATAGCGGCTAGTTTTCTGACTCAACGAACTTCACTAGATGTTCATGATTGTTACATCACTAATGACCTAATATTTGTAGCTACGATAAAAATATCACCATCAGTTGATCTTTAGGTCTACCATTACTATTTACACAAATGCCAACTGGATCACATCATGAATATTGTGGAGTCTTTTTTGTTAGAAATATTTCCATATACCATAATAAATATTATACTAATGATAGTTTGGATATAATCAAAATCACTTTGAGATGTTTTTCCAAAGAGAGGTTTGATATACTTTTTTCTTCCAAACTTGCTTGCTCTAAAATCTTAATATTCCTATTGTACCCCTCAACCTTGGACACCCTTAGCTTCTTCCTTGAGTTTTGGCTGTCGTCCTCATTGTTGCTAGCCCTCTTAAGCTCTAACAAAAGCCACGGTCAAGCCATGTCCTCTGAGCTCCTACCATCTGTTGTGAGTTGAACCAAGATCCGAATGTCGCATTCACCGTTGCTGAGCCCAAATCCAGCGTCTCCAAGCCTAGATCTAGCATCTTTAGCCTTGGACAACCCCAAATCTAGTGCTACCTAAGGGTGACAGATACCAAACGTTGCCTTAATGTTATCTTTAGCACTCATGGAAAGGTATGGCTCAGTGGGTTTGGTTTTTGGGAAGGTACAAACAAACATTTAAATTTATCACCTAGAAATCTCTTTGCATTCTCTATATTAAAATTTACATGTTTGCGTCCTCACTTTTATGCTTAGGTATCACTTTCCATCTCCCAACAAATATGCATTTACCATAATACAGTTTTCATACCCAAAAATGCTCCTAATGCGTAGTCTATGTGCATCCATTCACCTGAACACACATTTCCCAAACCATAATCCAACATCTACTAATCATGTCGCCATTGGTTACTCATTGTCCTACTCTCGGAGGGTAAGCTCGGAGGGGGATGGTGCAGCCGCAGAGGACGAGAACGATGGTTGAAGGAAGCTCATAGTAGGCTGACAGTAGCAAGGCGATGAATGGTGGTGAAATTGGGGTCTATTATAGAGTGGATGCATTAGGGTTTGGGGAATTGAGAGACAAATATCTTTCAAGTAGGGTAGTTTAGTCATTTACCGTGTTCGAATTTGGTAAAAAAATCCAAAGACATTGTTTAAAATAGAAAATGTTGATTTTTCATAATTTCCTTTACTTCACTCATTATACAAAATCTTTAAAAATGCATTAGAGGGTTTTCCTAATGATAAACTTGATTGTGGTGCATAAATCCAATCAAAGGAACTTGTCATGTCAAAAATCAATAGGATGAAAGCGTGCACAACATGAATTTTTGTCCTTTTTTCTGTAAGATGTGTAATCGAGTTTGACATTAACGTCTCAGCATGAAAGCAACGCGGGTATGATCTTCATTTGTCATGAATTGTCCGGTTAAGTCTAATGAACGTCCAAGTCATGAATTGAGGCCATAACTTTTTGATCAAATCAAAACTCAACAACCACTCATTTCACCTCAGAATGAGATTTTTTTCTTTTCTTTTTGACTTTTGATCTCTTTCTCATCAAACCTGACGAGCTTCCAATATCCAAAAGCCACGGGCCATGTGGAGCTTTCCGCGTTCGGATGTCAATTTGAACATGCCAAAAAAAAGAAAAAAAAGACTGAGGAAAGCCGCTTGTGGGGGACCTGAAGGTCATTTCCTTGGCTGCTTTTTGAACATCTGGTCTGGGCTATCGTGAGCGTTGGATCAATCCCTCAACTCCCATCATCCAAGGGTCACCGTCAAGAGGACGGAAAGATTACAGAAACGGATGATGGCGGGGTCCACCGGAGCCGGAGATAGGATTGGGCTGTCGACGGGCCCATAGTTTCCAACTGATGGGCTCAATCACCGGCCCAGATCGAACCCGTCCCGGAAAATGCGGTCAAAATCGAGGGTCGGCATAGCCGATGGGGAGGAGTTGTGTCCAGTCGAGGGGTTATGTCCAGTCAAAATGGAATCTTCAAATTGCCCTAGCTAACCTTGAATTTATGATATCTTGATATTGGATGAAATGGAAAACGTGCTTATCATGTAGTATATTACACTGAGAAAACGGACAAAATATCCATTACTACACAGAAGTGTGATGTTCACATTGTTGACTCGGTGTTTCACAGCTCCGACAGCTTTAGCTGCTTTCTCCCCCTTGTTTCTATCATCCATTTCATTTGGTTCTTGACAGTTTCCCTCTCTAGCACTTTCTCTCCCTAGAATTTACTCGCTCGAGTGTGAGAGTACAAGCGAGAGCAAATAAAGGGTTAGTGAGGTCAAGTGAGGTGATCCAAGGTTTCGGTGCCACACGGTTCACCAATTGATATATGTCTAGTGCAGTCATTTCATATTCTTTATTTTATCTAGCAAAATTTTCCCAAATTGTGAAATATTACACAAGCTCCCCCACTTTAAGAGTTGACGTCCTCATCAATTTTGGCCCAGATCACATCAACGTGTGTGTAATTTTGAGGATTCTCCAATTTTAGTAAAGTTTATTTCTTAGTGATTTTGATTCCTATGTTCGCACTCTCATTTGTAATATTAATGCATTTTTTCTTTGTCAATAAACATAATCTCATATCATAAACCAAAGTATTCTGGACAAAGATAAAGGGCTTCTGAACATAAAACATCCCAAAGGGGCTCATGGGGATTCACTAGCCAATTTTGAGGGAAGAGCTTGTTCATCAGTCTAATTTTCCCTTAATTTCCTTTGATTCGAACACTTTCCTTCCTAATTCCTTCAATTTCAATCTTCGCACTTCACTTTTCAAGCACTTTAGTTTCCTTTGTCATTTAGATCTAAGTAACATTTTCTGCGTCGCATTTTGCTCTCAGGGGCTGTGTAGGCCTTTTACACACACATTCATCCTCAATCCATCGTCAAAAGTTTTGTTTTGTGAAAGCTTGATCACTGTGCGGTCAAGCTAAAACCAACAAACAATTTTTTTTTTTTTCACAATGGCCTATATGTTAGATTTGTCTTAGATTGATTTAAATTTAACAGCTTCAAATTAGGCTTATACAACCAGTTTGAATATTACAAAATCGGATATGGTTGATAAAAAGTGTCACTCAATTAATTGTCACCATCCATCAATATAACTAGATAGTCAAGTAAATTACTTTTAATTAGACCACATCATATTATGACTTATTGGCTTAGTCAATTAAAGTACCAAAAGGAATCTGTTAGACATAATTAGGATATTTCTTTAATATATTTTCTTATGTTAGAGACAATTATAATATTTTTCTTGATTCTTCATATCTTTCAGGATTGTATATATATTTTCCTTTGAATTTGTATATTCTTGATTGATATATTACCTTAGATAGTCATTTAATGAAGCCAAGTGCTCTTTATAAGAAACACTGAAATATAAGAAATTACTCAAATCTCTTTTTCGCTTTGTTCTTATTTGAATCTATTATGATATCGAAATAAAATTTCCATCGAAATGCAACATTGGGCAACTAAACTATAAATACCAATACATATTTAGCAAATTTATGATGACACAATAATAGAAATTTCGTGCACACTAGCCGCTCATCGAAATATGGGACAATATGGAATGTTCTTGTAATCATCTATCTCTAATATTCATAACACCATATGCAAAAGCGTTTTCCTGCATTTGATCATGTAGAGTCCATTCAACCAAAAAATGAGCTTCACTGGCCTATATGTTAGATTTGTCTTAGATTGATTTAAATTTAACAGCTTCAAAGTGCTTTTTCTCAAAATTTTTCAGGCCATTCAAAAGATCGGAATGGGATTTCTTATGTGCTTATATGCTACAAGTAATGAAAAATGGATAAAGCAATGGTATCCTTTAGTATCCTAGTCAATGGGGCACCTGTCATCCATCAATCTGCCCTTAGGGCAAAGCAGTTGCCAGATGATGCAATCTTTTCTTAGAAGGAACGATTCAGCTCGAACGTATTACTAAATATTTGCCCACCCTAAAAAAACAGAAAATCGATATGGTTGATTTAAGCGGAGTTTAACAAAGCAATTCAAAAAATGGGGTTGGCAAAGCCTATTAATGGGAGAGAAACTCCTAAATCAAGGTGGGGGCGTTGCAATTGTTCGATTGCCAAAGAAATCTTAGCAATCCCCATAAGCCAAACGCACCATCCGGAATGTGTGGACAGCAATTATTACTCCATTATAATTAGACCACAGCATATTATGACTTATTGGCTTAGTCAATTAAAGTACCAAAAGGAATCTGTTAGACATAATTAGGATATTTCTTTAATATATTTTCTTATGTTAGAGACAATTATAATATTTTTCTTGATTCTTCATATCTTTCAGGATTGTATATATATATATATTTTCCTTTGAATTTGTATATTCTTGATTGATATATTACCTTAAATAGTCATTTAATGAAGCCAAGTGCTCTTTATAAGAAACACTGAAATATAAGAAATTACTCAAATCTCTTTTTCGCTTTGTTCTTATTTGAATCTATTATGATATCGAAATAAAATTTGTAGAGGAAACTTCTTTTTGCAGTGAACTTTAAAGGCACATTATCAATATGGATTTATGCCGCCATTCCTATTACAAATAGTTACCTTCCATGCGCAACGAATGAGGAGATTTGGCTGTATGCAGCTTCCTAAATCAAATTAGCTAAAAAAATGCATCTAACCGAAAATGCAAACTGAGATTGATTTTGATTTTTCTTATCTAATGATAAACAGATGCTGTAGATTTAGTTTTATGATAAAAAGTTATAAACTATGCAACTAGGGATTCCAAAAAAGTTCTAAACCTATTACACTTGTACCAATTCAATCCTAAACTTTTAAAAAGATTTAGGACTTAATTACTATAATTGAAAAGTAAATTGACAAATTGTAAAAAGTTTAGAATTAAATTGACCAAATTAGAAGGTTTAAGATTGAATTGGCATGGTTGTAATAAATTTAATATTTTTTTTTTTGATAATTTCCCCAATACACTTATGACATTGAAAAGCAGTTCTATTAGCCAAGAACCACTTTCCCTGAGTGGTTTAGCTACTAATGCATATTAGTAAGAATTATCTATGTCTATTTAAAGACATAATCGGTTGCACTTGGTGCAAGCGAGCCCAATTTGCATGCGCAATCAGATGAAATGACTCCATGTTAGACCTAACCGGTTTAATAGTGCATTTAAGTTGGTTTCACATACATCAATCTAGCCAAGACTTGCTCTATCTGTACATTTGCTTTAAATCAAGTGTCCAAGAGTGCTTTTAGAGATGAAGTGCCCCAGGCACAGTTTTCCCTTCCAAGAACCCCATGCAGAGGTGATGAGACTTCTTGTCACTCGAGCAACTTTTTTGAATTTTACACGAGAGGTTCATTTTTCTTTTTACCTCCATTACCCTCAAGTTTTTCTGAGTTCATCACCCCAAAACACGTAGAAAATCCCAGTACTAACAGGAGGGAGTTCATGGAATAAATAAGAGTGCATATTACACCGAAAAATCAATAATTTAGAAAATATTCTCCTAAAATTAATTATTCAGATTACTAAAAAGATCATTCAACGGAAAGTTATCACCCACACTCTATGCCTAACTTTCTCTTTAATGATAAAAATATTTTTTGTCAATATATTTAGTTTTGTAAGCAACACAATGATCAATTTTTTTTTTATAAATTATTTCTTAGATATTGATTTAACGCTTAACATGTGCACCCTAACTAAGAGTGGATAATCACCTGCAAGTTTAATATTCGATGCTCATATAATTGCTTATTATCTTTCTCTTTGCTTGACATGTATGTCCAATCCCACCAATTTAGAGTTACGTTTCGCATGGATATATCGCATGAGTAATGTTAAGAATGGAAAAAATAAAAATAAAAATAAAGTGGCAAGCTGTAAGTGTGAAATTAAATAGATAATCTATATGTTACAGTTAACAAAAGGCATGTAAGGCAAAAGATGGGAATGTATCTTGCACAGGAAAATAAGAAAGGCGTACAAGTTTCATTCCATCCTTCTGCCTTATTTTGCTACTTGCAAGTCGTTTACTTTCAATTACTGGGATTTGCCCCGTGGTCACCCTTCCCTCGTGGGAAGGGAAGGGGGAGAGGGGAGGAGTAGGGGGTTTGAATTTCTACTTTTTTAGGGAGTATGGTTGTATTGGGGTGGGGACGATTTAGATTAAGGTATGGGGTTTCGACTTCTATGCCCTACAACCTACGGGGAGGTAGTACATAAGTTTGAGAGTGAGAGTTAAAGAGTAGGAGTAGAGTAGAACCAATGGAAAAAAAGAAGAAGGAAGTCATTATCCTTCAAGGCAAAAAAGTGTTTATGTGTGTATGCTATCATGTGGATTGCCATAAATGTCCACAATGTTAGTAGTTTTTGTAAAACAAATGGATAGGTGCCTTGTCCTACTTGGAGGTTACATATTAGGGGTTCTTTCAGAAGGCTACGGCCTTTCAAAACTAACCATCACTTATATATTTGTTCAGTATTTTTGTTCAATATCTCCTTCAAATTTTGTTTTTTCTTCTTTTCCTAAAGATATACAACCATAATTTCTATTTGGCATTCTCATTGGGACTTTATTGTATCCTGGAGGATTTTTGTTAGTAACTATTAGTAACATTGTGAGGTAAATAATTATCTAAAAAGAGTGTTATCATTACATCAAAGTTCGATTTCATCATTCTTTCCCATCACATAGTACTCAAGCTATGTCTTCTTAAAACTAATCTTCACTCCATCTCATAAGATGAATTCATATTACAAGGTCATCTGATTCAGAATCTTGTTATGGATTGGACTGATGATTTTGCTTCTTTTGGGGCATGCGATACGTTTGCTGCTAAAGAAAGTTCACAGCCTCAACAGACTAGTGGGTGAGGAAATTTCTTCCGACACAATGATCATGCACCAAGGGAAGATTTCCAATGATGAGGCTAAATAATGTTATTGTTGTTTTGTTGGGGGTCAATTTTATGTATTTTTCTAGGATGTTTGTGGCAGTCTATCATTCAATACATCTATGTAAAATTGATTGCTGGGTTCTCATATTTGATTGAATGTTTTGATTCAAGGGGGGGGGGGGTGTCAGAAGAAGATTGAAGACAAAAGGAAGTTGACATGATTTACGGTAGGCTTGGGTAGCCCTCCACCATTCAACAAGGAGTAAATGCTTTCAAAAAGAAAAAGAGGAGTTCTTATTTGGTTTTTGGTCAAAGATCGTGAAGTTTCTTCATTGTCAGGAAGGAACAAAGACTTCATGGCTAGTGGCTCATTTAATATTTGTGTCTTTTGGTTGTTGAGATAGTAATCATCATTGAATGTAGTATAGATTGTTGGAGAAATTCCTCTTGAAGTGTTTTGAAGTTGACAAAACGTTTCCATCGGTCTAGTATGAAGGATTGCAGACTCTGCTATTTAAAGTCTAAAGACCTCCGGACAGCCAGACTCAAGACTCAAAGTCTATCCTCATTGACAGTCTCTAATCCGTTGAAGAAAGGCTATCCAGAACTGGATGTTTCATTAAGGATGTGGCCTTATCGACTGGAGAAGATCTCTTGGCTGGATATGACCGAGATCCTGATTGTATGGGCGAAGTATACTTGGAAGGTTCTACTTATGGAAACCGAGATCCTGATTGTATGGGCGAACATGATTGATGGGCTATCGACATGTTCCTTTAATAGCTCGAATAATGTTCCTAATTGATTCCGTCCAACGGGTAGATTGGAGGAATTCCTTTGGTAAGTGCCAACGGGTATGATGGCATGAAGGAGTATATAAGGAAGACGTTCTAGTTGTTCGAAAGAGTACACGATAGAAGAATTCCAAAGTTTGAAGCTCTTTGTTTCTAGTCAATTCATTTGTTGAGCATAATCGTGTAAACAAAAGAGAGTCTATATTCGTGAGAAACCTTGAGGAAGTGTGGTAGAACATCTACACTGTGGAATCAAGGAAAAGCTGTGCTATAACTTCTTTTTGTTCATAGTGAAATCCAGCCGGTGGGCTGTCAAGGTGCGGAAGAGTGGACGTAGACTTGGAATAAGCCGAACCACTATAAATCTTGTGTTCATTTCTCTCTTCCCTAACCTTTACTTTACTTTGATCGTATTTTCCATTCTATCGATTGCCTAAAATCGCTTCCGTATCTCGAAAATTTGTTTGTGCACCTATTCACCCCCTCTAGGTGATTATACTAGCTATCTCAATTGGTATCAAAGCCTGTGTACTCACTTTTGTTGAAGTGTTTTACTTCAGAGTTAAAGATCCATGGCTAGTATGTTGGCTCCAGGGCTGGTAGAAGGGCAAAGCAATACCAGACCACCTTACTTTGATGGAAATGATTACAACATATGGAAGAACAAGATGAAAGCATTCCTACGATCAAAGGATCCTCTGGAATGGGACGTTGTAGAAAAAAGAATCATTCCTAAAGCTGCATCTGTCTCAGAAAGAGGAAAATATGTTGTTGAGTCTAGCGAAATGACTCAGGAAGAGAAAATCAAAAGACAAGCTCTTGATGCAAAAGCAATTTATTCCTTATATTGTGCTTTATCCCCTACTCAATATAACAGAATATCTTCTTGTGTTACAGCTAAAGAAGTCTGGGATAGATTACATATTACTTATGAAGGAACCGATCGAGTGAAAGAGACTAGAATTAACATTCTCCTCGGCCAATATGAAGCCTTCAAAATGAAACTAGGAGAATCTATAACTGATATGTTTAGTCATTTTACAGATATTGTGAACGGTCTTGAAAATCAAGGTCAACCAATTTCTGATCCCATGAAAGTAAACAAGCTACTGCATGGACTCTCCAAGGATTGAAATCACATAAAGACCTCAATCAGAGAGACCTAAAGAATCATGCCTCTATCTGTTGATGAGTTGGTTGGGACTCTTCAGTCTTATGAAGTGGAACGAATCAATGAAGACGAAGACCCTAAAGGTAAGAAATCCATTGCTTTAAAATCTAATGATGATTCGATGCTACGAGATTCTCAAGACGATATGGATGATGAGGAACTTGCTCTCATGATAAGAAGATTCAGAAAGCTGAACGTAAAAGGAAGAAGATTCAATCCAAAGAAACAAAACTTTCAAAAGCAACAGACTAAGTCTGTTGAGGATGATGAATCAAACAAAGATATAGTATGCTTTGAATGTAAGAAAAAAGGACACATCAGACCCAACTGTCATCTTCTGAGGAAGAAGAAAGGAAAGACTGAAAAGTACCGAAAAGCTCTTAAAGCTGAAACCTGGAGTGATACAAAGTGTGAAGAAAGTGATGAAGATTATGCCAATATATGTTTGATGGCACAATCGGATTCGATTCAAATTCCGAGACAGATTCGACTCGGAAAGCGAATTTGAAGTAAGTAACTTCAAAATCCCTATTAAGGTTTCAAAGTATATTGATGAATTGTGTTTCGGTCTTAAGACTTCTCTTAAAAGAATTTCCGAACTCAAGAAAGAAAATTCTGCTCTAAAACAACAGGAAAATATTTTGAAAGAAAAAGTGAAAAGTTTAGACAAGAATGTTTCTTCTCTTAAAGAAAGTGAATATAATTTGTTAAAAGAAAATGCATTCTTGAAAAGAGATATCTCAAATATTTCCAAAAGATTTTCTATAGGATCTCGAGAAACTAGAAAAATTCTTTCTGTTCAAAGACCTTATTTTAATAAATCTGGTTTGGGAATGACTGATGAAACCATTCCTTTAATTGATTTTCCTAAGGTGAAAGAAAGAATCAAACAAAGACCCACAAGAGATGCTTACAAAACCATCTTAAAAGAATCTTTGTAAAACCCAGTAGGTCGCAATGCTCTCGGATGCTCAAAGTGCAATAGTGTAGATCATTTTGAAAAAAAATGTCCTATGATTTGGAAACCTATTAAAAAGGTATGGGCAAAAACCGCATACAATACTAACACCAATGGACCCAAGAAAATATGGGTACCAAAGAAGGCTTGAGTTTCTTTTTTAAATGCAGGTCACTATCAAGAAAAAGGTAAAATGGTATCTTGATAGTGGATGCTCAAGACACATGACAGGAGACTCAAATTACTTCATAAAGCTTGTTCGAGTAAATGGTGAAAAAGTTTCTTTTGGAGGAAACAGCAAAGGAAAAATTGTGGGATTTAGAATTGTAAAGATTGGAAATCTCAAAATCAGCAATGTTTCCTTAGTGGAAGGGCTCAATTACAATTTGCTCAGTATTAGTCAGCTATGTGATACTAGTTTCAAAATCAACTTTCAAGAGGGAATATGTTCTGGAATTAGTAAAGATTCTACTCAGTCATTCATGGGTCGAAGACATGGAAATATCTACCTCTTGGATGTGAAACCAGATGAATCACAATGTCTAATCTCAATCCAAGACAAAGCAAACTTATGGCACGAAAGCTTGGGCACGTCAATATGAAGCAAATAGCCAAAATCTCGGCAAAAGAAGCTTGTTCGTGGACTACCCAATTTATCATATCAAAAGTCTGATCTATGTACACCATGTATATTGGGAAAACATGTAAGAAATTCCTTTAAACCAATAAATCAAGTTTCCACTAATCGTGTACTGCAGACTTTTGCATATGGATCTTTTTGGACCAACCAGAACGCAAAGCATTGGAGGTAAGAAATACTGCCTAGTAATTGTGGATGATTACTCACGATTCACTTGGGTATATTTCTTGGCAAGTAAGTCTGAAACATTCTCTCACTTTGAAAAGTTTGCTAAAAAGGTTCAAAATAAAAAATTGTATGTTATATCGAGTATAAGAACAGATCATGGAGGTGAGTTTGAAAATCATGATTTTACAAAATTCTGTGATGAATCTGGTTTTCAGCATGTATTCTCCTCTCCATATACTCCAAAGCAAAATGGAGTTGTGGAAAGAAAGAATAGATCTCTTCAAGAAATGGCTAGAACTCTTTTAATTGAAAGTAACATCTCTTCACGTTTCGGGGCTGAAGCAGCTTTCTACAAGATGTTACATTATAAATAGAGTCTTTCTAAGGCCTATTCTGGAAAAAACCCCTATGAACTATTCAAAGAAAAGAAGCCTATTGTTTCTTATTTTCATGTATATGGATGCAAATGTTTTATACTGAAAATGCAAATGATCGAGTTGGAAAGTTTGAAGAAAAAAATCGGATGAAGGCATCTTCCTTGGATATTCAACCACAAGTAAAGCGTACGAGTCTACAACAAGAAGACTCAAACAAAGGAAGAATCAATGAATGTTAAATTCCAAGATTCTATGCAAAATGAATCCATTCGACTCATCTTGAAGAATCGAACTGCTCCAGACTTTACAAAGTCTAAAAACTCGACTTTGAAGGACCAAAGAACAAGTGACTCAAGAAGATTCAAGTGAAGAAAGTGACCATCAATCGACAAATTAACCAGCAACTGGAAACATAAGTCCAAATCATCCCAAAGATCTTATTATTAGCGACATCAATGAAGGAATTCGCACAAGATCCAAAAGGCACGAAGAGTCTAGTGCTGTGGCTCTTATTTCTGAAATAGAACCCAAAAGCATAGAAGAAGCTTTATCTGATGAAAGCTGGATTGAAGCTATGCAAGAATAGCTCGTGCAATTCATTATTAATGATGTCTGGGAATTAACTCCTAAACCGAAAGGTAAGTCTGTTATTGGAGCTAAATGGGTTTTCAGGAACAAGATGAACGAGAAAGGAAAGGTCATAAGAAACAAGGCAAGACTCGTAGCCAAGGGATATACACAAGAAGAAGGGATAGACTATGACGAGACTTACGCACCAGTAGCAAGGTTAGAAGCAATTCGATTATTACTTGCTTTTGCTTGTTATAAGAATTTCAGGTTATTCCAAATGGATGTCAAAAGTGCCTTCCCAAATGGATTCATCCAAGATGAAGTCTATGTGGAACAACCACCTGGGTTTGAAGACCCAAAGAAACCAGACTCAAAAAGTATTCGGACTCAAAAGGCTTTATACGGCTTGAAACAAGCTCCTCGAGCTTGGTACGACAGATCGAGTAAGTTTTTAATCGAAAATGGATTTGTTAAAGGTAAAGTAGACACTACTCTTTTCATTAAAAGAGAAAGCAAGAGTTTTCTACTTGTTCAAATATATGTCGATGATATTATTTTTGGATCCTCTAATGAAAGTCTCGTGCAAGAAATTCTCTAAGACTATGCATGATGAATTTGAAATGAGCATGATGGGTGAGTTAACATTCTTTCTTGGACTTCAAGTAAAACAATTGAAGGAAGGAACTTTTATTTATCAAGAAAAATATGCTAATGATATTGTGAAGAAGTTTGGACTGGACAATTGCAAAAAGGCCGATATACCAATGTCAAGCTCCGTGAAGATAGATAAAGATGAAGGAGGAAAGAAAGTTGACCAAAAGTTATACAGGAGTATCATCGATTCGCTTCTTTATCTTACTGCTTCTAGACCTGATATTTTGTTTAGTGTTTGCATTTGTGCCAGATTTCAAGCGGACCCTAAAGAATCATATTTAAATGCTGCAAAGCGTATTATCAAATACATTGTGTCAACTTCAAGCTTCGGTCTCTAGTATCCTAAAAGGGGAGACTTTACTCTTCTTGGATACTCATTACGTACTTAGCCGGATGCGAGTTGATAGAAAGAGCACCTTAGGTACCTTGTCAACTACTTGGAGGCGGGGCGGTGTCTTGGTTTTCAAGAAAGCAAAGTACAAGTAGCTCTCTACAAATGTAGCGGAAATATGTAGCTCTTGGAAGTTGCTATTCACAAATTCTGTGGATAAAACAATAGCTAAGAGACTTCGGAATTGAAGATTCATGCACGAAGATTAAATGTGACAACACCAGCGCAATCAATCTCACCAAAAATCCAATTCTTCACTCAAGAGCAAAGCATATAGAGATTCGACATCACTTCATTAGAGATCATGTTCAAAATGGAGAAATTTCGATTCAGTTTTTGTTGATTCAAAGAACCAACCGGCGGATATATTTACAAAGCCTTTGGAGAAAAATCAATTTGAAATTATCCGTTCAAGACTCAACATTTTGAAGTTTGAAGAAGTTAAAGTCTAGAGACTCTCGAGACTCAAACTATAAGACTTTGACCGCAAGACTTTGACCGTAAGTTATTCTCTCTAATCTCATTTTGAAAAGGTACGTTGATCAACCGTGTTGATTATTGTTATCTCAATCGCTATCTTTAATTGACGAAATTATTGCATCGTTTCCTTTAGAAAAAGAAGTTATTTTGATGTGACTATTTTTCGAAAAAGGCAGTTATTTTTTAAAAAAGGCATATTTGCACTTACCATTACGACGGTTGGTATCCCCTCCTTACGACTATCTTATATATAATCGGTTTCTCCTCGCTTAACTCCAAAACCCTAAAAAGCACCAATCTTCCATTCATGTTTTCTTCTCTTGTTTAATCTTCGAAAACGTTGTCATCTTTCTTGGGAAAGTCAAACAAGGAATCTTTCAAAGACTAAGAAAGATGTCATCTTCAAGAAAGTCTTCGAGGATCGCAAGTAGGGGACCACGGCGAATGAGTGAGGGGCCTACGCACTTCGATCTCACTAAAGAAGAAGTGTCTCCAAATCAGCAGCAGAGCCCACAACATTCTCAGCAGCGTCATTCTCCTCCATCTAGTCCTCAAGATGTTGATCATCATCAAAATGAAGAAATCATTGAAGATGCGAGACCGTAAGAGTTCAAAGGCCCTCTTTTATTTATAAGCTCGTATCGTGCTTTAAAAGGGACTGTACTCGTTGAACTATGTGGATGATTTTCTTAAGGACAAAGGATATGGAAATGAATATATCTTTTTGCGAAAAATGGAAAGTTTGGGAATTGCTTGTAAGGGTGTGGCGAGAAGAATCCCTTGCGAATATCCCAAGTGACCCTCATGATTGGGGAGTTAATCCGGTGGATGGAAATGATGATGACAAATTATACAGCGAATTTCAGCCAAGAATGAGAATTGCGGTGGAAAATCGAGGAAAAAGGGGAGAGTTGTTTAGATCGAAGGAACATATGGATCTATACTCAAAATTGCTGAAGCGTAGGGTGATAAACCCTAAGAGTGTGGATTTTGACTTTCTGGATGCCGTAAATGTGAATTTAAGGGAAAAGTTTGGTCATCTTCAACTTGAGAAATTTTGCTCGACTCCACAGAAGCCTATCATAAACTATCTGCATATTTCTATTCAAATCTTAGTTTCTTGGATTCGAATAGATTCTTCTTCAGTGTCAAAGATCAAGACTTTGTTGTGGATATGGATATGCTGGCAGATGTGTTAGGAGTTGAGAGAGGAAGGTATCAACGGATCGAAGTTTCTATTGCTCGTACTACTCTGGAACTTGTTAAAGACAGGAGAACAGAGGGAAAGATTTCCTATTCAAGGATGAGTGCATTTAACATCTTGCTGCACAAAATTGTAATTAATTGCCTCAGACCGAAATCAACTTCCAAGACTGATGTCTCAAGTTCAGAGGCAAAGCTAATGTATGCCATCATCACTGGGAAAATGTTTTCACTTTCTCACACTATTATGTTCCATATGTATAGAGCTATGATGAAGGATGAGGACAACTTCCTTATCCGAGTCTTGTAACAAAGTTATTCGAGACATCTAAACATTCAGCCTCCGCAAATTCTTTGTGCTCGATCGTGCGATCATATGGTGGTAGGACTGAAAATGGTGACCAAGATGCGTATGAAGGAACTAAGCAAGGCATTGGAGAAATTTAAGGAGAAGACTCCAGTCAAATCTCATCAATTCTCTTCAGAAAAAGGAAAGGGAAGGAGCCCATGGATGCTCCATCCAAGAGAAGAAGAGCTCTCCTCGTTGAGGATGAAGATGATGAGGATAACATCACTATCTCTGCTTTGAAGAATCTCAGTCAATCTGTTCTAGAGAAAGAGTCAGAAGAGCAGACAGAAGAAAGAGCAGAGAAAGAGGTAGAGGAAAAAGAAACAGAGGAAAGAGAAGAAGAAGAAGAAAGAGATGCTGAGCAAGAGAGAGTTGAAAAAGAAGAAGAAGAGAAAAGAGATCAAGAAGAAGGAGAACATGAGGAGCACTCTTCACCTGAAGGCATGGACACAGGGGGAGACCAAGAGAAACTAGGAATGACCTCAAATCCTGCAACCAGTGAGGGAGTCAGTCGATCCCCAGCAGATCCAGAGGAGGTTTTTGCCTCTCAGTTTCCTAAGGAAGGTCATGAGGTTTCTTCGCCAAATCTGCGTGATTATGCTGATCTACCATCGTCTGCATTTACTCCATCGATCGTGCTAATGCCGCACGTTGCACCGAAAATTCAGCAGACTTTCGCAGAGTGATGGATATTCTCTTGGAAATGCAAGGTCAGATTTATGCATTGGGATGTGAAGTTCAGACTTGCGGAATGCAGGACAAGTCTCTTCGGGTTCATTAAATGATCAAATCCAAGCCCTTTCTCTTCAGATTCAGGCTAATGCTAAGGGAGAGGATGTTGCTCAGCTGAAGGAAGACTTTAAAAGGCTGGAAGGCATCGTTCAGTTGATGGGAGATTTTTCAGCTTGTTCGTATTCCCAAGAATTCCTGACTTCATTTTCATAACAATCTTTTTTTTTGCTGACAAAAAGGGGGAGAGTTGTGAGACTTGAAAAACTTTGAACTTAAATTTGAACTTTTGGTTTGTTTGTGGTTTGTTTTGACTTGACTTGTGTCTGGATGTGGACTAAATCTGGGATTTGGATTTGACTCTTATTATTAACTACTATTGATGTCTTATGGATGGCTTTATTGCATACCGGACTAACCTATTTTCTCGTGGTTGCAGATTCTAGTGTTATTCATTTAGCCATTTTATCTATAAGATATGCATATGTGTTTGAGAAATATTTTGCGAGTCAAAGTTTTCCAAATCTGCTGAGGAAAGTTTTGTCACCATCAAAAAGGGGGAGATTGTTGGAGAAATTCCTCTTGAAGTGTTTTGAAGTTGACAAACGTTTCCATCGATCTAGTCGAAGGATTGGACTCCGCTATTTAAAGTCCGAAGACCTCCGGACAGCCGAGACTCAAGACTCAAAGTCTATCCTCATTGACAGTCTCTAATCCGTTGAAGAAAGGCTATCCGGAACTGGATGTTTCATTAAGGATGTGGCCTTATCGACGGAGAAGATCTCTTGGCTGGATATGACATAAACGGAATTCTTTATTTGATCACAATTGATTCGAATAAAGGATCCGATGATTGGCGAAGTATACTTGGAAGGTTCTACTTATGGAAACCGAGATCCCGATTGTATGGGCGAACATGATTGATGGGCTATCGACATGTTCCTTTAATAGCTCGAATGATCTTCCTAATTGATTCCGTCCAACGGGTAGATTGGAGGAATTCCTTTGGTAAGTGCCAATGGGTATGATGGCATGAAGGAGTATATAAGGAAGACGTTTTAGTTGTTCGAAAGAGTACACGATAGAAGAATTCCAAAGTCTGAAGCTCCTTGTTTCTAGTCAATTCATTTGTTGAGCATAATCGTGTAAACAAAAGAGAGTCTATATTCGTGAGAAACCTTGAGGAAGTGTGGTAGAACATCTACACTGTGGAATCAAGGAAAAGCTGTGCTGTAACTTCTCTTTGTTCATAGTGAAATCCAGCCGGTGGGGGGCGGTGCGGAAGAGTGGACGTAGGCTTGGAATAAGCCGAACCACTATAAATCTTGTGTTCATTTCTCTCTTCCCTAACCTTTACTTTACTTTGATCGTATTTTCCTTTCTATCGATTGCCTAAAATCGCTTCCGTATCTCGAAAATTTGTTTGTGCACCTATTCACCCCCCTCTAGGTGATTATACTAGCTATCTCAGTATAGGTACCGCACACTTATATAAGAATGTGAGGGTGAGTGTTGCATATTGATCGAAGCCATCAGAAAGCATTCTAAAAACAAATTTCTCCCTCCAACTTGTGAACTCGTTCCGTATTTCCAAAGTTGCCATTATTTTTGGCTCCAAGACAAAAACGAGTAATGGTTTGGAGATCCAATATAAGTGCTTGGGAACAAATTTGATTAGTTTGGTGGCCTCAAAAGAGTGAGATTTCAATGGACAAGATGTAGCATTTGCTAGCTACTTGATGTAGTGTTGTTGCTAGTCAAATTTTGTATAAAGTGATCGTAACACTGGAGTCCTAACACATAGCCTGTTGAGAGAGAAATTGGAAAGGCTTACACTAGCTTTATTTGGCCTGACTAAGGGTCACTCTTGTAAGCCGTGAAAAATGGTATAAAAGATCTCCATAACTAGAATCAAGAACACATATAATTGAGTAAAAAGGATATATGCACTTTATTGGAATCCATCGTTCTTAATGCAGAATAGCGATAACTCAAGCGTTTCTCCTTTATTACCCTCTATATCACTGATTCAATTAGACCATCCCTCATCTTTAATGTTTTATAATTGCTCCTTATGTGAGGATATTTGTGTATGGGGATTAGACAAGAGATTTGAGTAGTATTTACAGAGTTTTAAGCCACAAATCCTCTCATCATAGGCCGGGCTTTACTCGACCCACACTAACCAGCCACATATTAAACTAATTAAGAACCTTTATATCTCATTTTATTAGACCAATCCCATAAAATGATAAATAGCTCACATTAGAAAAACTCTTACAACTCTCTCCCAAGATTGTCTCAAACATTTAATGTAGCTGTTTACGAGTCTTAGGGAAGAATCAAAAGTGCAAGAAGACAATCACATATTGCATCCATTTGCTAATGATTTATGATTTTCGAGCAAAACTGAATGAGGCAACAACATTCGTCAACTCTCGCATGTCACGCCTTAGACTTTACCCTCGACACGGGAATGCGACATCCCCTATGCTGGGATTAATTTGCGATGTCCTAGGAGGCGTTGCCATCTCATTGGTTTTTATCTTTCCATTAAGCACATGCAGAAGCGTGCAATCTCTAACACCCAAACATTGATAATAATGGATAGTAAGGAAAAACACACACACATACTACATAACTTCCATGATTTATTTATATACTTGGAACATTTTAGGTTTGCAAGCCCTCGTCTTTAGGGCCATTTCGATCGAGTCATCCCCACACAAAAAGATATAAGGGGGTTAGTCCTAGCTCTTTCTACAAGGATAGCTACCAAAAATGATTCTAGTCAAAAGCTAATGTCCTCACAGCTATGGCTTGGGCTCTGGGTCGTAGTTGGGGTCAGACTCGAGGTCATCCATGATGCCATCAGGAGAGGGCAAAATTGACCCATCAGTGTCACTAGGTCGATTGTCAAACCCACACAGAGGACTGTAAAAGTCCTCATCGACCCAAGCAAATCAGGCCACAAAAAGATGGGGAACCAGGTACCTCACACTCTCATCCACCCACACAATCATGGTGTGGCATTAGAAGATGATGTCAATAGTAGCCTCCTCGAAGTCAAGTACCATAACTTCCATATGTATAGGAAGATTGAAATGTGAGGGTGGTAAACTCATACCTCAAGTCTTGAAAAAGGTTAAACAACAACAAATGAGTTGAAAACTCAACAAGTAAATAACCTAAATCTCATATAGGTGGATGCCTCACTTTGGAACGTTACGATTACTTGACCCAAATATGTTGATGGCAGATTAATAGCAAAGCCTATGCTTTGCCTTAATTATATGCATGAAGAAACCTATCCTCTACTTAAGTCCCTTGAGTCCTAAATAAAGGCATACAAATCTACACGTGCCACAAATAGTGCCATTAATAGCGAGTAATATTCACACATGTTGGATATCGGCATCTAAAATATTACTATAGCCTTTGAGACTCAAATATTGGCCTTCGAAACATCAACATGCCTCTAACTTCATAAATAACCATAATTCTAGCATGCATGTGCCTTCCAAGTCATTAAAAATACAATTAAATCATGCACATGTCTCATGCATCTCATACAAGGCCATATCAAACATGCACAAGCCGTAAAACAACTTCCAAAGTATGCACATAACACTTAAATACTTCGCACATATTTAGTGCTTTGAGAATCACATGATATCGCATCAATTCAGAGCGTGGTATCGTCGTGGGTGAAATGGACCCAAAGAAGGTCCTCTTCAGGATTCTGAGGTCCCAATGTTGGTGTTAGAGATCGCTTTTGGTGAGGATACAGCTGGCCCTCCTAGTGGTGTAGTGGTGGACCCAAGTTCCCAGGAGAGCTTGGGGTTTTCAACTAGGGATTCGAACGCCTAGAGGACTTGTAGACTTTATGCTTTTGTAGACTTTTGTCTATAGACTGGTATTGTAAATAAACTAGTTGTGGTTATGCAATTGTGGTTCTGCTTTTCTATCCCATCTTTGTGCTGTCTGGGGATTTATTTATACGCTTCTGCATGCGCATTAAAATGAATGGGTTGGCAATGCGTCCTGGGACGTTGCAATTTAATCGACCACCGAGGAATGGGTACGCGCTCGAGAATTAGGGCGTGACAATAAAATAATGATGAGTGTCCTCTCCTCTGAAATTTAGGAATACATTATACTCATCTTCTAATGCTGATGCAGCATCACCACTCAATTGGGCCTTAGAGATTGCGATTGATAGGATGTTTGTTATTTCCCAAATACCTTTCTAACCTAAAGAGGAATGGTGTGGGGATCAATCATTTCATCGATGGAGACTTTTTCTTCATCCCTGAATACGTTGACTCCAGCATCTACCAAACAAGTCATAGCAGAAGTCAATAAAATAATGATGAGTGTCCTCTTCTTTGAAATTCAAGAATACATTATACTCATCTTCTAATGCTGGTGCAACATCACCACTCAATCGGGCCTCAGAGACTATGATTGATAAGATGTTTGTTATTTCCCAAATACCTTTCTCACCTAAAGAGGAATGGTGTGGGGATCAATCATTTCATCGATGGATACTTTTTCTTCATCCCTGAGTACGTTGACTCCAGCATCTACCAAACAGGTCGTAGCGGAAGTCAATAAAATAATGATGAGTGTCCTCTCCTCTGAAATTCAGGAATACATTATACACATCTTCTAATGCTGGTGCAGCATCACCGATCGGGCCTCAGAGATTGCGATTGATAAGATGTTTGTTATTTCCCAGATACCTTTCTCACCTAAAGAGGAATGGTGTGGGGATCAATCACTTCATCGATGGAGACTTTTTCTTCATCCCTGAATAGGTTGACTCCAGGATCTACCAAACAGGTTGTAGAGGAAGCCAATAAAATACTCTGAAATTTAGGAATACATTATACTCATCTTCTAATGCTGGTGCAGCATCACCACTTTATCGGGCCTTAGAGATTGCGATTGATAAGATGTTTGTTATTTCCCAGATACCTTTCTCACCTAAAGAGGAATGGTGTGGGGTCGTCTAGCAAAAAAAATGAGGTGAGGTTTGGGATCTGAACGAGGCAAGTGAGTGCCAATACATTAAATAGTCGGCCGGCTCACTTTAAAATCAAATTTAATTGTCTATTTCCCACCAAACGTTCTGCACTAGCAAAGTGGACGTCGGTGAAGGTGTCGAAGACTTCTCAACAAGTTTGGAAATTTTTAAGACTCCTTGGGAGACCATAAAGGCCAATCAAACTTGAGAGAAAAGATATTGTCTGTTTAATGGACCCAGCCTTGATCACCCGAAGTTCATGTGCAGGCCCGATCCATGGAGAGAAAAGATATTCCCACAACTTGAGAGAAGAAATCGGCGCATGATAACCATTCTATATATCATATCTATTTTTCTATTTTCGAAAATAAGTTTAGAACATAACTATGTTTGGTAATGCAATTTTATTTTTTCATATGTAGAACGAATTTTTAGTTCAGAAATATATTTGTAATAAAAATGAGAAGTGATTTTTTTTCCTATTATATTTCTGGAACATAAATGAGAAATAAAAACTCTTATTATTGCTTACCCTCGCTACTAGTTGACCATCCACCCTCGCCTGCTGGCCACCACCCATCGTCCTCTGCTGACCCTGCTAATTGTCATATGCCGTTTGCCATTCACCATTGCCCTCACCATCCACCATTTGTTGCGCCGACTGCCGTCCTCTGCTGTTGGTCTCTTGCTATCACCCATCAGTCGCCTAGGAGGGAAAAATATTGTATCATTATCAAATAAAATTTTGTTTCAGGAGCATAAATTTTATATTATCATAAAATGTGTAGATTTGCTTAGAAATTTTGTCAAAAAATAGAATAGTTATCTTTCATGTGCTAAAGAATTATGAAAAATTGACATCATGTCATCAATCCCAAGGTGCAGAATCCTTTTACCATAGAGAACCGTTAATGTGCCCTAATGATTCGGTTCGGTTTGAATATCTTGTAAAGCTGAACTAAACTAAACTGGCAAGGCTGGCAAGGTGCACATTTGAACCGAACTGAACCGAATATGACCCAAATTGAAAACCTGGTTTTGTCGAATTGATTTGAGTTTTCGGTTTTTCCTCTTCTTTTCTCTGAACAAAAAGAAAACAACCAAATTAGACGAGAATATCTTGAGGTCACCTACGATCAACGTATGTAATTGGATCGGGTTTGTGATTAAGTTTCGATTTTTCTTCTCTGAACAAAAAGAAAACAACCAAATTAGACGAGAATATCTTGAGGTCACCTACGATCAATGTATGTATTTGGATCGGGTTTGTGATTAAGTTTCGATTGGAAATGGCCCTAATATGACCTACGCTAATTAAGCAGCACCAACAATGCTCATGCGGCTAGACCTGAACTAAGCTCAATGTCTGTTGGAGGTTTTTTGTGTGACGTATGTTTGAGCTTGGTTGATTCATGAATGACTCTCGGTTGTCATGTAATCATGTAGGATCGATCGACTTGCCTTGGCTCACGATCGCACATAATTGGATTAGGGTCATTCATGAATGGCACAATGACTGTGCAGAGTCAGCATGACCGGTATATACTCAAGTTGAATTAATCTATATTTGTCCATTGATCAACTCGTGACAACACATGATCGTCCACATTAATCCTTATAGTTGAATGGTCTTTTTATGATCGAACGCTCTAGTCTAACATAACCCTAAACCAAAGTTGCCTTGCCCCTAATAAACTAGTTGGCTCGCAAACAATACCTAGAATTGACTCGGTCTATTCTCGTTTTTTTCCGTATTGATCCTTAGTCTATTCCTTACGCTCGAGATAGGGGTCCGAATCAAGGATGTCATGGTATGCATGCCAACGTACTCCTCAATAGGCTCATAGAGACATTGAATATCAATACAAACCCACAACATCCTCCAAAATCCACAAAGCCAATCCAAAATTTACATTACAAATTGATTTCACAAATCAAATCATATCATCTTTCACAATTCAAATCATCCACCACAAATACCTTTTATAAAAGATTATCAAATTATCAGATTCGAAAAAGAGATAGCGCCATTTACTTAGACAAAATAACATAGCTATGAGTTGACGATTTCGTGATCCTATCAATTAAACATGAATTTACAAATTGGCAAAACTAAGCTTAATCATGAACAAAATTACTCATGCGTCAATGAATCGCTTGCCCAAAGCAAGCATTCATAGCTATCAGCAATGCGGAGCTCATACAGGAAATTCTAAAATTTCACATTGACGAAATTGTTACTTCAAATCGACTTCTATCAAACCCTACAGCTTCACAAGGTCCTAATCCACAATTTTCATGTAATTACACAGCTTAACAACTCTTAAATCGAACAATGCAATTCAAAATTAACATAATTCTGAATTTGTACCTTAATTTCGAAAACTATTTTGACTAAATGAACACAGGGCTTAAATTCTTAGTGGGTGCTACGAAACCAAGTAAATCTGGCTATATAATGTCCCCGTGACATGACATGCACAAGCAAAACCCTCTTTTTCTTTTCCTTTTCCTTTCCCTTTCTTTTTCTTCTTCCCCTTCTTTCTTTTCTTCTTTCACTTTTCTTTCCGATCTGCGCGGGCCGTCTGTCCATGTAAGAAGCTGAGCACTTTTCCTTATTTGTTGACTAGTCAAAATTTTCCTTTTTTTTTCTCGGACTTTGACCAAGTAAAAGTCCACGCATTTTACACGTACATTAAAGTTCAGCCGTTGATTTCATTCTCCCAACTGAATGTCTCGATATCTTCGTCTCTTGTAAGGAAAATGGAAAACAAGCGGCAAATAGAGGATCCAAATGCTACCGGCGAAGCCTCGTCAACTTTGGCTGGGGAGTGGAAAAGCCCAACCTTTTTTTTTTTTTTTTTGGTCGAAAAAAAATGATTGCTGTTGAAAGTCATATGTCTGACTCAAATCATCTTATAATTGCCAAATGAAACACTTCTGGTGATAAAATATTTTAATCCCAATGGAAAGTTGGCATTCAGGGATGCACCTCAACTGAGGAAGCCACTATCTATCATGCTCTAACTGAAAAATAACGTTTTCTATAACATGGACCTATTTGAAGCAGACTCTAAAAGAATCTAAACGCTATAAGCTTGGTTCACTGGCCTTGATTAGCAGTGACCCGTTTGTCCATTTTGATCTGACTATAGAAAGAGTAGTTCTGCAGGGCAATTTTTCGCAAATTCTTCCCGTATCTGTTCATCATTGTTTGCAATGCGAGTGCACTTGTGTCTTTTGCTCGTCTTCTCCCTGTTTCAAGCAGTTCAAAGCAGCACAATTTCCAGTATAACTGCGTCAAGTCCACTCGATCAGAACCAAACCCTTGTCTCTCCAAGTCAAATTTTCGAGCTCGGGTTCTTCATGCCTAATGGATCCAGAAAGCAGTACGTAGGGATATGGTACAAGAACATGCCTCACTCCAAAGTTGTCTGGGTGGCCAACAGGGACAAGCCACTTGAGGACACAGATCAATCTGCAAGTTTAGTGATTGGCAGAGATGGAAATCTGAAGCTTCTTGATGGGCAACAGAGCACTGTCTGGTCTACTAATGTCACCGCAAAGTCAAATTATTCTGCAGCAGTGCTTTGGGATAGCGGAAACCTTGTTCTTCAAGACAGGAGTGCGAATGAAATGTGGCAAAGCTTTGATGAGCCAACCGACACTCTCCTGCCAAACATGAAGATCAGAGTAAACCTGAAAACAGGAAAGACACAAAACTTGGTTTCCTGGAAAGGTGAGGATGATCCCTCAAGTGGAAGCTTTGTCCTTGGAATTACATCGGAGACCCCACCTCAGGGTTTTGCTTGGAATGGATCGAGTCCTTACTGGAGAAGCGGACCGTGGGATAAATCCAAGTTCATTGGAATACCGATCATGAACAGCACATACCTGAACAACTATGACCTCCAGCAAAATATTGACCAGGGAACATCTTATTTTTACTTCAATAATCACCGCAACTCCTACTTTGGATATTTTTTCATCTCATCAGAAGGATCTATAGAGTTTGTTTCATGGAAGAATGGATGGTCAACATTCTGGGAGGCACCAGCAACAACCAACCATTGTGATATTTATGGAACATGTGGCCCTTTTGGAGTTTGTGACTCACTTGGTTCAACTATGTGCAGATGCTTAAAAGGTTTTAAACCAAGGTCAGATGAAGAATGGAAAAGAGGAAACTGGACTGGAGGGTGCCTTAGGAAAACAGAATTGAATTGTCAGAAATCCGCAAGGGCAGCAGCTTCAACAACTGTGGAAAAAGATGTGTTCGGGCAAATGAAACAGATGAAAGTGCCTGATTCCGCTGAGTATTTGTTGAGTGTAGCCGATAAAGAAGGATGTCAAAGTTGGTGCCAAGGAAACTGCTCGTGCTTGGCCTTTTCCTATGTGGACACTATAGGATGTATGGTTTGGAGTAGAGATCTCCTAGATCTTCAGCAATTCTCCACGGCAGGCGAAGATCTATTTATTCGACTTGCATCTGCCGACACAGGTTGCATAGGTTGAATTAGTATGCACTTCATTTTGCATTGCCCGTGATTCCTATAATATATTTTCCCATTTCAGGTATACCTACGCTGACAATACTGATCATCAGCCTAAGTACTGTTTCTGTCATCATGCTATTTGGAGCTGGTACTTTAGTCTGTGGTCCCTCCAGGTGGAGAGGTAATAGAAGATATGCAGTTTATTGCTGTCTCAAGGGTGATTTGGCGTTAACCGCAACATATGAATTTTGTATGATTGGTATAACCAAGGCTTCAGAAGCTAGGCAGTTACTCCTAAAAACACTGCTCTGCTTCTTGTGTTCTCATGCGTGCCTTCAGTTGTTTTTGTTGTGTTTATTAAATGCAGAGAAGTTCAGGAAAATGAAAATCCAAAGGCTCCTTAGGTCGGGGGTTACAGACAACAAATCAGAAGAATTGATAGCTGTTGGGAATAACGGATCCCCGAAAACCGGATTTGACACTAAATCGAACCCCTAAATCAATGCGGAAGACGAAGCCCGGGAAATAACACGTATCACCGATCGTAAAGCACACCACGGATTCGAGCGTACCTTGTTAGCCACAGATTAGACACCGACGTCGATAGAGGAAGAGAAACTGGCCCTGTTCGATCCGATGACGCCTTAAAGGGAAGACAGTGTCGCCGTTTGCTTACTGTTCCTTTTTGGAGGGAGTGAGAACGTTGGAGAGGAGAAGATGTACGTTGATTATCCAACCGGTGTCATCTCTCTCTCTCTCCTCCCTTTTATACCTTCCCCCATCCACGGGCCCTATTCCCGTGGGCCGGGCCTTTTGGGCCCAGCATGGGCGGACGGGCCTTAAGCCCATCACCAATTAAAACCATCATCTCCCACTCGCACATGGTGGACCGAACAAGATTCTCTTAACCTCTCTTCAACATTTATACCGGTGAATAATCCGTGCGACCAGCATACTTTGAGAGCTCGTTGCCATACATCTATTAGGAATATATAGCAGCTCATAATGGGCATCACACTCCGAGTAGATTTAGTATGCAGTACCCTAGATTGATCGATCACATTTATATCTCTCTTGATCTCTTTTAAACAATGATATATATATATATTGTATTCACAATTATGATTATCCCAAAGACAGTCATAATTGGTTAACCGGTTAATACAAAACTACAATGTGATTCTCCAAAATCGATCTTCCTCTTTCCTTCAAACTCTCAATTTCAGTTCAGCTTGCTTTTTCTAGAAATGTCCCATTAGATCGAATCAACTCATGACCATTGGCAACACCCTAAGATAGCAAACACTAAATAGAAATCTTGAGAATAAGTAAGAGTCATGAGGGGACAAATGAATTGAGGAACTCTTTTCCTCAAGAGTCTCACACGATATAAAAAATTGAGATCAAACTTTTGCCACTCTTATTGGTCGTTTCATGCATACGTAGTATGAAATACGTATTACGGTAATAACTCATTTCCCATGGAGTGTATGTCTACACCTTCAATACCGTACAGATAATAGTTTAGACATACCCAATGTCTAACTTGAGTTCACGTATCTACTCATTCACAAAATTTATCAGAACTCACATCTGGCATCATAGACAGATAAAGTAAAATATGTTGGGTATTTTACTTTCGGACATAGTAAGTATTATGTCATCATCTTAACACTCAGTTAAGGCGACATACGTGTTTTAAGCTTGAGCTCTCGATTATCACCTAGATAATAAGCTTAAAAACAGTCTCATCTCTATTTATCACACAGTAAATAGAGGCGATTACCCGTGTGAGTGAGCTAATCTCATATCTATCCGACATACTTTCTCAACTTAAAGTAATGCACTGAGCATTAAGATGCATAACGATCAAACAAAGATTCATAGGCATTAATGATGAAAAACACAAATTCATCAAATGTGAACACTTCAGGGAAATTATAATCTAGTACATCATCATCTACGCAATCTTGGAGATTTCATATGGCCACAAAACACATATCTAGGTATTGGTTTTTTCATAGGATCTGCTACCATTCTATGCGTAATATGTACTCTAAGTTCACATCTTTTCGTGCAATCATATTCTTGACAAAAGTATACTTGGTATCTATATGTTTGGTCTTGCTATGATATTTTGGATCTTTGGTGTACGCTTTTGCTGCTTGGCTATCACAGTTAACCAACAATGAATCTGCAGCCCTTCAAATAACACCTAAATGATCCAATAATCTCTTAAGCCAAACATCTTCTTTTACTGCTGCTGATAATGCCACGAACTCAGTTTCCATTGTGGACAAGGCTATACACTTTTGTTTCTTACTGCTCCAACATATGGTGCCATTATTCGATAAGAAAACAAACCCAGAGGTAGATTTTCTTTCATCTAAATCTCCTCTCCAATCAGCATCAAAATAGCCTTTGAGTTGCAGATCCTTTCCATAATAACTCAACGTATAATCAGCAGTCCCCTTTAGATACCTTAGTATTCATTTAACGGCTTTCCAACATGCTTGACCTGGATTGGATTAGTATCTACTTACCATTCCAACTGAATAACATATGTCAGGTTTTGTACACATCATAGCGTACATCAAGCTCCCAACAGCACTAGCATAAGGAACATATTTCGTTTGTTCCTTCTCTTGTGGAGTCCTTGGACACAGTCTATGGCTCAATCCTTCAACTTTTTGCAATAGGAGTGTCTATGGGTTTACAATCCCATATCCTTCAATTCAAAGTTGGAAGACAACCAACTTTTGACAGCATTAACAAGCTCCATATTGCTTCTGGCAATTAGTATATCATCAACATATAATGATATGATCACAAATTGATTCTTGGATCTTTTGATATATACATAATGATCCTCATCTATCATTATAAAGTCACATCCCATTATGGCATTATGAAAACGTATATACCATTGTCTTGACGACTGCTTAAGACCATATATCGACCTCAAAAGTCGACATACATTTTCTTCTTGGCCTTTCACTATGAAACCAGCAGGTTGTTCCATATATGTTCCTTCCTTTAATTCTCCATTGAAGGGAGCAGTCTTTACATCCATTTGATGTAACTCAAGATCCATACTAAACACTATTGCCAGAATAATGCGAATCGAGGTAAATCTCACTACAGGAGAAAATGTATCTTCATAATCAATATCTTCCTGTTGATTATACCCCTTCGCCACAAGGCGAGCCTTATGCCTTTCTATCGAGCCATCAGCCTTTCGCTTTATTTTGATAACCCACTTGTTCCCAATAGCTCAAGGTCCCTTTTGGAAGATCAACCAGTTCCCGACTTGGTTTGATTTCATTGACTCCATCTCCTCTTTCATTGCATAAATCCATTTTTCCTTACTAGGGCCATTCAGAGCCTCATTAATATTTCTTGGCTCATCCTCATCTTGTGGAGCAACCATAAAAGTTTCCCCTTCAATGTCAAAAATTTCGACGGGGAATACTCTGGCGACTTGTTCGCCGTATGGGAGATTGTACACTTAGCACATCATTCCCCATTATGCTCCCACTCGGATTAGATAATAACGATATCATCTCATCATGTGGTTGTAATTGAGAATGAGATGAATTCAATTCATCACTTCTCATATTACTCCCACTTGGACGAACTCCACTAATATCATTATCTTGATCCAAGGTTTCAAATAGGGAGTATTCTTCCCCTATTTCGCTCTTCTTAGGAAATTCATCCACTAAGAATGTGACATCTCGTGATTCAAATTCAGTTATACTCCCACTTTCCTGCTCACCTACGAACACATACCCTTTCGAGTGTTCGGAGTATCTCATTAAAATACTCATCTTGCCTTTAAGACCCAATTTCCCAAACTTGTGAGAGGACTCATGAGTATAGGCAACACAACCCCATGGCTTAAGAAAATTTAAGTCCGGTTTTCTACTTGTCCATAACTCATATGGAGTGGAACTAACTGAATTTGGAAGGCACCCGGTCAAGTATATATAGGCAGTAGTTAACAACGCATCACTCCAAAAGGTGATATGTAAGTTAGCATGCGCTATCATGGACCTAACCATTTCTAGTAGGGTTCTGTTTCTTCTCTCTGCAACACCATTTTGTTGAGGAGTATATGGAATAGACAACTGTATTTCTATTCCTTTTCATCACATTATTTTCTGAACTCATTAGATAAATATTCTCGACCTCGATCGGATCTCAATACTTTTATTTTCTTGTCTAATTAATTTTCTTCTAAGTTCATAAACCTTTTGAAACAACTTATGCTTCAGATTTATGAGAAATCAAATAGACACATCCGAATCGAGTATAATCATCTATTAAAAGTGATGAAGTAAACAGTTCCATGCCTTCCTCTCACATTCATTGAACCACAAACATCATAATGGATTAAATGCAGAGGAAATTCAGCTCTTTATCTTTTCCAAATGGTTTCCTTGTCGTTTTCCCTACTAGGCAATGCTCACATCTAGGCAAATCGACTTTTTCAATGTTGCCCAACAAGCCATTTTTGGCTAGTCTATTTATACGTTGTTGGCCAATATGACCAAGTCCAGCATGCCACATAATCACATCATTATCATATGAAGTAGAAGACGTGAAATAAGGGAATAACAAATATTGACATCACCACAATCAACATTTAGTACAATTAAAACCATCCAAAAAGTGACCACAACTATAGTAGTTTGTATCAAAATACAAATCTACATCGCTATTATGGAAGTTCACACATAAAACCAAGCTTAACCAACACCAAAACAGACACTTAAATTTCGACGAATCTCCGGAGCATATAGATCATCATGTAGGAACAAGGTGCGTTCACCACACATGTTCAATTGGCAGGTGCCAATCCCTTTAACTTCATCTCTGGAGTTATATCCCACATAGATCCACTTAGTTCCAGTTGGTACTCATCGGAATTCCACGAAGGATCCTCTATCCTTCGCTACATCGTCTGTTGCTCCTGAATCTACAGTCCACAAAGGATTGGATTCAGTCTATAAAGTAGAACTTGACACAAAAGCAAAGTTCTTAAATGTACAATAGGTGTATACCTTCTTTTGGCTCACAATAAGTCGCGAGCATAGTGACCATTCTTGTCACAATTGTAACACCTCACCCTTGACATTTTCTTCACTTGAGGATGTTTTCCTCTCTTGTGTTGGTTAACTCTTGATCTCTTGCAATAAGGACTTGATCCTTTGCTTTCCCACATATTGAACGAATCAATACGTTTGCGCTTAGAGCTCAAAGCCCTTTCTGAGCTAGAACCAGTATTGCAAATATCTATTTTCAGCTCACATGCCGTTAATCGGTCCTCTATTAGCTCAAGGTGGCACACGGCATCCTCAAGATCTTCCATAACATGGTCAAAAGTTTCTAGTGTTTCTTGCTTTTCCAGCACATATTGAATCTTCATATTCAATATTTCACAATTGTTGCCGTTCATATCAGCAATTACGTTCTTAGTTGCTGAAACCATCAATTTGAACACATCAGACATATATGCACGAATAATTAATGCCTATCATTTATGCATCCACTTTGCACAGACCCATCATATCAATGAATAATTTCAAGTAAAGTTTCAGAATCAAAAGGTCACTATGTTTCCAATCATCCTCCAAAAATCCTAACTTAAAACTATCATTAATATGATTGTCATATGCAAAATCAATTCTATGAAGCTACAAAAACTTTTAAACTACCCACAGCTAATTACCCACAGTAATCAGCAATTAACAGAAAGCAACAGATAATATGACATCCAATAAAATAATAATGCTTTCAACTAATACAACAATCCATTACACTAAGTAATATATCCAAAAAGAAATATCAACATAGAAAGAGATATTTAACACTAAAAAAACATCTCATAATTAATCTAAGAAATAAACAGGGAATGTCCCTTCTACTCTATCAGTCAAAACATCTGAGAAAACTGAATGCACATTTGCCAACCATGGAAAAACTTTTGGAGAGCTCTCATGTCGCCACCAAGGCGCATTTACTCTACGCCATGTGGCGCTCAATCTAAGGGTTGAAGTTTTGGCCAACTCAATCCTATAGTACTCTCTTACAAAAGTTTCCACTAGCCTCCTATAATCCAGGACCACGTTGACCTCCCATAGCCGATCTAACACTGCTTGCCATTCAGGTGGAAGAGTGTTCATCAAAGCCGACACCTTCTCAAAGTCCGGCATAAGATAACCATTCCAAATGATTTCCTGTATCATCTTATTGACCTTGACCATGTGTGATACTAAATCACCATCAAGCCACCGATAATCAGCTAACTCTTTCATCAGCCTTTTCAGTCTAGCTTTTCCTTCGTCCGTTCTCGAGATTGCAGGTATCCATGCATAACGCATCATAGTTCCTGCAACAAATGCAGAACTAAAATGGATCACTTTTAATCCACAATAAACAAAATGGAAAATACATAATTTTCCATGATTAATGCAACAAATGCAAAATAAAAAATGGATTACCTCTAACCCACACGGACATAACTGAAAAAGAAACAAATTCTTTTTCTTTTTCTTTTTTTTCGGGTCAACGGTCAATGGTCGTCGGTCAACGGTCAACGGTCGTGGTCAACGGTCAACGGTCAGGTCGTCGGACTGGTCGGACCGGACGGACCGGTCGGGCCGGTTCGCGCGAACCGCTCGCACGTGCCGCGTGCATGCGCGGGCTGACGTCACGCGGACGTCAACCAGCACGTGTCGCGCGCGTGCCGGGGGTCCGTGGTTCGGGTCGGGTCGGGTCGCCGTTCGGTGACCGCCTGGCCAACCGGCGTCATCAATGACGTCACCCCAGCGGTTACTGACCGTTGGGTGACGTCATGCTGACGTCAGCACGCGTCGGTCCGCTGACCGACGCGTGCCAGTTTGCCGGCCGCCGGCACCCACGTGCCGGTTCGCCACCGGCGCGTGTGGCGCACACGCTGGGCGAGCCAGCGATTCTGGGCGCGTCGCGCCCACGTGCGTGCCTTCTGGCCGCACATGTGGGCGTGTGCGGCGTCGCCCGGCGGCGCACGACATGTCGCCGGACTCGCCTCGACGACCTCTTTCACCTAGTGCTTTCAGAATTCGATTTTGACTTATGAAAACTCAGAAAAATGGCCGAACAGCGCTCGGGTGTCGGGATTTCTCGCCCCGATCCGTACGGCCGAAAATTTTCGCGAAAAATCAATCAAAAAGCATCAAACAGGTCGGGAAAACGTGAACTAGGGCTCTGATACCAATGTTGGGAATAACGGATCCCCTAAAACCGGATTCGACACTAAATCGAACCCCTAAATCAATGCGGAAGACGAAGCCCGGGAAATAACACGTATCACCGATCGTAAAGCACACCACGGATTCGAGCGTACCTTGTTAGCCACAGATTAGACACCGACGTCGATAGAGGAAGAGAAACTGGCCCTATTCGATCCGATGACGCCTTGAAGGGAAGACAGTGTCGCCGTTTGCTTACTTTTCCTTTTTGGAGGGAGTGAGAACGTTGGAGAGGAGAAGATGTACGTTGATTATCCAACCGGTGTCATCTCTCTCTCTCTCCTCCCTTTTATACCTTCCCCCATCCACGGGCCCTATTCCCGTGGGCCGGGCCTTTTGGGCCCAGCATGGGCGGACGGGCCTTAAGCCCATCACCAATTAAAACCATCAATAGCAGCACGGAAAGAGCAAAAGAAGCAAGATGATGCATCCAAATTGGTGGTTTATGATCTTGATAGCATACGCCTTGCGACAGACAACTTTGACGCCAAAAACAAACTTGGGCAGGGAGGGTTTGGCCTTGTTTATAAGGTAAAAGAAAAGCCTTCTCCAAGAGAAATACACAGATCATCCAAGATCTGATAGTTCTCTCCGTTTGGAAACATGGAAAGCTGAATGATGGTAGGGAAATAGCTGTGAAGAGACTTTCAAGCAACTCAGGCCAAGGCATAGCAGAGTTCAAGAATGAGATCCTTCTAATATCCAAGCTTCAACACCGAAATCTCGTGAGACTCTTTGGTTGCTGCACTGAAGGAGATGAAAAGATACTAGTGTATGAGTACTTGCCAAACAAGAGCCTGGACACCTTTCTTTTTGGTTTGTCTCACTCTCTGAAGAACTTCATTCCGCTTTTCCCCAAACCCGGTACTGAAACTAGATACTGTTACTGTTTTCTTGTTTAGATTCACAAGAGAAGGCAAAACTTAGTTGGGCCATGCGCTTCCGCATTATCCAAGGGGTCGCAAGAGGGTTGCTCTACCTCCACCGGGATTCCTACCTGAGGGTTATACATCGAGATCTGAAAGTGAGCAATATTCTCTTAGACGAAGAGATGAATCCCAAGATATCAGATTTTGGGCTGGCGTGGATGTTTGAGGGCACTCAAGTTTTGGTAAATACTAGCAAAGTTGCGGGAACCTTGTAAGCTTTCTATCATCACTCTTAAAAGTACCTACTTATGAGGCAATTTGTCCCCTTGGGCAGCACATTAGTAGAGTATAATACGCTCACTTTTCCCTTCATGCATGTTCCTGCTGTTGTCCTCTAATATGACCGAGAAAACTCTTCCGTGTATATTCTATGGTTCCAGTAAGTCAGTTCGCTCCGAGGTAAATTATAGACAAGACAACAATGGTAAAAGGTATGAGAAAAACAGTATTTGCAGAGTCGGAAGTCTATCAAGCTCCAATTTTCTGACCTATCATGCCATCGACCTTGAGTTATGATTTTTCGTTTAAACTACATCTCGTGAACCGTCCACTTACATGATTTTGTATGACTTTATTATGATTATGGCATCCTATGTACGAGATTATGACATGTCCAAGTTATTCAGCGGCTATATGTCTCCTGAGTATGCCATGGGTGGGATGTTTTCTGAGAAATCCGACGTTTATAGCTTCGGAGTACTGATGTTGGAGATTATCAGCAGCAAGAAGAACACAGGTTTAGATTACCTTGGACAGCATCTTAGTCTCCTCACTTACGTAAGTGATGAATCAATCTTCGAACTAATAAGTCTCCATTTCACATTTCTACTATTGGTAGTCCTCGGGACAATCTCTAACGACCAACCAGATGTTACAGGCTTGGCACTTGTGGTGCGAAGGCAGAGGATTGGACCTAATGGATGAAGCCATTGCCAACGCATTTTCACCATCGGAAGTGATGAGGTGCATTCAGTTAGGGCTTCTCTGTGTGCAGGACCATGCCACAGACAGACCCAACATGTCGGCCGTGGTTTTAATGCTAAGTGGGCAGTCCGATCTTCCAGAGCCAAAGCAACCCGCAATTACATTTCATAGCTCAACGACTCCCGAAGTTCACCTTCAATCACAAGAAGGAAACATCTTGTCCAGGAATACCATCAACATTACTTTGGTTGAAGGAAGATAAAATTCTCAGATGCATTTCCTCTATCCAATTCATCTTTCCAGGGATCCGTGTTTATCATATTGAATGGCTTGAATAACCTATCTGGTTGTTGCACTGTTGTGTGGATATACAGAGTAAACAAAGAAATGATGAGGGGCTCTGAGTTGCTAGCTGCCTAGTTGGATAGTTCTCTGTGTGCATGGATGCACAAAACTTTGTAACGTCTTCATGCATTGGAATCATCTTGATATATATATATATATGAATATGTTGATGTGCTCTTCACTGTGGAATTGGTATGAGATTCTGCATTCATTATTGTTGTGAAACTTGATACCATGCGTCCGATGGGAAAAAGCATATTGTTGAATTGCTCAGTGAAGTCGATGTCACGTTAAGCGTCAGTTTGACGGTACTCTCATTTTGCAGTTCCTGTTACTTTTCCTTCATGTTTTGAATAATGAGTTGAACAAGAAAAGGAGAGCAGGAAAGTTCTCGTTTGGGCTATTTTGCGTGACATCCCATGTTAACTTACTTGAGGTATTATCTGCTTTAATCCGTCTCATACTAAATCTCATAATTTTTTCCTTAAGCATACAGCAGACACTTTAACATATCTTATAGTGCCCTAATTTAGGCTTACTTAACTTTGGATTTCTCAAAGCAAAGCTTGCCATTATGTTAGAAAAGGACCTCTGTGAGTTAATTCAAATTTGCAAGCATGTGTGTGTCAAAATCGCTTTCTCCCTATTCAGTGTATAGTTCAGTTTATTCTTCCTCTCTTTGCCATCCTCAAAGCGTCGCTTTTTGTTCAGGCCCTCTAACCATGGCGGCGACTACTCCTTACCCTCGTCAAACTAGGTTAGGACCCGCCCACTAGCTTTTGCCTGATTTATTCCTAAACTAAACTTCTACTTGAATGGAGCCCTCAATTGAGGTTTTGTCTACTTTGAGCTATCCCATATTAAGCATTACCATTTTGTACTTTAGAGTACAAGCATAAGCTTACCTAAAAAGTCACTAATGTTGGTAATGCTCTAGCCTAGGCATGCTTAAATTTAGAGTTGAAAGCAAGTTTACTACTACGTTAAAATATGCTTCCGAATTAATTCCTTCTTTCACATATATTTCTTAGAATCACTCTCCCCTGTTCGTTGCATATTTCAATTCATTCTTGCCTCCTTTGCCATCTCAAAAACTTGCTAGGAGCCGCTCTTTGTTCAAGTCCTCTAGTCCTGACGACCACTCCCTGCCTTCATCAGACTGAGTTGTTACATTGTCTTCCAGATGGCCAATTGCCAAATTACGTGATTCAGGGCCAATGTTAACCATACGAAAATTTAGGAAATGATTGGCTATCCTCTATAAAATTAAAGGACAAAGCGCTCACTTAATTAGTTGTTTCATGAAAATAGATGGTCCTTGAATAAAATTTTTAACAGATTCCACGATATGATAAATTAACTCAAACTAGAATTCAATAAAAAAAAAAAAAAAGATAATGATACGGGTGGTTTCTAAACATTTCTTTAATATTCTATATGGTCCTTGAATTTTTTTTTTCCTCCAATATAACCGCTGAACTTTCAAAATTTCATACGAAGGTAGTCATCCTGTTAAGTATATAGCCAGGTAAGTGAGTTTATTTTTTACAAGAGCTACCATGTTACAACTAATCTGGGGCAAGGAACGTGCTTCAGTTGATGAAGGAAATAGGACAAACGGGCAGTACGAACCAAACGATAGCTATTTTTCCGCATATAAAATCTCATCCACTTTGTCTACCCAGGTTAAACACCGTCATAAAATTCGTTGCTACATCAACTGACCGCACAGCTTCAAAAATTGTATGACTCATTCTTTGATCTCTCAATTGAATTGTCACATAGGAAAAAACAAGTCCGTCCATGGAAATCCAATTAGTTGCAAGTCTCGACTTTTCACGGAGAACCATAAACCAAGACATCCTTTTTGTATCCCTCAAGTAAAGAGACTACAGTGACACTAAAGCACACAATTAGAGGCTCAGAGGCATTATCTGTAATCCTCGGGCAGGTGATATCCTGTCATAACTATCTTGTCTGCAAACATCTTGCCGGTCTTGGGCATGACGTGCCAATGCAATGTCAAGTTGAATTCTTTGCCCCGTAAATTGCTTCCCTGAGAGTGGAGGAAAGGATACCATTATCTTCGGGAGGAGAATTGCATAACTTAGACATATAACATTTTTTCATTTCTTTCATTCCTTCCACAAACAAGCAAGCTCCTAAAACATGAGAATTTTTTCAATAAGTAAGGTCTTAAAAGTATATAGATGATCAAGATGCAGATCAGTATCTTGCAGTATGTGTCTGTGACACAATAACGAGCTTCAAGCATAAGGTTCATAGAGGACTCTCTAGGAAATTATGCATGATGATGAGAACCCAGAAGCCCTATCTCTAAATTGGCCATGGCCATTAACAGGGGAGACAAAGCAGAGCAGAGAAGAGTAATGAGTTCACCTGATCTGTCAGTCGGTACTTGTTGGTTGTGTGAATAGAGAACTTCGCATGTTCTTTAGATGGTATGATTGCATCCCAAAGTGAGATCTGTTAAGCAGTAAAAGCAACATTTACTTTGATTCCTTGAAGATGCAAGCTCAGTGAAGCCAAACACCAACAAATTTTCTAGATTATACAGTAGATTCAACCTAACAAGCATTGTATGTGATTTAAAAAAAAAATTTCTACAGTCAGAAAAGCCTTGCATTGCAGGTTAAGATCAGTAATGGTGAGCGAGCCACGGGAAAGTTGGATTTCTTGACAGAAAAAGGGATCATGACCTCCTACACGTTTCAGTACCAGTTTGCAGAACTAAATGACACTATGACACCCAAACAGCCTGTACACTCAGTTTACTTAATAGCTGTCACAAGCAAAACCACAAAAGCAGCATCCATCTGATGCACTGACAACAATTTCCCAAGAATTAACCCATTGAGTCCTGCAATCAAGATTGCTATCATGATTTACTGTTGAAATAACTTCCTCTAGGTCTCCTTTCAGACTAGTTTATAATGATGGACAGCATATAAGGATGTTGAGAAGGATACTGACATAAGCATGATCAGTACTTCATAATATCAAGACTAGTCTAGTCAAGCCGAACTTCAACGTTTAATAAATTGTTTCATTTTACATTGGCAGAGTACCACCAAATTGCCACCAAAAAAAAAAAACTCAAATTACAATACCCATAATGAAGTGGTAATGTACTCTGTCTCCTATCAGCCACTATGATATCCAGATGATGCAAAAGTCTATGATAACCAGTTATCTTTAAGAGGATTAAAAGTGAACTGCAAAATCACCACCACACGCTAATCCCATGGCAGGAAAATCATGTCTAGTAAAAGCATTTTAAAACCCATAATCTTTCTCAGTGGAAATATCACCCACCCCATAAAAGAGGCATGAGGGACAAGATCCGTATTTCTCCACCATGAATACAACGTGCAGGGCAAGTGCCAACATAAGAATTCAACATGTGAACATCAAGAAAATGACTTATGTATAATGTCACACCTACCTGATTTAGAGAATTTTTAGTTGTATCATACTCAGCTGCTAGGAAGACAAATACCTGCAATTTTTTCCACAAATAATTTAAAGAGCAGTAAATAATGACTTGATGACCTAGAATAAGAGAGTCTCAGTTTTCCATTTATTGGCCCAACTAGATGGAACAAGCAATCATCAACAAGTATCTAACTGACAAATAATTTGAGAATCATCAACAGAGAAAGGTTGTCAGGATTGGGATCCTAGGGAGGACTGTTGGGAGACTGTTAAGGATGGGTTGTCAATTCGGATAGAGGATCGTAACATCCATTTATTTATCAAACTAATCCCTAAATTTTGAAATTTCAACGTTGTTTTGCTCAAATATTTGCTTATTAACAATTTAGGAAGAGGTCAGAGGCAATATAATTGCATTCCCAGAATAAAACTCCAACTCATTCTTCTCCTTGATAAGTAAAGTGGAAGTTTCCTTGATGTACCAAGGCATGTAAACCAATTTGCAAAGCAGTTTTTCATAGCACAAAAAAGGAGCCAGATTCCAAAGTAAGAGAGGATGACCACAAAAAAAAAATACAAGATACTGAATTAGTCATAATTCCAAAACCCATTCCATATAATGGTCCTCATATAAAGCATCAAAATCTAAAAAGAAAGCACACGAGCAGTTTAATGTTGTAATGATGTATATGCCACAGACCTTACGACCAGAAGCTGACTCACACACTAACATTGTTCCACCACAAGAAGATGACAATAACCACTCAACTGCATTGCAGTTTCAAAACACAAAAGGTCAAATCCCAATAGTTGTCAAAAGATCCCACAGTAGTCTACTCTAAAAGGATGTCAAAATATTTCCTCTTTTTTCGCAAAAACACAATGTCATCCACACAGACGTAAAGCAAGTGAAGGTTTCAGTTGCTTAACCTGTTTTGTGTTCCACGTGAATGCCGACTGCAAGTCTGCCGAGATATTCAATGTCAAGCTAACCTGCAGGATCCAAAAGAAAGGTACTGAATCAAAAAGATAGATCTAAGATGCTTTTACGCAAGCAGATTCAAACAAAATAAGTTTTCTGATTGCGCAATATTAAAAACAGCATTATACTCATTACACTGGAAAAGTCAGGACCAACTACAGTTTTAAGCAGCAGAACCCACAGTGGCACCTCGAAATTCCAATAAGCAACATACACAGGCATTGAAAATCGTCTTTCCTTTCATCATGTATGATTAGAGAGGAACCAACAATCGCAAAATCCCTGACAAAATTCACGCTCCTAGGGTTCGGTAAATCGGCCAAAACCATCCAAAACAACCACGAAAATCGACACCCCGAATTCCAAGAAGACAAACCCAAGAACACAGATCAACCAAGGGGTCGAAAAAAGGGCGAAAGACGGAAAATTTACCTCATCGTTCCCATTCCGCTGCTTCTGAAACCAATTGACATTGAGCACCTACAACGGAGCCAAAAAAAAAAAACCCACCATACTGAGCTGCCCAAATTTCAAAACATAAGCAAAGGGAACTCGAAGCGACGGTACCTGAACATGGGCCGAGGGAGAGGGGAGGCTGAAGTTGTCGGAGAAAGAAGCCATGGCGCACATCAGCGCCAAGATCGTGACTCCGAGAGTCAGCAGAGCGTTCGCTCTGTACCCAAATGTGTGCATCCTCTCTCTCTCTCTCTCTCTCTCTCTCTCGCGATCTGCGGCAGCAGTCCTGGTCGAGAGGTTTTGAGCGGAGCTGAGGTTTTTACTCCGAGGAGCAGCGGACGAGGCAATGGAAAAAGCGTTACCTAGTGCGAATCAAGGAGGATCGGGACGTGAAAATGCTGAAAGATGTGCAAATGGCAAGTTGACCGAGGAGTCTTGCTAAAAGATTTTTATTATTTTTTGATTGCAGAGGAGCGGCGGTTTAAATCCACCTAATTTTCGCCCAAAAAAATTAAAATTATCCTTGCTCTTTTTTTTTTTTGGTCGATAGATGATAAAGTGGTGGCCCCGGAGTTATTAATTTATTTTTTGTAATTTTTATATTTCTATGTAAGATCTAGTTATCATAATCAATAATTTCACATGTTTATTTTTTTCTTTATTATTGGTATCTCGTATCTATTAAAGGCACTATGTTTTTTTTTTTTTTTTTTCTATTGTTAGATTTTATTTCCATAAGAATTATTTTTGTCACAAAAAGAAAATTTCAATAAACTTTGTTCTTTTATGTGTTGTTGAGCAAATCTAAAGTTAAATTGTCACACGTAGAATCTTAAAAATGTTTTTATATAGAAATTTTTTTAACTCAATATTTGTTAACAAAATTTCACTTTTGGTTATGCATATCACTGTCAAATCCCTTCTTATTGATTATAATGGGATGATTGGATGCAGCAAAAAACAAAATCTTCTTTGAAAATTTTCCATTATAAAATCACGATTACGCTCTCCAACAAAAAACTTTAAAAGATGAAATTTAATTAAATAAAAAATTTACATAAAAATAAGGAACTTTTTTTTAAAATGCCAATGAAATGTCATTATTTTGAAAAAAAAATTGCTGTTGAAATAAGAGGGAGAAGAATAAATACATTTTTATAAGAGTAATGATGAGAAAGAGACTTTCAAGTTTTTCACTCTATTAGAGAATTTGTCTTTTTTCCTTACTAGTGCCTATGTAAAACATTATAGTGCCTATGTAAAACATTATAGTATTATATAAGAATACGCTAATAATTTTTTTGATACACTAAAAAAATAAAACATGTGAAATGCATCATTGGCGTAACTAGATCCTTAATTAAAATAGAAAAAATAAAAAAAGAAAATGATACTATCACTTTAAATTGCAATTAAATTATTGGGAGCAATTTAATCTTTCTAGTGTAAGTGGGGTAAATTTAATCATATAAAGGGTGGAAATAGTGCTGCCCTTGCAAAATCATTAATAAGTGCTTTTTTAACTTTAAAAAAATTATTTTATAAGGTTCTTCAATATTTGATATGTAGAAAAGAAACCTATTCATGATTTAACTTATGACAGGTTAAATGATAGTGTTAACACCTAATTTTTAGTCGACATGTCAAAAAAGTAAAATATAAATAAATAAGATTTGGGTTTCCAATTGTGACGTAGCCATTTCTTGACAAAAAAAAGTCGTTTTTCTTTTCTTTCTTTTACATTGTTGGTTTTAAACAATTTCCTATTCATTTTCAAGAAAAATTTGAAAAGTCAAATAGTTGACTTTCAGATTGACTTTTGGTCAACCTTATGACCAAAAGTCAACCACAAGTTAAAATTTGATTTTTCACTCAAAAATATGTCAATTAATTTTAATTTCACTTTTCTCAGTTCAATTTTCCAAATTCAATAGATTTAGCAGAAAAATCAACCTTTAAAAAAAACGGTCAACTAAATTTTTGACTTTTTATTTTTTTGGGGTGAAAGTAAGAATTATATTGAGCTTTAACCAAACTATATAAAATGATCACGACACCAAAAACTTACACTCAAAATGACGAGACAGCATTATGAGATATAAAAGAAAACAACCAAACACGACATAACAAGCCAAACAAAGAAAGACATAAACACAACCAACCAACCAACGACTAGTTAAAAGCAAACCACCACTCAAACAACGGCAACCCACAAAAAAGACGGGAGACCCTAACCATGAGAGCTGCCGCTCTCTACAGTTCAACAACCAACCAAGCAAACCTACAATAGCAACCTCCTGAGCTAGTAACTCTCAAAATGGGCACCCATCGAATTAGCTACGGCATCAAGGTGGCCTAATAGGGTCTCCAGAAGAGAAGATAATCGGGTCAATACCTCGGCTACACTACAGCCTCCTATTTCTTGTGTGACATCCCGATTTTTCTCAAGTTTATTTTCAGTCAATTGAGTCGGGCAATTCATCTGTGCATATGGTTCGTTTCTCAGAGTTGGCCACTCACGAGAGAACTAGTCTATTGAGCGAAGTAATTAAGGAATTTTACCGCGTCGACTTGGGACTGATCACCCTCGGGTCGGATGCAAGAAAACTTCCCCAAAAGCTACTCAGTGGACTAGGCGCGCTAGAATCGCACCAGAGTGAAATTAACCGTGAAATTGAAATTGAATTCTGAAATTTGAAAGTAAAAGGGTGTTGCAAATCCTATTAGGAACATTGGATTAATTCATGGACTTTAATTTGGACTCAATTAGAAGAGAATTGATGGAAATTGAAGTAATTGAGTGTACAAGAACTTGGACCCCGGCGGAAAATGAATTGGACCTATTGGAAGATGTTGTGAAGATTTTAGTTAGTGGAGAGTGACATTAGCAGGTGATGTCATGGTGGAGGCCAAAATTAAGGAGAGCTTGACAAGTGTCACAAGCCAATTGGCTCACCAAAAGTGGGGATGTCCCATCCACTTCATCTTCAACCTCTAGCACCTTGGGAAGAGGAATTGGAAATTGGAGGAGAGAGAGAGGAGTGTGCGTGAGAAAAACCAGCGGAACCGCCGAGCTCCGTCCGCCCTTCGTCGCGTCTCTGCCGCCGCCGTCGCACGCCGCCGCCGTCGCACTCCGTCGCCGTTCGCCGCTCGTCCGCGTGTGAGGCCCCGGGTGCAAGCTCGTCGCGTCTCCGTCGCCGTCGTCTCCTCGCCCGAGCTGCTGGTCGCCGTTCGTCGCCCGTCCGTCGCCGCCGTCCGCCCGCTCCAGCCTCCGCCGGTCACTGCTCAAGCTGCCGCCGGTTCTCCTCCGCCGATCTTCGCCCGTTCAGCCACCGTTCCGTCCCCTTCCAAGCTCGGTTAGTTGCTGGAAAAACCAGCAAGAACCAGCTCCTTTTAAGCTCGGTTTGGTCCCCTTTTAGTGCTCATTTGGTCTTGATCCGTGTAGGTTTGTCGTCGGCGTCGTCGTGCTCTTCGCCGGAGACCCGTCGGAAAGCGATTCCGGTGAGTTTACCTCACTAATCCGCGATTAGCGAGTTAATGATGCCTTAAGTATGCTTAGTCTAAGTTAAATGAGTTTATGTGGTTAGATTAGTTTATTTGGTTGAGGATTATCTTAAGATGTTTAATTAAGTTCAATTGTGTTTAGTTTAAAGTTAAGTATGTTTATTTTTAATGTAAAGCCTTGATGTGACATAATAGGATTTTAATTTTGAATTATTTAATTGCTTCGAAATTCTGGAAATTTATAATATTATATTATAATCCGAAATTATTAAAATATTATTATTAAAAAAATCAGAAAAATTATTTTTGACCCCGGTTGCTCGAATTTCGTGCCGGTCGCTACGGTACATTCGAATTTTGAAATTGATGATTGGATATTATAAATCGAGTGTGGATTGTGAAAGATAAGGATATTATTATTTAATTAATTTTCGAAATAAATTGAATTATTAATTAAATTCCGAAAATTATTTTGGGACCCTAAATTCTTAGAATTTTGTGCTGATCGCTCTGTGTATTCGGATTTTGAAATTGATGATTAGATATTACAAATTGAGTGATGATTCGTGCAATTGATTATTGAATTGTTGTGTGTTGGTTGAAAGACTCGGGTCGCAAGAGTGGCTAGGCCGACCGGATCCTTATTCTTCTAGAAATGCCGTCGGAGAGTGACATGGCTCGGGGTCGCAAAGAGTGGCTAGGCCGACCGGATCCTTATTCTTTTAGAAATGCCGTCGGAGAGTGACATGGCTCGGGTCGCAGATGAGTGGCTAGGCCGACCGGACCTTTGTTCTTCTAGAAATGCCGTCAGGAGAGTGACGTGGCTCGGGTCGCAGTGGAGGCTAGGCCAACTGGATCCATGCTCCTTCGGGATTGCCGTCGATATGTTGACGAAGTGCGCTCCAAGGTGGGGAGGCGATGCCTAGCTAGATGTCAGTAGATAGCCGGATTGTGAGTAGGCTATGCCCTGGTGTGACAGTGGATAATGATGATTTGGAAATGCTTGCTGTGATTGCGAAATTGAGTGAAATTGATTGAGTTCCGATAAACTGCCTTCTTGTCATTACTTGTGCTTAAGTGATATGAATTGTACTAACCTGCAGGGAGGCAAGAAGGTGAGGTAAGTCTTCTTGATGTCGTGGCTAAGCTACTCTGGGGCGTATTTACTTTCTAATAGGGGTTTAGGAGGGGTGAACTTGCTGAGACAAAGTCTCATCCCGGTTTGGGGAAAAATATTACAGGACCATAGATGGCGAGACCCCCGGAGATGAGTGGCCTGCCGACGGAGATTGACCAGACGACTGAGAGTACTCCTGACCCCGGGAGCCCCTGGGTCTATCAGTTGGTGAGGACCACCATTTGAGTCGAGGTGAACGTGGATAATAGAGTGCCTTACTTTTTTAGGGCTTGGTTTCGTACCGGAGCAGATGGTGTTAGGATTGGCCCCCTTGACAGCATGGACATTCCACTGGCGGTGATGACTGCCATTTTGGGAGAAGGTGTAGCAAATCATCCTGATGGTCGAGTGGTCAACGCTTCGCCCCCGGCCTCCTGGGTGACTGATCCTGAGGATGTAGGGTCGACAAATGGAGACGACCAATAGTCCTAGGATTGTGCCTTTTTCCTTTTTGGTCGGACTGATTCGTGTTGTGTAGGCTAACCCTCTTTTGATGCACACAGACTCTGACCCATTTTTGGTGCATAGGCCCTGGATCCGGTTGATGTATGTAAGCCCTGGATTGTTGATGATATATGAAAGTATGTTGTTTGATTTTGAGTTGATGTTCCTGCTGTCCTATCCCGTATGCTTTTGTAAGGGGTTCTTAGTACGTTCCGCTTGCGCATTAAAAATTTAGAGGCAGGGTCGGCGACACTACCTGGGAATGTCGCATTTTCATGACCATGGCGGGTTGTTCACGTGTCTCGGGGTTCGGGGCGTGACATCTTGTATCCTCAACATTCCTGAAAGTGATAGCCTTATCTCTAACGACTTTAAAAATGTGGTTCTTCATGCAGTGATAGCAAGAGATTGCTCTCTAAAAATGATGCTATTCTTGTTTTTCCAGATAATATGACAAAGAGCACCAAAAGAGAACCGGATAATTAACACTAAATTGTTGACTTTTAGTTAAACTTTTGACCGAAAAAAGTAAAAAGTAAAAAATAAAACATCCTAAAAAAACTTCCTTTTAGTGTTAATTTGATTTGGGTGTCAAAATTTTTACAAAATTCGATTAAGAACCATATTTTCCAAATTTTTCAATTTTAGGTTCTAAATTGACTAAAAACAAAATTACTTTCACTTTAGTCATAATTAGGTATAGTTCCTTTTACGACATTTGGTCTAGGGACTATTCTTAATCCACTAATTCATTCAATTTTCACGAATTATCATGTCAAAAAGCCAGTTGCCATTTTAAGCCATAATTAGAGGGCCAAAATCGATTCTTCATGATTTTCAAACGGACAAATGTTTTCCACTCATTTTATTAAGATAAGTCCAAATTTGAGGTTAATTTTGGGAAATTCACATGAGAACTTCTCAATTTAAGGGATTTGACTCTCTTGAAGGTAAGAAAATCGAGCTATCGAGCCTTAACTGAGGATATTTAGATTGATCCATTCAAGACTATGGTTCAATTTCATGAATCTAAGTCCAATTTTAATATTAGACCTTGATTTATTTTTTGCCGAAGTTTTAGCACTTCAATCCAAGTTCAATTCAAATGCATTAGATGGTCTCATACACGGATAATTAATCCAATAGGCCTATTGCAACTTTAATTGAATTGAATTTCAATTAATTTGCGATTTTAGCCAAAGAATTGTGAAATTGATCATTTTAGCCCTTAAGGCTTGATCTCATGTATCCATGATTTTGGTTCGTTGTTTTTTACAATAATCACTCAATTATGTCAATAAATAGTCCATAAATTCCATCAATGGAATTAATAGGTTTAATAGAATTAAAATAGAAAAAAAAAATTTTTGTTTAATTGAATCAAAATCGAATAATTTTTTTTGAAATCATGCAAGTTTTCTTTTCAATTTTGGTCCTTAAAGGAAAAAATTGCATAAATTTTGAATCCACAAGGACCATATAGGCGTGAATCAGTCAAGAACCGGTCAAATCGACGTGAATTGGTTCGATTAGTCTAACCGGTCGTTGGCGAGGCAGGCTGGTTCAAACACTTGTTGGCTAGTTTTAAACCTCCAGCAATTGATTCCAAGCTCCTTGCCTCGTCAATTTTATCCCTATGCCCTTACATTTTCACAATTTTGCCAATTAACCCATGAATTATGAAAATTTGCAATTTAGCCCATAATTAGGCCTTTAAGAGAATTCTTGCTTTAAATCCAAATTTTCACAAATCGGACCCATCCGATTGGTCTCCCGATATTTCTTAATGATGTCTAGCTTTTTAAAAATTTAATTTGGACATTAGATCAAGATTTTGATTGTCGGATCGATCCAACAGCCAAGATCAATCGATTTAAGACTAGCATAAAAGGTTTTTCCCTCCAAATTTTGAGGGGGTATATTTTGTGAAAACATTTCTTTCTCCAAACACAACTATCTCTCTCTTCTCTTCCCACCATTTCCCTCTCTCTCTCTTTCTCTATCTATCTCGCACGCCTATCCCTCCTCTTGCCGGGCCGATCACTATCCATCAAAGCCCTCGCCAGCGACGTCCCAACTCTAACAATCTCCTCTAGCATCTCTCCTCCACCATCGCAAGCTCAGGCCACCGCCTAAGCAACTACAACCCTCCCGTCTAGCCTCCCTTTCCCGCAAGTGCAAAAACTGATGACCAAGCCAGTTTGAGCTTTAATTGGCTTAATTGCCGATCCGACGATCCAAATTGGTGAAGCAACCCCCACTGATCTCCCTCCAAGTTAGTTCCCGACCCTCTAGTGGTTGGGAACCAACAAATCAACCACCGGAACAGTGCTAATGGCTTGATCTTCCTTAGGCATTTAAGGCCGATCTAGTTTTTGGGCCGGTTGTGCTCCTTGGTGAAACCAGTGACCGGCAGCAGTACAACCACTGCCGGACCAAGTCCAAATCTTCCTTTGGCGTTATCCCCAACTAGGCGGTGGTTGGAGATTAGAGGATCGGTCACTAGATTCTCTCCGGTGACCTTGATTCCCTTCGGTGGTCTTAAAGACCGGTCCAATTGGATTGATTTTGCTTTGGAGATCAAACCGATGATTGATCTGGTCCCTAGCTGGTTCTTTGGTGGTTCAAATAGTATTTCTTAAGTTCGAGGTCTGATCAAGCTCTAGCAATAATCGATTCGTCCGTTTGTATAAAAAATCAGTGAAATCGCACAAATGTTAATCTCTAAAACTCGAATCTAATGAAGTGAGGTCAGCGTATCCGACCGAAGCTAGGATTTGCAATTAGATCTATGAAATATGTTTAGATCTAAAGATTATGTTATTGTTCAATGATTTGCTGAGGTTGAAGGTTGATTGAGGATGAGTTCATAGTTGATTGGATAATTTTAGTGCTAATTTGCAATTTTTGTGCATCCATGATATGGTTGTTGTTTGGCCTAAAACGAGAGATTAGATGGCCTTATTTGAACTCGAAACCTTCTAAACTTAGAAAGTACAATTCGAGACTTTTGATTTGATAGGTTACACGTCTTGAATGGATGATGTTTGACTCTTGAAAAACACCTCGAAATTTGCTTGACTCTACAGATTATTTAACTCGTTTTTGGTTCCATTCTTATTCCGCCTCTGGACTTTTCCATTTTTGTGCTGCTTTCTATGATTAATTTTGGAGAAAATTTTACTCACAAGATTTATTCCAAATCTTTTCATGTGCAAAATAATTTATTTTTTTATTTTTTGGATTTTTTAGACAAGTTTTAGGAGGTCAAAATCGCCTAAATTTAAGCATAGGTCAATTTACTCTTTTGCATGCCAACTTAGGGTTAGATATGTACCCTAATCACTCGTTGCATCCAGTTCTTTGTCACGTGCGAATTTCATGCCATTTATGCATTGCATAAGTAACTTTAGGACTTAATAATGCACATTTATGTTCTGGTTTGTTGACTACTGATGAGCACGCTTTCACAAATATGAACTTTAGAGCACCAAATTGATTTCAATTAAACCTGAACCTTTTTAGGAAATCGTAGTGCACACTTAAACGTCTCGAGTGTCCTTGGTTTTTGTGCAATTTGCTCATTGTTAAACCCATTTTTCATTTTTTTCTAAACTAGACTAGAATTTTGATCTCGGGAGTAAATTTGGAACCCTTTTTTTTACCCCCGTGTGGATAGCCTTTTGCTATTTTTGTATCAATTTTTTGGTAGGAATTCTTGAGCCTACAGAGTTTGATTGTCACCCTTTTATCTTCATTGTGATGAAATGTCATGGTTTTTAGGCTTCGTTTGATAGGGTAAATCTCAGTTGTAATGACTAATGTCCTACTGATTTGGCAATTTCCTGATGCAATGATATGCATTGTTGGATTTTTATAAAATTATGTTTAGCTTTTCTTAAGGAACTTACTTCATGAAAGTTGTTCCATATGGTGTTATGCATGCCATGTAATTTTCTCAAAGGTGAATAATCAATGGTTGCCTTTCAATTTTGCTGATTTGGCTTGCTATGTCTAAAATATTCTATTGTAAACCTTGATTGTGATTGTTTATCTAAATTTTTTAAGATAGCTTGTGCATGAAATTAAGACATATCATCTTCATGAAATTTGTTTCAAATTCCATGGTGTTCATTGTGAAAGGCTTTCAATAAATGAATTGACCTTTCGGTCACATTTTTCCTGATATTGATTAGAAATGCCCATCTTTGCACATCAAAATATCTTTGGTACATGTGATGTTTCCAATATCAAATATTTAGAATCTCTTAAATACTTAATTTGACATTGTGGTTGTCATGGTTTGAATCATATTTAAATTGTCTGCGATGTCTGTGAGTTCATTTATGCGAGTCCCAAACTAGTCTTGGCAATTAAATGTGTTCCATCGTCAAGACAACTCTTTGTCTCAAAACTTTGCTTCCTTTTTCTCAAACATTTCAAACTCATCTTTGAAGCATCACATGTACCACCCATGCATGCAATCATGTCATTCATTAGAAATGTTTGTGCTTGTAACTGACGCATGTTTTTAGAGTAAGTGACTTGTCAACAATTCATTCAATTGATTGATTGTTTGAGAAATAAGGCTTAAAGGCCTGCTTGCGTGTTTAATTCATGCCAATGCATGTGAATTTTAGATATATATTAGGTGTAATGACTAATACCAAGGAAAAATATTGAGAATTCACTTAGAAAATTTTTCTAGGGATTTATAAATGTTATTGGCCATACGAGAGCATAAATGGTCAATAATGGCTGTAAGTCATAAAATGAATTGGGTAAGTATCTAGAGGAACTTACGTATGAATTGCAAAAGCTGACCCTAAGACCCAAATTTGGTTGATTCTTGATTTTGCTTCACTTGATTGATTACTTTTGATCCCATGTCATGCTTTTGACTGTTTTTGGCAGTGGTAAGAGATTAGAGGATTGATCACCGGATCCTTTCTAGTGACCTTGATTCCTACCAGCGGTCTTGAAGACTGGTCCAATTTGACTAGTTTTACTTTAGAGATCAAACTAGTGATTGATCTAGTCCCTAGTAGGTTCTGTGGTTGTTCAAATGGTATCTTTGAAGTTCAGAGGTCTGATCAAGCTTCAACGATAATTGATTCATCCGATCTCATCAAAAATCAATGAAATCGCGCAAAGGTTAGTCTCTTAAACTCAAATCCGATGAAGCAAAGTCGGCATATCCGATCAGAGCTAGGATTGACAATTAGATTTATGAAATATTTTAAATCTGAAGATTATGTGATTTTTTGATGATTTGCTAAAGTTGAAGGTTGATTGAGGATGAGTTCATGGTTGATTGGATGATTTAATTGTTAATCTACAATTTTCGTGCATTTGTGATATGGTTGTTGTTCGGCCTAAAACGAGACATTAGATGACCTTATTTAAATTTGAGACCTTCTAGATTTAGAAAATACGTTCCGAGACCTTCGATTTGATAGGTTGTACATCCCAAACGGGTGACATTTGAAGCTTGAAAAACAACTCACAATATGCTCGATCCTGCAAATTTTTTAATAGTTTTTGGTTCTATTCTTTTTTCGCCTCTAGACTTTGCTATTTTTGTGCTGATTTTTGTGATTGATTTTTGAGAAAATTTTCTGAATGAGATTTGTTCCAAATTGTCTCATGTATAACACACACACACACACACACACGCGCGCGCGCGATTTTATTTTGGATTTTTCGGACAAGTTTTGGTAGGTCAACATTGCCTAAATCTAAGCATAGATCAATTTGCCATGCATTAACTTGAGGTGATTTTGGTAAAATTGAGCATATAGATGAATTCATTGGGCCTTAGAATCTTCATGAAGATTGAAATATCATACTATGTGCGTTCCGACAATGCATGATTCATATGATTTCATTGCCATTTTGTATGTCAATTGCATCTTTAAACACATGTAGGTTTTGCTGCAAGTAGGATATTTAGTAACATGTGTCTGTTTTGCCATTTTTATCACAACTCATGTGATCTCAATTAGGCTTTGATATGTCAACAAAAAATCCTTGCCATTATGCATTGTGTATGTTCAATTTTTTGTAGAATTTTTGCATGCTCTTAGGTGACCAAAATCAAGCATGTTTGTGATATTAAGGTTAGATTAATGCCTTATCATGTGTGCACTTTATCATGCTTGTTTGGGTCCCTTAGAGATCAAATCTCGTGTCGATGTCTCTTGACTATTAAAGTGTGCATTACAAGTTTCGTGTACATATATGGTTTGTCATGATTGAGTGTCATTTGGCATGTGAAAATTATGCAAAAATTAGGCTAGTTGCACTTTGAAATCATCAAGTATGTCATTATAGTTTTAAATTATGTTGCATTGTCATTGACTTGTACGACTTTTCCATGTGTGACTTAGGGTTAGATGTTTACCCTAATCACTTGTCGTATCCAGTTATTTATCATGTGTGAATTTCATGCCGTTTATGCATTGCATAAGTGATTTTTGGACTTAATAATGCACGTTTATGTTCTAGTTTGTTAATGATTGATGCACACATTTTCACAAACCTCAATTTTAGAGCACCGAATTTATTCCAATTAAACCCGAACCATTCTAGGAAGTCATAGGGCACGCTTAGACTTTCAAGTGTCCTTGGTTTTTAAGAAATTTGCTCATCATTAAAACCATTTTCCATTTTTTTTTTCTAAACTAGACTAGAATTCAAACTTAGGAGTGAATTCGGAACCCTGTTTTTACCCATGTTTAGATATCCTCTTGCTATTTTTGTATCAATTTTTCGATAGGGATTCTTGGATCAGACCCTTAACAAAGTTTGATTTTCACCCTTTTATCTTCATTGTGGTGAAATTTCATGATTTTTGCACTTTGTTTGATAGGGTAAGTCTTAGTTGCAATGGCTTGATGTCCTACTGATTTGGCAATTTCCCGATGTAATGATGTGCATTGTTGGATTTTTATAAAATCATGTTTAGCTTTTCTTAAGAAACTTTCTTCACAAAAGTTGTTCCATATGGTGTTATGCATGATGTGTAATTTTCTCAAAGGTGAATCATCAATGGTTACCTTTCAATTTTGCTGATTTGACTTGCTTTGTCTAAAATGTTCTATTGTAAACCTTGATTGTGATTGTTTATCTAAATTTTTTAAGATAGCTTGTGCAGGGAATTAAGACATATCATCTTCATGAAATTTGTTTCGAATTTCATGGTTTTCATTATAAAAGGCTTTCAATAAATGAATTGACTTTTCGATCACTTTTTTCCCGATATTGATTAGAATTGCCCATCTTTGCACATCAAAATATCTTTGGTACATGTGATGTTTCCAATATCAAATGTTTAAAATCTCTTAAATAGTTTATTTGACATTGTGGTTGTCATGGTTTAGATCATATTTAAATTGTCTGTGATGTCTATGAGTTCATTTATGCGAGTCTTAGACTAACCTTGACAATAAAATGCATTCTATCACCGAGATGACTCTGTCTCAAAACTTTGCTTCTTTTTTCTCAAACATTTCAAACTCATCTTTGAAGCATCATATATACCACCCACACATGCAATCATGTCATTCATTATACATGATTGTGCTTATAATTGGCGCATGTTTTTGGAATAAGTGTCCTGCCGACGATTCATTCAATTGATTGATTATTTGAGAAAGAAGATTTAAAGGCCTGCTTGCGTGTTTCATTCATGCCAATGCATGTAAATTTTAGATATACATTAGGTGCGATGCCTGATACCAAGGGAAAATCTTGGGAATTCACCTAGAACATTTTTCTAGGGACTTACTAGCATTATTAGCCATTCGAGAACACAAATGGTCAATAATGGTTATAAGTCATAAAATGAATTGGGTAAGTGTCTAGAGGAATCTATGCATGAATTGTAAAAGCCGACCCTAAGACCTAAATTTGGCTGATTTTGGATTTTGCGTCACTAGATTGATTACTTTTGATCCCATGTCGTGCTTTTGACTGTTTTGACATTCATAAATGTTTCTTTCTATTGTTTGTATCTAGTTTAGATTTAGGATAGAATTAGAATAGGGCCCTGAAGATGAAGTTGACAAAAGATGGTGGGAGGTCGATATCCATACCGACCATATTTTTGTATCATTCGTCCCTGACACATGTCTCGGGTTTCCTCATTTGTATAAATACCCAACGAGTTGTAGCTTCTTTAATTTCATTTTATTTTATTTCCTTTTATTTCTTTTAAGTTTTTTTTTTTTTTTTAAGGATTGTATGATAGATTTATCGCTTTACTTGGTTGTTTACTTATTGTTTTGTACTTTAAATTCAATTGCTTGCTCTCTTTTATCTTTCTTAGAATTAGAATAGCACGAAAATGACCATCCATGCATGATCACTTAGGTTAGGTTTGAACAATCCCAAAAATGAAAAAAGAAGAAGAAAGATAAATACATGGACACTTTAGATGACATGGTATATTGTTAAGTACCAAAATGGTGCTAATATAAATATTAGCATAACCCAAGTCCCCGAACCTAGATATCTAGTTGCATAGAAATCGATGAACTACTCTTGACCCTCAATTGGGTTTTCTAACTAACCCCCAAAAATGAGACTAGTGGTGACTCCCGTCGTATTTTCTAGGTTATTTTAAACAACTAGATCGCTTAATAAACCCGTCGTGAGATGTATGAATCTTAGGAAAAGATTCACAATTATGATTTAGCATACTCAAGATGGTGAAGTTAAAAATGAAGTGATGCCATCTTTAGCGGATGTACATATTAAGAGGGTTATCATGGTCGTCAAAATACCCTTAAACTTACCTTTATATTTGGTTTCCCTTCGACCTTAAAACCATCGATCAAGACATGCTGTAATATCAAGGTAGGGTCATGACACCTTCTGCTATCATGCAAGGTACAAGCTTGGGAGAGCTCGCAACCATGTGCGAGTGAACTCATAAGAGGTTCATCCCAAAAGGTGAGGCGATGACGCATTTGTGAATGTGAACCTTGAGGAAACTCCCATGGTGAAGTACTCTTAAATCCGACTTTTCCTCTCTCCTTTCCCCAAGGTAGTGGCGGAGGGTCAAGTTGTGACAGGCTTAATGACTCCATTGATGACTGGTAACTAGACTAAGAGGACATGAAGTCATTAAAAATGGTTGTCATGTTAACTAACACGTCTTATTTATGATCATTTCTATGTCAAAGTCATGTGGAAAATGAGATAAGTCGCTAACTAAAGTGTTAAATGGTCTTGTAGGTGGGAGTTATAAGGGGTAGTGTGCTTATAAACCCTTTGTTTTGCAGGTGGTTTAAGGATGTATAAATGTATGAGGGATTATATTGAAGTGCTGATTATTTTAATTGAAATACACGTTTACAAGCTTTAGCACTACATCGTGCACACATCCACAATGGTCAAAGATTAGAGGATCAATCACCGAATCCTCTCTAGTGACCTTGATTCCCTTGAGCAATCCTAAAGACCACTCAGACCAGTTTTTCTTTGGAGATCAAACCGATGACTGATCCAGTCCCTAGTAGGTTTTGTGGTGGTTCAAATAGCATCTTTGAAGTTTAGAGGTCCAATCAAGCTTTGGCAATAATTGATTAATCTGATTGCATCAAAAATCGACGAAATCATGCAAAAGTTAGTCTCTAAAACTTGAATCTAGTGAAGCAAGGTTGACGTATTTGACCGGGGCTAGGATTCGCAATTAGATCTATGAGATATGTTTAGATATGAAGATTATGTGATTTTTTTTATGATTTTCTAAGGTTGAAGGTTGATTGAGGATGAGTTCTTGGTTGATTAGATGATTTTAGTGTTAATCTGCAATTTTTGTGCATCTGTGACATGGTTGTTGTTCGGCCTAAAACAAGGCATTAGATGACCTTATTTGAATTTGAGACCTTCTAGATTTAGAGAGTACGTTTAGAGACCTTTGATTTGATAGGTTGTACGATATTTGACCCTCGAAAAACACCTCGCAATCTGCTCGATTCTCTAGATTTTTTAACTCATTTTTGGTTCTATTTTTATTCCGCCTCTAAACTTTGCTATTTTTGTGTTGATTTCCTGTGATTGATTTCTGAAAAAGAAATTTCTTCGTGAGATTTGTTCCAAATTGTCTCATGTATAATATACTTTATTTCTAGATTTTTCGAACAAGTTTTGGTAGGACAACACTGCCTAAATTCGAGCATAGATCAATCTGCCCTGCACTAATTCAAGATGATTTTGGTGAAATTGAGCATATATATGAGTTCATTTGGCTTTAGAATCTTCATGAAGATTGAACTATCACGCTGTGTGTGTTCCAACAATGCATGATTCGCATGATTTCATCGCCATTTGGTATATCAATTGTATGTTTAAACACATATAGGTTCTACTACAAGTATTTTGTCATTTTTATCACAATTCATGTGATTTCAATTAGGTTTTGATGTCTCAACAAAAAATCCTTACCATTATGCATTTTATATGTTTAATTTTTCGTTAGATTTTTGCATGCTCTTAGGTGACCAAAATCAAACATATTCTGTGATATTAAGGTTAGATTGATGCCTTATCATGTGTACACTTTATCATGCTCGTTTGGGTCCCTTAGAGATCAAATCTTGTGTTGATGTCTATTGACTATAAGGTGTGCATTACAAGTTTTGTGTGCATATATGATTCGTCGTGATTGAGTGCCATTTAGCATGTGAAAATTATGTGGCAATTAAGCCAGTTGCACTTTGAAACAATCAAGTATTTCATTATAGTCTTAAATCATGTCACATTGTCATTGACTTGTATGCCTCTTTCGCATGCGACTTAGAGTTAGATGTTTACCCTAATCACTTGTCACGTCCAACTCTTTGTCGTGTGCAAATTTCATGCCATTTGTACATTGCATAAGTGATTTTAGTACTTAATAATGCATGTTTGTGTTCTGGTTTGTTAATGATTGATGCACACATTTTCACAAACCTTAATTTTAGAGCACCGAATTGATTTCATTTGAACCCAAACCCTCCTAGGAAGTCGTAGGACATGCTTAGACCTTTCAATTGTCCTTGAGTTTTGCACAATTTGCTCATCATTAGACCCATTTTCCATTTTTTCTTAACTAAACTAGAATTCTAACCTAAGAGTAAATTTGGAACCCTATTTTTTAACCCTGTTTAGATAGCGTTTTGCTATTTTTATATCAATTTTTCAGTAGAGATTCTCGAGCCAGCCCCTTAATGCAGTTTGATTGTCACCCTTTTATCCTTATTGTGATAAAATTTCATGATTTTTATTCTTCATTTGATAGGCTAAATCTCAATTGTAATGACTTGATGTCATGCTGATTTGGCAATTTCCTGATGTGATGATGTGCATTATTAGATTTTTATAAAATTATGCTTGGCTCTTTTAAGGAAATTTTCTTCACAAAAGTTGTTTCATATCATGTTATGCATGCTGTGTAATTTTTTCAGAGGTAGATCATTAATGATTGCTATTCAATTTTGTTGATTTGATGTGTTTTGTTTGAAATATTCTTTTGTAGGCCTTTGTTGTGATTGCCTATCTAGATCTTTTAGGATAGTTTGTGCATGGAATTAGGCCATGTCATCTTTATGAAATTTGTTTCAAATCCCTTGATCTTCATTGTCAAAAGGTTTTCAATAAACGAATTGACCTTTTGATCATATCTTCCTCAATATTTATTAGAAATGCCTACCTTTGCACATCAAAATATCTTTGGTACATGTGATATTTCCAATGTCAAGTGTTTAGAATATTTCAAATACTTGATTTGACTTTTGAAATTGTCATGGTTTGCACTGTATTTAAAATGTTTGCATGTCTGTGAATGCATTTATGCGAGCCTCAGACTAACTTTAGCAATTAAACACGTTATATAGCAGAGACGACCTTTGTCTCGAAAATTTGCTTCCTTTTTCTCAAACATTTCAAACTCGTCTTTGAAGCATCATATGTATCACTCATGCATGCAATTATGTGATTCATTAGAAATGTTTGTGCATGTGATTGACACATGCTTTTGGAATAAGTGACTTGCCGATGGTTCACTTTATTGATTGATTGTTTGAGAAATAGGGCTTAAAGGCCTACCTGCATGTTTAATTCATGCCAATGCATGTGAATATTAGATGTATGTTAGGTGTAATGCTTGATACTAAGGGAAAATCTTGGAAATTCACTTAGAACATCATTCTGTAGATTTATAAGCATTATTGGCCATGTAAGAACAAAAATGATCAATATTGACTATAATTCATAAATTGAATTGGGTATGTGTCTACAGGGACCTACACATGAATTACAAAGGCCGACCCTGATGCCAAATTTGGCTTATTTTGGATTTTGCTTCACTTGTTTGATTACTCTTGATCCAATATTGTGCTTTTGACTATTTTGACGTGTATAAATGTTTCTTTCTATTGTATGTACCTACTTTAGGCTTAGGACATATTAGAATAGGACCCCGAAGATGAAGTTGATGTGAAGATGGCAGGAAGTTAATGTCCATTTCGACCATATTTTTGTATCATTTGTCCTCGACATATGTTTTGGGTTTCCTCATTTGTATAAACACCTGACGAGTTACGGGTTCCTTCCTTTTCTTTCATTTTATCTTCTTTTATTTCTTTTAAGTATTGTTAGGATTGTATGATAGATTTACCACTTTACTTGGTTTCTTACTTACCATTTTTTACTTTAAATTCAATTTCTTGCTTAGTTTTATCTTTCTTAGAAATAGAATAATGTGAAAATGACCATCCATGCATGATCACTTAGTTTAGGTTAAACGATCCCAAAAACATAAAAAGAAATGCATTGACACTTTAGGTAACACGACATATTGTTAGGTACCGAAATGGTGTTAATAGAAATATTAGTGTAACCTAAGTCCCCGAATCTAGATATCTAGTTGCGTAGAAATTGAGAAACTACTCCCAATCCTCGATTGGGTTCTCTAGCTAACCCCCAAAAAACAAAGCTAGTGGCGACTATTGTCTTATTTTCTAAGTTGTTTTAAACAACTAGATTGCTTAATAAACCAATCGTGAGGGGTATGAATCTTGGGAAAAGGTTCACTTTTATAATTTAGCATATTCAATATGGTGAAGTTAAAAGATGAAGTGATGCCATCTTTAGTAGATGTACATATTGAGCGGGCTATTATGGTTGTTAAAATACCCTTAAACTCACCTTAACGTCCAATTTCCTTTCGACCTTAAAACCATCAATCAAGGTGTGCCGCAACGTTGAGGTAGGGTTACGACACCTTCTACTATCACATGAGGTATGAGGTTGGGAGAGCTCGAGACCATGTGTGAGGGAACTCATAAAAGGTTCATCCCGAAAGGCAAGGTGATGATTTTTTTGTGAATGTGAACCATGAGGAAACTCCCATGGCTAAGTACTCCTAAATCCGACCTTTCCCTTCCCCTTTCCCCGGGGCAAAGGTGGAGGGTCGAGTCATGATAAGCTTGGCGACTCCATTAGGGAACATTTTAGACCATGGTAAGATGAAGATGATCCTGTAGCTATTTAAAAGGAGTGGCTTAGACATGAGGAATTCGAACCTTCCTCTATTGAACAACCAATCACCATGAATTTCAAAGATTCAAAAAACCCAAGGAAACCAAGATTGGGGTATGTTTTTCTCAGACAAATGTCGATAGATTAATCAGACTCCTGAAGGAATACCAGTACCATTTACTCCTGAAGGAATACTAGTACCATTTAATTTTGATATTCTACCCAAGAAACAGAAGCTCGGGAGGACAAAACTCGAGTTATCTAAGAAAATCGAGGAGGAAGTTATGAAGCTGTTGACTGGATCACCAATATAGTCCCGATCATGAAGAAGGATGGACGGGTTCGAATATGTGTCAACTATCGCGACCTAAATAAACCAAGTTCTAAGGATGACTTTTCTTTACCATATATCGATGTCTTGGTTGATAGTATCACAGGATTAGAGTAGTTCTCACTTATGGATGGATTCTTCGATTACAATCAAATCTAGATGAAGAAGAAAGATAAGACTAAAACATCTTTTATTACCCCGATTGAAGAAGTTCAAGTTGAGACTTAACCCCGTAAAATGCATCTTTGGGGCAAAGTCTAGGAAGCTCCTTGGATTTATGGAGCATCGAGATCCTTCTAAAGTGTAGGCCATATGTGACAGCCTGATTTTCAAGTCTATTTTTGATTAAATGAAATGGGCTTTTTATTGATGCGCCTATAGTTCTTTTCCTTGAGCTGATCACTTACGGGATAATTAGTCTATCAAGTGAAGTCGTTAAGAAATCTAAATGTGATCGACTTGAGAATTCAACTAGAAATCGACTACTCGACTGTGCTAACATGTAAGGGTTAATATGGCATCGTCAAAATCGATCAGAGACCGGAGATAGGTTGATTTGACAAAGGTATGTGATTAGAGTGTGAGTGATTCAACTTGATTGCAAAATTTATATCGAATGGCACTAAACCTATTTTTCTGTTGTTTCTATACCCTATACTCGTATTTGAAACCTTGAGATTTTCACGACAACCGAGAGTCGCCAATGTGTCGAAGATGTATAATGTGGCTCGCAAATAATCGACCACGGGTCAATTGCGCTAAAAATTTTTATAAAGCTACCCGGTAGGTTAGGTCACGTTAAAATCGCGTCAGGTTAAAATTAACCATGAAATTAAATCCAATTTCAGAAATTGAAAGTTCTGTCATGTCACGATTTATTTTAGGAACGTCGACTCACCCTCCGAAGATTTTTCGGCAAACCCGAGTTTTTGGCAAAAATTCAAAGTTGGGCTATTTTGAATTGGGAAATTAAGAGGACTGTTTTTTAGCACACCTTTGGTTGCCAAGTTTGATTCATGGGTGAGGAAAATCATGGATTTGATGTGGATACATTGGCTGGAATTTTTAGGCATCAATTGGTTTGATTTGAGTTGGAATTGGATTAATTTGGAAGGAAAATGTACAAAATTTGTAGCCATGGAGGGGACAAACATTTTGGACACCTTGGGAGGCTTGTTGGAGAAGATTTGGTGTGGGAAATTGGCTGAGGATGAAGCTTGGGCTCATGGGGGTCTTATGATGATGAATTGGGATATTTTCCTTGGACTTTTGAGGTCATTTGTGGTCCCCTTTAGTTGAGCTTTTCTTCCTCTTCCTTGCTGCTCCTTTCTCCATTGTTATTGTAGTTTGAGAGCTCAAAAACCATAGAAAGCAAGTAGGAACCAGCCAGCTGCCGTCAACCGCCCCTTGCCGTCCGTTGTGCGTCGTCGCTACCGCCCGAGCCCACTTACGTCGTCTCGCCTTCCCCTGCTCGCCCATCTACTTGTCTGCGCACCCAGGCCGTCGTCCGCGCCCTTGTTGTCATCGAGCTCACTTGGAAGCCATGCCACCGTCGCCGTCCAACTAGCCGAAGCACTGCCTAGACCCACTGTCAAGCCCTGATCCTCGAGCACGTGTCCATCTGTCGATAAACTTTTGCGACTTCCTAGAACTAGTCGCCAACCCTTTTCATTTTATTGCACATGTGGAAGCGAATAATAAATCTTTTGACAGTAACCATCTCGGGATAGAAAAGCAAGACAACAGATTTACAAAACGAAACATTCTTTTATATTCACATAGAGTCATGTATGAGGTCTATGACCAAAAGACTACAAAGACTGGCTTTCCAAAAAGAAGTGGTCTAAATTGACCTACACTTCAGATCACATTCTCTCGGCTCCAAGTTCTCCACTCGACGACCATGAAAATTGAGCCCACGACGGGGTGAGATATAAATTTCAGCGAGTTCATACTTTAAACCCCGATTATGAGGGAAATATGCTAAGAAGCGTCATAACCACAATCATACAATTATAGAGACTTACCTCGTCTCATATCCACCCTGTGGGTCAGTATAATTTATATCACAGACAACACGAGAGCATGAGCAACAAATAAGCTCCAACAACTGGAACACCACACTCAATTCTCAAACCAGCACAGGGGTCCTGATTATATGGCAAAATCGTTATGACATGTCTCATACCGTGCCACTCAATTTTGTCCCATAATCCGACCTATTCAACTCAATTAATCATGCGTTCCTAATTTTGATCTTGGCATATAGCACGGCCTAGTCTCTATTTGGCGATCTTCTGGTATTGCCAGGCATCGTCTCACCCCATTGAGAATGGCATCGTCTCCATCAGATGGCTTTCCCATTGTCTAGGGGCGTCCCATATAGGGGTTACTGTCTAGCTTAATAGCCCGGGACGAGGTTATTTTAACCAATATATGATTACTCAAGTATGGCCCAGGGCACTGTGCATTGCACTCAAATGCCTCAATTAAAATGTTGAACCTGACCTTTTCATTCGTATTAGAAATACATGGTAAAATAGTCGTGTGTGGGTACACGGTCAACTTGAATCAGAAAAATTGATATATTCCAATTTAAAATCCCACTGCTTTATATAGTATATAAAATCATTTTCGGTGTTAAAATTTGACACCCGAGATTTTCAAAATACTCAAATTTCCAATCAGCACTCAATTGGCACAATTCAACACTCAATTGTAGAAATTAACCACACCATTGCAATGAGTAGGAAATTTCAGTCATCGGCTATCCCAGTCTAATTTCTAGAAAAATAATTAATAATTAATTAATTTCGAAAATTAATTAAATAAATACTAAAAATACTAAAAATGCTAACTTAGGCTAAATAATTCTAATCTAACCACCTATTGAGCTACATAAATTATTCTAAGCCTCCTAGCTATATAACCACATACTAACTTAATTAACTAAAATCTCTAACCACCTAATTAATAAATTTAACTATCCTAATTTAACTAAATAAACTAATAATTAAACTAATTGCCCTTAAATAAATCTAAACACCCCTTAAATGTCATTAGCCTACTAAGAAGAGTTTAGAGCATAAACTCACTGGTTTAATGCAGAAACCGGTTCACCGTGATGATAGCGCGACGGTAGCCGAAACTTGAATTTTCGACGGTGTTGACAAACACTTGGGCCGAGCCAAAAAGCCTTGTAAGCCCACAAAAATTTCTAGGCTTGGGCTGAAGTTGCGGTTGGGCTTGGCTTCGCGGGCTTGGTTTCAAAATTGGGCTTCTAATGGGCTGGACCCAAGGCTGAAATTGTAGACTGGATTGCTGAAATTCACGGGCGTGGACGGCTAAATTCTTGGGCCGAAGTTGGCTGAACTTCACGTGTATTGCTGGCACAAGGAAAAGACGAAGATGCTAGGCTGCGGTTGGTCGGTCGTGGGCTTCGTTGGATTGAACTGAGCGAAGAGAGAGAGAAGCAATTGTGGGTAATGCTGGCAGTAGAGAAATGAAGTTGAGAAAGAGGAAGCAGGCCGGTGTCGTTGGCAGCTACTTCGGTGGTGGTGGCATGAGTCTTCGATGGAATGGAGCTGCACAAGGGGATGGCAGTTGGCGAGTCAAAGATGGGGAAATTCTTTGGAGTTGTTGACTTGGTAAGCAACGCCATATGAAGGTGGCATGAAGTGGCAGCAGTGAGAGAGAAGATGGGATTGATGGTGGAACAACAAGTAAGGGGCCAATGTTTGGGCTTAGCTGGCGAGGTTGATGATGGACGTGTGGTAATGGGATTGAAGATTGATGGAGGTGTCAACGTGAAAGTGGAGAATTGAGGGATTTTGCTCGAAGGGCAGATAAGTTGAGTGTTACTGGAGAGATTGAGCTGCTTTAAGGGAACAATTGAAGACAAATGAAAAGCAAGGCAGAGCTGATGGAGTCGGTGTTGAAGGGGGAAGTAGTTGGCAAACATGATGGAGAAGCGACGGTTAAAGGGACCAAAGTCAAGAATTTATCCAACCCTTTAAAAGCTTGTCCCCCTAATTCTTTCTAGCCTTGAATTTCCATAATTGCTCAAATTGATACCAAAATTCCTTCCCTCCTCCTTAGTTCCGAATTTCTTCAATTTAGCTTTGATTTCATCCTCAATTTCTCCGATTTGATGTCCAATTTTTGCCAAGGAAAAAGCCAACAAAATTTATATAAATTCCCATCTTCAAATAGCTCGGCTTAGAAGTCAAAATTCCCTTCAATGAGTCCATTCAATTTCCGTTAATTTTCCGCAACGTCCAAGTTGATTTTTCGTAAAAATCTCGGAATCTCCGAAAATTCTTCAGAGGATGAGTCGACGTTCCTAAAATAGATCGTGACACGACAAAACTTTCAATTTTTGAAATCGGGTTCAAATTCGCGGTTAATTTCGATCTAACGCGATTTTAGCATGACCTAGTTTACTTGGGTAGCTTTTAGGAATTTTTGATGTAATTGACCCATGATCGATTTATCTCAAGTCACAATATACATCTTCGACACATTGGCGACTCTTGGTTGTTGTGAAAATCTTGAGATTTCAAATATGGACACTGGGTACATAAATGACAGAAAAATCGATCTAGTATCGTTTGACAAGAATTTTGCAATTAGGTGGAATCACCCACGCACTAATCACATATCTCCATTGAATCGACTTATCTCCGGTCTTTGATTGATTTTTTTACAGTGCTGTAATGACCCTTGCAGATCAACATGGCTAGTCAAATTCTCAAGTCCATTGCATTTAGATTCCTTATTTGCTTCCCCAAATAGTCCAATTATCTCATGAGTGATCAATTCAGAGAATAGCATTATCGGCGCATCGATGAAAGGCCTGATTTATTTAATTGAAGACAAAATATGAAAATTCAGATTGTCATAACTCTTCCCCTCTTATAAAAATTTCGTTCTCGAAATTTAAACCCTTACAAACTTTAAACAAAAAGGTGGGGGTACAGTCGTCTCATCGACTCTTTAGTTTCCCAAGTTGCTCATTTTATGCCGTGGTGTTGCTAGACCATTTTGACCGATGGAATGGTCTTGGTGCGCGAGACCCGCTCCTTGCAATCCATAATCTGAATCGGGCTTTTAACGTGCGACATTCTGTCGTCCATGTCCAATTCCTTGAAATTAAGCACGTGGGTCGGGTTAAGCTCATACTTCCTCAACATTGACACGTGAAAGACGTCATGCACTTGTGCCAGTCTCGGCAGCAACGCAAGATGATATGCGAGGATCTCGATTCTTTCAAGAATCTCAAATGGACCTACGTACCTCGAACTCAGTTTTCCTTTCTTGCCAAAGCGTGAAGTCCTCCTCATTGGTGACACCTTTAGAAAGACGTGATCACCAACTTGAAATTCTAATGGTTTTCGACGCTTATTTGCGTGGCTTTTCTGGCAGCTTTGAGTGGTCTTTAATATGTCCCTGATGACGGCAACCGCATCCACTGACTGTTGAATTAACTCTGGGCCTGTGATTTTCTATTGCTCGACTTCATCCTAACAAACTGGCATTTTGCACGCTCTGCCATATAATGCTTCAAAAGGAGCCATTTAAATGCTCTACTGGTAGCTATTGCTATAGGTAAACTCAACAAGAGGAAGTTATTTCTCCCAGCTTCCCTTGAAGTCCAAAATGCAAGCTCGCAGCATGTCTTCGAAGGTTTGAATCGTCCTCTTAGACTGGCCATCCGTCTGAGAATAATATGCCGTATTGTACTGCAACTTCATTCCTAAGGCACTTTGCAAGCTTTTCCAAAATGCAGCTATAAATCTCAGGTCTCGGTCTGATGTAATTATCGCTGGCACTCTATGCAGACGAACTATCTAATGCATGTACAATTCTGTGTGCCTGTCCAAATCAAGATCCTTTCGTACTGCAATGAAATGAGCCGACTTTGTTAGTCTATTGACCACTACCCAAATAGAGTCATTACCTCTCTGACTCCTTAGTAAACCCGTTACAAAGTCAATTGTGATATGTTCCCATTTCTATGCTGGGATCTCGAGAGATTGCAAAAATCCTCCCAGCTTACAGTGTTGTGCCTTTACTTGCTGACATGTTAGACACTTGGCGATATGCTTGGCGATATCTACCTTCATACCTGACCACCAATAGTGTTGACGCAAAATTTGATACATCTTGGTACTACTAGGATGAATGCTGTAACTGTTATGATGAGCTTATAATAAAATCTCTCCCTTAAGCTCTGCATCATTAGGTAAACACAATCTTCCTCGGAACCTTAGTGTTCCGTCCTCAGAAATCTGAAAGTCAGCTTTTCTTTTATCGATATCCTCTTGCAATATCTTTTGAACATTTGGATCTGTTGGCTGAAGTGCTTTGATTTTGATTTGAACATTTTGGCTCAATTCTGAGAGTGGCCATAAGATTTGAAAGGTGGTCTACCTCAAACTTGAAAATCGAATTTCTAGCCTTCTCGATCAAAGTCCATTCCTTGAGTACCATTTGTGCAACTAAGGACTTTTGACTCAGTGCATTTGTGACCTTGTTTGCTTTTCCAGGGTGATACAAGATATCACAGTCATAGTCCTTCAGGAGTTCCATCCAACGACGCTGTCTTATATTTAACTCATTTTGAGAGAATAGATACTTGAGACTTTGATGGTCTGTGAAGATCTGGAATATTTCTCCACACAAGTAATGTCTCCAAATCTTCAAAGCGAAAATAATTGTGGTGAGTTTTAAGTCATGCGTTAGGTAGTTCAGCTCGTGAGGTCTCAATTTCTGAAATTGGGTTCAAATCCACGGTTAATTTCGATTTGACGCAATTTTAGCATGACCTAGTCTACCGGGTATCTTTAGAAATTTTTGGTGCAATTGACCCGTGATCGATTTATCTCGAGTCACAATGTACATCTTTGACATATTGATGACTCTCGGTTGTTGTGAAAATCTTGAGATTTCAAATATGGACATTGAGTATAGAAATGACAGAAAAATTGATCTAGTGCCGTTCGACGAGAATTTTGCAATTAGGTGGAATCACCCACGCATTAATCACATATCTTCATCAAATTGACCTATCTTCGTTCTCTGATCGATTTTTTGACGGTGCCGTAATGACCCTTGCAGATCAACACGGTCAAGCAGTTGATTGCTAGTCGAATTCTCAAGTCCATTGCATTTAGATTCCTTAATTGCTTCATCAGAGAGTCTAGTTATCTCATGAGTAATCAGCTCAGAGAATAGCACAATCGGCAGGTCGATGAAATACCCGATTTATTTAATCGAAAACGAAATCTGAAAATTCAAGTTATCACACCAGCCATCGCTACCTAGCCGCCTGCCATGCCCCTTTCCGCCGTCCTAGCCCCTTTGGCTACTCATTCCAGCAAGCAAGTAGAAGTCAAGTCTCAACCTAAGCTGAGACTTTAAGAGGTCTCAGCCCAAGCTGAGACTTTAAGAGGCTTTTCCGAGCTAGTCCAAACCTCCCTTTGCGTCGTCGTAGACCTGAGTGTCGCTCGCCGTCACATTGCCGTCGACATGGACTCACCGGTTTGCTAATCTATTGAGTTTACTCACTAAACCTTACTTAAGAGGTTAATTATGCTTAAGGGTTAATTAGATTAGCTTAAGTATGGATTATGTGGTTAGTTTAGTATAGTTTAACTAGTGATTTAGTTGCTTAATTAGGCCAATTAGGTGGTTAGATTAGACTAGTTATGGGTTAATTGGGTTACTTGATTTATGTAGATAGGTGCATTATTTTTCTAGGCCCGTTTAGGTGGTTAAATTAGTGTTTTATGCCTAAGTCGGTATTTATTGAATTAAATTGCATTTAGTTAATTAATTTTGAAATTTATTTATTTCGAAAATTATATCGAGATAGTCGGTGGCTAGAATTTCGTGTTGATTGTCGTTGTGTAATCAGTTTATGCAATTGAATGCTAATTTGTGTAATTGAGTGGTGATTGTTAATTTTGGGTTATTATTTCAAAATTGTGAATTTTTGGTATTTAATTAGAAAATACCGGGTGTTGGTTTTTTACGCCAAAAATATTTTTAGGTACTATATTAAATAGAGGAATTTTTAAAAGGAAGAATGTCAATTTTTTGATTCAAGCTAACCGTGTACTCACACACGACTATTTTATCAGTTTTTTTAATATGACAAGTTCGTTATTTCAATAAAGGGATTCGGAATTGGATAGTTGTGTGATAGTTATGAGAACCCGTCCCCAATGTGCGTCTGGTGGACCTTGCCCCTATATGGGATGCCCCCAGACAACGGGTTATGATCGCAGTAAATTCTGGACTGATGCTCCTTCGAGATTGCCGTTTAGATGTAGATATTGCTGTGCTCAATTGGGTGAGACGATACTTGGTTACGCTAGAAGACTGTTGTGATATCCTGGATTTTTCACTTCTGGTTTCAATTAAATTTATCGGGCATTTCATTGACGCGCCTATAAGGTTGTTCTCAGAGTTGATCACTCTCGAGATAACTAGACTATCTGGGGAAACAATTATGGAATTTTAATGCAATAAACTTGAGAATTTGACCAGAAATCGGCTACTCGACCGTGCTCATCCTTAGAAGTCATTATGGCACATATATAAGTCGATTAGGAATCAGAGACAAATTGTTGCGATTGAGATGTGTGGCTAAACGTGGGCGACTCCACTAAATTGGAAAATTTTGGTCAACTAGCACTAGACTGATTTTTCTATCGTTTTAGTACTCTGTGCCCGTAATTGAATCCTCAAAATTTTCACGATAACTAAAAGTCACCAATGTGTCGAGTGGGTTAATTGTGACTCGAAGAAAATCGACTATGGGTTATTTGCACTAAAAATTTCTGAAAGCTACCCAGTAGTCTAGGTAACGCTAAAAACGTGCCAAAGTGAAATTAACCACGAAATTGAATCCGATTTCAAAAATTGAAAGTTCTATCATGTCACAAATCATTTTAGGAACGCCAACTCAGTCTCAAAAGATTTTTTTGCAAACTGAGACTTTTTGGGAAAAAGTCATCGTAAGGCCGTTTTTGTCCAAAAAAAGTCAGGGATCATGTTTTATTTCGAAATTGAGATGCAAGTGGGATCAATTGGTGAGGAAAAATATCAATTGGATCAATGAGGTGTTAGTTGATTTTATGGAGATCGGTTTGTGATGAATTAAGAAAGAATAAGTGTCTATTTGATGAGAGAATCAAGCAAATTCGTATGCCCCCCACCACCATGACTTTTGGGCCCTCTCAAGCTTCTAGATGGAGGCAAATGGGTCTGGAAAATGCTGGTGGAAGACAGCCAAGCTTGGTGGACAAGTTGGACTTGGTCTTAGGGGAAAAATGAGGAGAAAATGAGACCAAGTGGCCCCCTCTTGCCCCCTTCTTATCCTTACTAGTCGGCAGCCTCCATTCCCCCTCCATTTGTGTCGATCGATGCTAGCAACAAGCCGAGAAGACTAGCTAAGCAGCCCATCACCGCCGCATGCCGCCGCAGCCATTCGCCACCCTCGCGCTAGCCCATCGCTACTCCACCTTCGCCCACATGTGTCGTCCACCCCAGCTGCACCTAGCTCATCGTCCAGGTGTGCGTCGCCATCCAGCAGGCTTAGTCGGAGCCGTTCCGCCTCTGTTCAGTTGCTGTGAGCCTTTGTTGTTGGCCGGCGAGAGTCCCTACTGCTTTCGCCGGTCTTGCCTCGCCAACCAGCCTTGGTTTTCTCTCTTTTGCAGCAAAAAATAGAGTAAAAATAAGTGGTTTTCTAGCAACCTTCGAGGCCCGTTTTGAGGACGTTCCCGGCCCCAAAAGCTACGCCTGCTTTGGAATGGATCGTCCCTCGCCACGTCCCCATCATTTTGAACTGAGCGGTTCCTTAATCAAGTGAGTTTAACTCACTAATCATTGCTTAGTAGGTTAATGACGCTTAAAGGTTGTTTGGTTTAGGCTAAGCTGGATTAGGTGGTTAGTTAGATTAGATTAGTGAATTTAATTAATTGTCGATGCATGTTAGGCATATAGTTAGCGTAATTAGCGAGTAAATAGACTCTAGTTTTTATTTAACGAGTCTCGAAAATTTTCTGGGCCAATTTCGGCATATAATTAGGCATTACAGGCCTAGGTATGCATTTATTGTATTTATTAATTATTTTTCATAATTATATAATTATTTATTTATTTTTTGAAAATTAAATTGGGATAGTCGGTGACCAAAATTTTATGCAGATTGTGATAGTGTGGTTTGTTTATTTAATTGAGCTCGAATTTACATTGATTTGGTGTGAATTATGATTTTAGGATATATTCCTAAATTTATTTAATTTCAGTATTTAATTGGAGAATAACTGAATGTTGGTTTACAACTCTAAAAATATTTTGGTGGACCTTATGAAATGGTGGAATTTATGAAAAGGAAATTATTATATTTTGGCTAAGGTTAATCGTGTACCCACGCACGGCTATTTTATTAGGTATGATAAAGGTGAAAAAGAACGTTATATTACGTCGACTCGATGACTAAGGTATGTCATATCGGAGGAAGACATTATATTATATTGACTCGATGACTTGGTATGTCATCTTGGAGAATGCACGTGGGCTAGGTGACTAGATATGTCATCTTGAAGAATGCACGTCGGCTCGGTGACTCAATATGTCATCTTGGTGAATGCATGTGAGTTCGGTGACTAGATATGTCATCTTGGAGAATGCATATTGGCTCGATGACTCAATATGTCATCTTGGAGAATGCACGTGGGCCCGGTGACTAGGTATGTCATCTTAGAGAATGCATGTTGGCTCGGTGACTCTATATGTCATATTGGAGGAAGAATAGTATGCATATCAACTCGATGACTCTATATGTCATCTTGGAGAACGAATAGTATACTATTTATTAGCCTTGAAGCTAGCTGTTCTATTTTTCAGCTTAGAGTAAGTTGTTCGCAAGGTGTGCGGACTGTATGGATAGCATTAACTGAAATGACCGGGGAATGGTCTAGTTGACATGGAATCGCCTGAGTTGATTGATCAATGGTTCGATCTGACTGATTGAAGTGATTGGTTAATGTGATTTGTGTATCTTTGAGATAGACTGACTTGCAGGAAGGAACTGAGGCCAAGGTAAGCCCTCTGACACCTTATTGTGCTTAGGCAGCCCTTATGGCGTATTTTCTTCCTAATTGAGGCTTAGGGGGTAGAACTCGCTGAGACATTGTCTCACTGGTTATTGTATAACCATTTTTAGGTCCTTAGATGGTGTTGGTGAAGGACCGGAAGCCCCAGAGTTTAAGAGGTAAAGCTCGAAGAATCAGTGATCTTATCCGGCTAGTTAGTCGTAGGACAATTCTCTTTTGTTGGGAGCCAATTCCTTTTGTAAACCTTTGTGTATAGACCTATGTGTTTATAAATAGGTATTTTTGTGAAAAATTGGTCCTACTTTCCTATCCCATTATTTTGTTGTCTAGGGATTATTTATATGCTTCCGCATGTGTATATTAAATGAATGGGCGGTGATGTGTCCTGGGACGTCGCTATTAATCGACCAGTGAGGGATGGGCACGTGCTCAGAGGATGGGGATGTGACATCCCCATTTATGTGGTATCACAGCAATGGTTTAAGGATTAGAGTGATAAGGTGCGATGGTCATAGGATAGCAGTAGGAATGACCTTTAAATTCATGCTGGTGCATGTCTGTGGTAGTTGATTGGTAGAATTGCTTGGGGTTTTTTAATTCAATCTGTTTCTAATTCGGTATGGAATTGGAAGCTGGTTTCAGTAGATAAAGCTGAGTCATGAGTGATCGGGAGCAGTGAACTCCTAGTAAAGGAACCATTAGGGCCGTGACTCGGGGTAGAACGCCAACCAGGGTCGGTACCTAAGGAGGCCGTGGTCGAGCGCTAGCTCAGGCTAGTGTGAGTGGAGTGGCACCACCTCCAATTGGTGCTGGGGTAGCAGCCCTTGGTGATCCCAGAATCGAGGGGATCATGCAGGCGCCGAAGGCCATGAGAGAGGTGATGGCACAGCAGACATAGAATCAAGCCATTGTTGTTGCTGCCATTGCTGATGCCGCACTCATTGCCGCACTTATTACCGCACTTGCCAGAGTTCAACCTAAGAACGTAGTGGTGCAGAGAGAGAGGCCGATGCACAAGCTGGTGGAGTAGTTTTTGAAGCTGAGCTCGCCAAGGTTCACGAGTACTAGACACACCAAGGCCACGTCTCTTTGGATCCAAGATTTGGAGAAAGCCTTTGCACTCTTGATGTGCACTGAAGAAGATAAGGTAACCCTGGCAGTCTATTAGTTGTAGGGCAATCCTAATACCTGGTAGAGAGCTGCCAGAGAGACCATATTCCCAGAAGGAGTGGTCCCGCCGTGGGATGCATTTCTCAGGGCACCACTACGTTGGTGTGTCTCAACGAGCAGTTTTTCTCAACGAGCACCAGAGAGCAGAATATGGAAGATTTTCGGCATCTTCGTCAAGGGACAATGACTGTTGACCAGTACGAGGTCAAATTTATGGAGCTTTCTCAGTATGATTTGAGGCTGATAAAAGATCTTGAAGAGAAAGTTCGAAGTTCAAGAATGGCCTTCGACAAGAGTTGAAACAGTCGTTAGTGCCATTCAATTTGATTGATTACTGAGAGATTTATCGTCAAGCACAGTTGCTCAAAAGAAGCCTGAACGAGCAAGTCACCTCATCTAGATCGAGATTCAGTTTGCACCGAGAAGGGATTCGCCATGGGGAAAGACCCATGACTAGAGGTAGATTCCAAATTCCACCCAACAAGAAGGGTGGAATTTGCAGGTCAGTGCCCAACAGGAATGAAGTATGTTGCTTTTGTGGAAGGCGACATGGGTCAGCCCCGTGCCAATTTAGGTCAGGTGCGTGTTTTGAGTGTGGCCAGCAGGGCCACATAGTCGAGAATTGTCCTAGATGACCAAGAGGACAACTGCAGTTGCCGCCACCGCCACCATTGGGACAAATTAGAAGGTATGCGCCTCAGAACGCACCGCAAGGAGGACCGCTCAGACCCCCAATTCAAGGCACGGTGTATGCCATCACACAAGGTCGGTAGAGGCTGTGCTTAACGTGATTACTAGTATGGTATCGTTGAACGACCATCCTACTTATGCTTTATTCGATTCAGGAGCAACCCATTCCTTTATTGCCGAGCAGTATGTTAAGTTGATAGGAGTAAGTCATGTATTGTTGGAGTTGACAGTTAGCGTATCTACACCATTGAAAGATAAAGTGATAGCTGCTTTGGGTTGTTCTAGTTGCAAGTTAGCGATTGGTGAGCGAGTGGGGAAAATAGAGTTGTTAGTCCTAGCCATGTATGACTTTGATTTGATAATTGGCATGGACTGGCTCACCAAGCAATGAGCTAAAATGGATTGTTATCGCAAGGTGATTCAGTTTGACCCATTAAAGGATGAGAGCTTCGAGTTTGTCGGGAATCAAGGAGGACCCTCAATTATCTTGATCTAGTCGCCTGAGGCAACTCGTTTGTTAGATGAGGGTTGCTAAGGTTACCTAGCAACTATTGTTGATACGACAATTGAAGAGCTGAAGATGGAAGACATTGCTGTGGTGCAAGAATTCCCAAATGTCTTTTCAAAGCAATTGTTAGGATCACCACCAGAGAGAAATTGAGTTCGTGATTGAGTTAGCACCCGAGACAGAGCCAATCTCTAATGCTCCTTATCGGATGGCGTTATGTGAGTTGAAGGAACTGAAGGTGCATATGCAAGAGCTATTGGATAAGGGATTCATTCGTCCCAGTGCATCACCTTAGGGAGCACCAGGTCTATTCGTAAAGAAGAAAGATGGTTCGTTGCGCTTATGTATCGACTATCATCAACTCAATCAGGTAACGATCAAGAACAAGTATCCACTCCTGAGGATCGATGATTTGTTGATCAGTTGCAAGGAGGGTCGATATTTTCAAAGATCAACTTGAGGACAGGATATCATCAACTGAGGATTAGGAAGGAGGACATTCCTAAGTCAGCATTTTGTACTCGGTATGATCATTACAAGTTCACAGTGATGCCATTCAGGTTGACGAATGCTCCAACTGCCTTCATGGATTTGATGAACCGTGTATTCAAAGAATATCTAGATCAGTTTGTGATCATGTTCATCGATGATACTCTGGTGTATTCGAGGAGTGATGAAGAGCAGGAGAGTCGTCTGAGATTAGTGCTACAGACGCTAAGAGTTCATCAGTTGTACACCAAGTTCAATAAGTGCAAGTTTTGGTTAACTCGCGTTACTTTCCTAGGTCACGTGATTTTAGGTGAAGGAATTTCCGTGAACCCAAGAAAAATTAAAGCCGTGATCAACTAGCCAAGACCGACTAAAGTGACAGAGGTCAAAAGTTTTTTGGGTTTGGCAGGTTATTACAGGCGGTTCATGGAAAGATTTTCAGCATTAGCGTCACCATTGACAAAACTCCTCAAGAAAGAAAAAAAAAAATGTGTGGACAGACAATTACGAGCGTACTTTCCAAGAGCTGAAGCAAAAGCTGACTACTACACCTATGCTGACCATTCCATCTAGTCCTGGAGGATTCGAAATCTATAGTGATGCGTCATTCAGAGGATTGGGTTGTGTGCTAATGCAACATGGCTGAGTTGTTGCATACGCCTCCCGTTAGTTGAGGCCTCATGAGAAGAATTACCCGACGCATCACTTAGAACTCGCGGCAATTATTTTCACGTTGAATATTTGGAGACACTATTTGTGTGGAGAAAGGTTCCATATCTTCACGGATCATCAAAGTCTCAAGTACCTATTCTCTCATAAAAAGTTGAATATGAGATAGTGGTGATGGATGGAATTGCTGAAAGACTACGACTGTGATATCCTACATCACCCTAAGAAGGCGAACAAGGTCGCCGATGGTTTGAGTCAAAAGTCTTCAGTTGCTCATATACTGATTAAGGAATGGAATCTAATCAAGAGGGCTCAAGATTCGGTATTCGAGTTTGAGGTAGGCCACCTTTTAAGTTTTATGGCCACCCTCAAAATTGAACCAGATGTCCAAATCAGAATCAAGCTACTTCAACCGACAGACCCAGATGTGCAAAAGATCCTTCAAGAGGACACTAAGAAAAGGAAGGCTAACTTTTGATTTCTAATGAAGGAACACTAAGATTCTGAGGACGTTTGGTTGTACCTGACGATGTGGAGCTTAGAGAGGATATTCTATCATAAGCACATCGTAGCAGTTACAGCATTCATCCTGGTAGTACCCAAATGTATCAAAATCTGTGTCAACACTATTGAAGGTTAGGTATGAAGGTGGACATCACCAAGCATGTCGCCAAGTGTTTGACATGTCAATAGGTAAAAGCTCACGGATAGTGGATTTGTTTCTGTCTTTTGTTGAATCTTTTTCATGGCTCGATAGATAATTTGATAAGCCAATGATTTTTTTCGTGTTTCAAAATACCATTGCAAGCCGAGAGGACTCTTACAACCTCTCGAGATCCTAGAATGGAAACGGGAGCATATCACGGTGGATTTCATGACCGGCCTACCAAGGAGTCAGAGTGGAAATGATTTGATTTCGGTAGTAGTCGAAAGACTGACAAAGTCGACTCACTTCATTGCAGTTCGAAAGGACCTCAGTCTAGATAGACATGCAGAGTTGTATGTGTGTCAGGTGGTTTGTCTGCATGGAGTGCCGGTAAGGATAACCTCAGATCGAGACCCAAGATTTACCGCTACCTTTTGGAAGAGCTTGTAGAGTGCCTTAGGTACGAAGCTGCAGTACAATACGATATATCATCCTCAAACGGATGGCCAGTCCGAGAGGACAATTCAGACTCTCGAGGACATGTTGTGAGCTTATGTGCTAGATTTTAAAGGAAGTTGGGAAAAATAACTTCATCTGATGGAATTTGTCTACAACAATAGTTATCAGCGGAGCATTCAGATGGCTCCTTTTGAAGCGTTGTATGGCAGATCGTACAAAACACCGGTATGTTGGGATGAAGCTGGGAAAAGGAAGATCACAAGCCTAGCGTTGGTTCAGTGGTCAGTGGATGCTGTTGTAGTGATCATGAACAGATTAACGACTACTCAGAGCAAGCAAAAAAGTTATGCAGATAAGCGCTATAGATCTTTGGAATTTCAAGTTGGTGATCACATTTTTTTAAGGTGTCACCAGTGATGGGAACTTCGCACTTTGGTAAGAAAGGAAAACTGAGTCTAATGTATGTAGATCCATTTGAAATTCTTGAGAGAATTGCGACCCTAGCGTATCTTCTTACGTTGCCGCCGAGATTGGTGTAAGTACACGACGTCTTTCACGTGTTAATGTTGAGGAAGTATGAACCTGACCCGATCCATGTGCTTAATTTCGAAGAATTGGACGTGGACAACCATGTGTCGTACATTGAAAGCCCAGTTCAGATAGTAGACAAAAAAGAGCAAGTTTTGCGTACAAAGACCATTTCGTTGGTCAAAGGGGTCTGGCAACACCACGGTGCATCAAGGAGCAACATGAGAGACTAAAGAGTCGATGAGACGTTTGTAGCCCCACCTTTTTGCTTAAGTATTGTAACAATTTAAATTTTGAGAACGAAATTTTTATCAGAGGAGAAGAATTGTGACATCTTGAATTTTTCACTTCCACTTTCAATTAAATTAATCAGGTATTTCATCGACGCGCCTATAGGGTTGTTCTCAAAACTAATCACTCTCAAGATAACTAGACTATCTCGGGGAAACCATTAGGAGTTTTTAATGCAATAGACTTGAGAATTTGACTAAGAATCAGCTACTTGACCATGCTCATCCATAGAGGTCATTACGGCATAAATTGGAAAATTCTCATCAACCGGTACTAGACTGATTTTTCTATCGTTTTGGTATCCTATATCCGTAATTGAATTTTCGAGATTTTCACGACAACCGAGAGTCACCAATGTGTCGAGTGGGTTCATTGTGACTCGAAGAAAATTGATCACGGGTCATTTGTACTAAAAATTTCTAAAAGCTACCTGGTAGCATAAGTAACATTAAAAACGCATCAGAGTGAAATTAACCGCGAAATTGAATCCGATTTCAGAAATTGAAAGTTCAGTCTTGTCACCAATCATTTTAGGAACGTTGACTCAGTCTCAGAAGATTTTTCTGCAAATCGAGACTTTTTGGGAAAAAGTCGTCGTAGGACCGTTTTTGTCCAGAAAAAGTTAGGAACCATTTTTTATCGCGAAATTGGGATGCAAGCAGGATCAATTGGTGAGGAAAAATACTAATTGGATTAATGAGGTGTCGGTTGATTTTATGGAGACCGATTTGTGATGAATTAAGCAAGAATAAGTGCCCATTTGATGAGAGAATCAAGCAAATTCGTATGCCCCCCACCACCATGACTTTTAGACACTCTCAAGCTTCTAGATGGGGGCAAATGGGTCTGGAAAATGCTGGTGGATGACAGCCAAGCTTGGTGGACAAGTTGGACTTGGTCTTGGGGGACAAATAAGGAGAAAATGAGACAAAGTGGCCCCCCTTGCCCCCTCCTTATCCTTACTGATCGGCAGCCTCCATTCCCCCTCCATTTGTGTTGATCGACGCCACTAGCAAGCCAAAAAAGATAGCCTGTCACTACTGCACGCCGCCGCAGCCGTTCGCTGCCCCTGTACCAGCCCGTCGCTGCTTCGCCTTCGCTCGCGCATGCCGTCCGCCTAAGCCGCACCCAACTCATCGTCCAACCATGCGCCGCCATCCGGCAAGCTCAGCCAAAGCTATTTCGCCTTCATTCAACCGCCGTGAGCCCTCGCCATTGGCCGCCAAGAGTCCCTGCTGCCTTCACCAGTCTTGCCTCGCCAACTAGCTCTCGTTTTCTCTCTTTTGCAGCCCAAAACAAAGCAGAAATCAATGAGTTTCTAGCAACCTCTGAGGCCCGTTTTGAGGACGTTCCCAGCCCCGAAGGCTAGGCCCGCTTTGGAATGAATCGTCCTCCGCCGCGTCCTCATCGTTTTGAATTGAGCGGTTTGTTAATCAAGTGAGTTTAACTTACTAATCCTCGCTTAGTAGGTTAATTATACTTAAAGGTTGTTTGGTTTAGGCTAAGCTGAATTAGGTGGTTAGTTAGATTAAATTAGTGAATTTAATTAATTGCCGGTGTATGTTAGGTGGATAGTTAGTGTAATTAGCGAGTAAATAGACTCTAGTATTTATTTAACGAGTCTTAGAAATTTTCCGGGTCCATTCCAGCATATATTTAGGCATGACGGTCCTAAATATACATTTATTGCATTTATTAATTATTTTTCGTAATTAATTAATTAATTAATTATTTTCCATAAATTAGACTGGGATGGTCGGAGACTGGAATTTTATGTTGATTGTGATGGTGTGGTTTGTTTATTGGGATAAGTGTTCCAAAAGTCCTACAACTTGTCACGAAAATGCATTTCATCATAAAACTTGCAAAAGTGCATTTAAGTCCTAAAACTTGTCAAATTGTTTCAAACAAGTCCTAAGATCAACGCCGTTAGCCTTTTCCATTAAAAATGCTGACGTGGCATTTTAAATAATTTTTTATTTTCCAGGTGTATTTTTTAATTAATTTTTATCCATTTAAAAAAAATTAGATTTAAAAACTAAAAAAATTAAATTTATTCTTATCTTATTTTCAACAAAAACTAAAAAGAAAAGTTAAAAAATTATTTTTAAAATTGTTAAAAAAAAAATTAGCGCGGCTCTTCTCCCCCGCCAACACCGCCGCCGCCGCCCATCGCCGGAGGGGTCGGGCGACGGTCGTCGGCCCCGGGTGGGGTGGCCGGGCCTTGCCTACCACGGGCGAGGGCCGGCGAGGCCCGACGACCCTCGCCAAGGGCCGGTGACCATCGCTTGGCCCTTCGGCGATGGGCGGCGGTGGCAGCGTTAGCGGGGAGGAGCCGCTCTTTTTTAAATAAAATATTTAACTTTTTGAAATTTTTTGTAAAAATAAGATAAAATGAATAAATTTGATTTTTTTAGTTTTTAAATCTAATTTTTTAAAAATAATTTAAAAAATTCACGTGGAAAATAAAAAATTATTTAAAATGTCACGTCAGCATATTTAACAAAAAAGGCTAACGGCGTCGATCTTATGACTCGTTTGAAATAATTTTACAAGTTTTAGGACTTAAATGCACTTTTTGCAAGTTTTAGGACTGAAATGCATTTTCGTGACAAGTTATAGGATTTCTGGAATACTTGTCCCATGTTTATTTAATTGAGCTCGAATTTGCACCGATTTGGTGTGAATTGTGATTTTAAGATATATTCCTAAATTTATTTAATTTTAGTATTTAATTGGAGAATAACCAAGCATCGGTTTACAACACCAAAAATTTTGTTGTGGACCTTATGAAATTGTGAGATTTATGGAAAATAAATTATTATTTTTTGGCTAAGGCCAATCGTGTACCCACACACGACTATTTTATCAGGTATGATAAAAGGTGAGAAATGATGTTATATTACGTCGGCTCAATGACTAAGTATATCATCTTGGAGAATGCATGTGAGCTCGGTGACTAGATATGTCATCTTGGAGAATGCACGTTGGCTCGGTGACTAGATATGTCATCTTGGAGAATGCATGTTAGCTCAGTGACTCAATGTCATCTTGGAGAATGCACGTGGGCTCGTTGACTAAGTATGTCATATTGGAGAATGCACGTTGACTCGGTGACTCTATTTGTCATCTTGGAGAAAGAATAGTATGCATATCGGCTCGGTGACTCTACATGTCATCTTGGAGAACGAATAGTATACTATTTATTAGCCGAGAGGCTAGTTGCTATCTATTTTTCAGCTTAGAATAAGCTGTCTGCAAGGTGTTCGAATTGTATGGATAGTATTGATTGAAATGACTGGGGAATGGTCTAGTTGACATGGAATCGACTAAGTCGATTGATCGATGGTTCGATTTGACTAATTGAAGTGATTGCTTAATGTGATTTGTGTATCTTTGAGATAGACTAATTTGTAGGAAGGAACCGAGGCCAAGGTAAGCCCTCTAACGCCTAATTGTGCTTAGGCAGCCCCTAGGGCGTATTTTATTCTTAATCAAATCTTAGAGGGTAGAACTCGTTGACACATTGTCTCACTAGTTATTGTATAACCATTTTCAGTTCCTTGGATGGTGTTGGTGAAGGACTGGAAACCCCGAAGTTTAAGAGGTGAAGCTTGAAGAATTGGCGATCTTGTCCGACTTGTTAGTTATAGGATAATTCTCTTTTGTTGGGAACTGATCCCTTTTTGTAAACCTTTGTGTATAGACCCGTGTGTTTATAAAAAAGTATTTTGTGAAATATTGATCCTACTTTCCTATCACATTGTTTTATTGTCTGGGGATCATTTATATGCTTCCGCATGCATATATTAAATGAATGGGTCGGCGATGCGTCCTGAGACGTCGCTATTAATCGACCAGTGAGGGATGGGCACGTGCTCTGAGAATTGGGGCGTGACAACTGCCGAATGTTGAGTAAGTCGTGCCCGTTGGGCTATGATAAAATTGGAACGCATGAATGAGTGTTTTAACCACGCCTAATTATGAGACAAAATTGTGTGGCACGGTATGGAACGTATCATAATGGCCTTAAAATTGGGACCTCTGTAGTTGTTTGAGATATGAGTAGTGGCGTTCCAATTGATTGAGTAGTATCACTGCATATATTTGTTATATGATCAGTACTGACGTGCAGGGAAGAACTAAGACAATGTGAGTCTTCTATGATATGTGATTAGACTGTCTCTAGGCATATTTCCTTCCTAATTGGGGTTTAGGGGGTGAACTTGCAAAGACGTTATCTTAGCTCGTTGTGGGCTTAACCTTTATAGGTTCGTAGATAGAGACTCCTCCGGTTCATTTTGGGCAGCTGAGGGGATTTAGCGAGCAGAGTACCGATGTCCCTATCCTCGGGAGTCCCTAGCTCCATGAGATCATCATGACCACTATATGGGTTGATGAGAGCCTACCAGAGAGGGTACCTCATCGATTCAGGGTGTGGTTTCGCCATGGGCGGAATGGGGTATGAGAAGGTCCCCTGCAGGGTTTCGATATCCCCACCGTTGCGGTCAACGCCGTTGTGGGCGAGGGGGTAGCTAACCCACCTGACCGTGTCGTGGAAGACTCAGAATCCCCGGAGGTCTCGGTTGAGGAGTCTTGTGCCTAGATGGCTTAGTCGTTCTTCTTTTCTTTATGAACCCTGTTGATAGACTAGCTTGTATATAAATTCAGTTTGTTTATAAAAGGGTGTTTTGTTTGTGAATTTGTTGTCCTGCTTTTCTATCCCATATTTGTGTTGTCGGTGGATTGTTTATTATATGCTTCCGCATGTGCATTAAAATGAATGGGTTGGTGACGCGTCCTGGGATGTTGCAATTTTATCGACTACCGAGAGATGCGCGCGCGCTTGAGGTTTAGGGCGTGACGCCATATGTGACCTAAAACCTCCTTGCACTATCAAGGAAGTTCGAAGTTTATTGGGAAGACTGAATTATGTAGCAATCTCGCAATTATCAGAAACTGTGAAGTCATTCTTTAAGTTGTTGAAGAAAAATGCCAAAGTCATTTAGGACAAAGAATGCTAGAAGTTCTTTGAAAAACTCAAGTGATATCTTTTGCAACCCCTTGTATTGGTACCATCTACTCAAGGCATACCTTTAATCTTGTATCTCACCATCCATGATGACTCTTTAGGAACTACGTTGGCGCAAAAAAAAGGCCCAAAGATGGGATAAAGCACACTATATACTACTTTAGTAAGAAATTCAATGCCTTCGAGGTTTGATAGCTCGAGGTGGAGAAGACATAAGTAGCCTTGAATGGGTATTATATCAATTAAGGCAATACACTCTTCACCACCGCATTTCATTGGCAACTAAGAATGGCCCAATTAAGTATTTTTTGGAGAAGCTTGCACTGGTTGAAAGGTTCACCAAATGGCAAAAACTACTTTCTAAGTTTGATATTCAAAGCATGGCACAAAAGTCTATCAAAGATCAAGCCATAACCGATATGCTAGCCAAAAATCCCGAGAAGTTTGATGACTAGGATGAAGTCGATAAATAGACCCACCTAGTCTCACACAACAAGTGGACTATGTATTTTGAATGGTGCTGTCAACCTTTCAGGTTCTAGCACTAGGGTAGTTATTGAAAATGCTAGTATATATACCTAGAGAGGGAGTGAATAGGCGTGAAAATAGATTTTGCGAAATGCAGTAAAAATACTTTTACTTGTAAACTGAGTCTGATGAACAACAGACTTTGAAAAGGAATTCAGACTTTAACAACTATTTCGAAACACAGAAAAATATCTCAATGGGAAAAATAAAAGAGTTCAAGGAAGAGAAAGTGAGCACAAGGAATTATAGTGGTTTGGCTTAGATTAAGCCTACGTCTACTCTCCACACTGACAACCTTCTAGTTGGTTTTCACTATGAATTGAAAGAGAATATTATAGCCTTATGATCTCAACTTTTCAGTGAAAAGATTCTACTGCTCTCACAATGTCACTCTCTAGATATTCTCTTTTCTTTGAATATAATTTGAGCACTATAAGAGGAAGAATAAGTGATTTGGAAACTTCAGACTTTGGAATTCTTCTTTCACGTACACCTTCGAATGACTTGAAAAACCTCCTTAAATACTCCTCTATGCATTTTCAACCGTTGGCACTTTACAGAGGAATTCTTCCAATCAACCTGTTGGACAGAATCAATTAAAGAGATCTCGAGTCATTTGAAGATTAAGTTGAAAGTCCATCAATTATAGTCACCCATACAATTAGGATCTTAGATTCCATAAGTATATTCTTTCCAAATAAGCTTGCCTTCCGAAATGATTTGCTGCTTCAAAATTAATTCCAATAAATATAACAAATATGGCAGGTGATGTTCCAAACCAGAAAGCCTGATATATCCTATTCGTATGGAAGCTTTGACGAAAGAAAAATAATCCTAAGTCTGATTATATCTTCGTTCTTCTTTTGCGTTCAGCTTGGGTCTTCGTCAAAGTGGGGTAGACTTCTAATGTAAGATAGACTTTGAGAGAATTATATAGAAGTCTCGTATTCTTCATAATAGAACTAGAGAAGTTTTGCTAGCTTCAAAACCTGATAGGAGTTTTCTCCAACAGTTATAATATCCCCAATTGGCCAACATTACTTGGTGGCAACGAAATTAGTATTTCCTTGCACCAATAATATTTTTTAATATAAAGCTTGTATCCTTAGTCTACAGTTGACCATTGATACTGTGACACCTAATTTATCCTTCCAAATACATATTAAAAAATAAAAATACATATTAAAAAAATAAAAATATATATATTTTAAAAAGCTGAGAGAGGTCGGGTCGGGCTAAATTTGACCTCGGCCCGGCCCGCCTCCCTTTCTTTTCCCCTCACGCAGCCCAAGCCTTTTCCCCCTCGTGGCCTAAGCCTTCCCCTCACGTGGCCCAGCCTCTTTTCCCCTTTCAACCGGACCTCGCATCCCAACCAGCCTTCCTCCTCCTGCCCTTCACACACAAACCTATAGCCAAAGGAAAAAGTAAAGCGGCAGAGCAAAGGTTAGAGCAGCACAGCAGAGCAGGAGCAAAGAGCAAGAGCAAAACAAGAGTAGAGCAAAATGAGAGAAAAGAGAACAAAAGGGTGAGGAGGGGAACAAAAGGAGGCAACTAGAGAGAGAGAAGAGAGAATCAAGAAGGGACCGAGGAATGGAAGAGAGGGGGAGAGGAGTCTTTGGGCCATTGCTACCGCCACCGACGTGTCCCCGAGATGCCCTACTGCCGCTGGTGAGCCACCTGACTAACGCCGACCACCGCCGACTACCGCCGTCTCCTCGAAACCTAGGTAGGCATTTCACCAAGCACTTGGTGTGCATATGTTCTCTCGAGCTAGGCAGAGCTCCCTCGACCGTTTCGAGCAAGCTTCGGCCCACCATCCCTCCTCGCTGTGTTTCCAGTCGTCTCGGCACGCCTCATTAGCCCCCTAAATCCGCACTCGGGTCTCAACCGAGCCAAAAACTTCCCAAATCCGCAGCACACTCCACCTCTTTGCTATAATGACCCCACTCGAAACAGCCTTATTTCCCCCCCTTCGTGTGAAGCTTCAGCCAAGTCAGCTAACAACAGGGGTGGCGTCACTGACTAGCGAAGCTTGCTACGTTGCCTAACAGGGATGGCACCCTACTACCACTAGAGAAGCCCTCGCCCGCCGTCACGGCATCCTTGGTCGCCACTAAGCAGTCGCGACTAGAGTATGCAAGCCGAGTTGGGCCAAATTACAAATTTGGCCCACTTGGCCCTCTTCGCATGGGCCTATCAAGGGAGTCCTCTTGCAAAAGGATCGGGCCCCCTAATTGGGCCTAATCCAGCCGCACGAAGGCTTGACCAAAGCTAGTTAGGCCAAGCCCCTTACAAAGGCGGGCGACCGCCCACCCCTAAGTGGGTCAAACCTAAGCAAGTCTAACCGACTGCCCCAATCGGGTCGAACCCAATTCGATCGGACCGTACCAAACCTGGGTCTAGTCAAATTGAACCCGACCTGGCTTGGTTGAAAAAAAATAAATTATTTTTCCGAAAAATATATATATTTTAAAAAAATTAAAAAATTAAAAAAATTTCAAAAATCTAAAAAATGCAAGATTTGGTTGGGAATTACCATGTCTTGCTTTCTTAATGTAATTAGGCCTTTATTCGCTCGTAGATTAATTATGTCGCTTGTTTAATTTGCATATTTAATTATGTTTAATTGTACATGCTTAACTTTACTGCAATTAGGATCTTTGTAGCTACAATTATTATTTTAATGATTGCGCACCCGCATGATCACCTTGCATGTTAGTAGATATGTGTAAAATCAATCCAAACTGCTTGATAAAAATATTTTATTTTAAAATGAACAAGATTAGGTATCGAAATAGCACTAATTTGTCAATTAGTGTAATCAAGTCCCCAACCCAAGATTCTCTGGTTGCATAGGAAATGAGGCAAACTCACATGCCTCACTTGGTTTCTAGCTGACCCCAATAGGCTAGTGGCAACTTCTTATTGTGAAATTCTTAAGAATATCCCCACGTCGCATGAGGTATGGGTTTGGGAGAGCCCGTGCCTAATTATGGGCCTTAGCTTCATCCTTTAGGCAATACTCCTAAACCTATTCCCTTCCCCGAGGGGTAGGTCATGACAGATATGAAAGTCAAAAGACTAAAGTCTATGGTGATTCCGCACTCATCATCCTCCAGACGGAAGGTGAATGGCAAACTCGAGATGCGAAGCTAATTCCTTACCACGAGTATCTTCATGACCCAGTCAAGGAGTTTGATGAAATCTCCTTTGATTATTTGCTACTATTACAAAATCAATTTGCTGACGATTTGATGATCTTATCATCAATGTTGCAAGCAACTGATGGCTTAAGCGTTGATCCATTATCCTGAAGAAGCCTACTTATTGCATGCTGATCTACAAAGGTAAGTTTCCCTAAGAAAGTCAAGCCAATGATAAAAAATACTTGATTAAATTGACATCCAAATTCTTCCTTAGTGGAGGAGCCCTTTATAAGAGATCTTTCGACTTAGTCTTGCTGAAGTGTGTAGATGTGCAAGAGGCCAAATTATTGAAGAGAGAGATACATGAAAGAGAGTATGGCTTTCATATGAATGGTCATCTCCTAGCAAGAAAAATCATGAGACTAGGTTACTATTAGTTAACCATGGAAGCCGATTCCATTCAACATGTGAGGTGTTGTTATTAATGTCAAGTCTGCGGAGACAAGATCAACGCCTCTCCTAATAAGCTACATCAAATGTCTGAGTCATGGCCTTTCTTGATGCTGGGTATTGACATCATCAAACCAATTAATCCCGAGGCGTTGAATGGACATCGCTTCATCCCGTGGCCATCAATTACTTCACCAAATGGATTGAAGCCAGTTCCTATGCTTATGTTACTACAAAACGCATGGCAAAGTTCATTCGTCATGATCTCATCACTCAATATGGAGCTCCTGAGGCTATCATCATAGACAATAGATTGAATGTGAATAACAAAATGGTGGATGAACTACTCAAGGAGTTTGATATTTGCCAATTGAATTCCTTTCTTTAACACCCATAAATGAACAGAGCTATGGAGGCAGCCAACAACAACATCAAGAAGATCTTGGCCAAGACGGTTGAAAACTATCGTGACTGGCATGATTGATTGCCATATGCTTTGATGGCTTACCAAACTTCAATCCGTACTTCAATTGAGGCAACACCATTCTCATTGGTATATGAAATGGAAGCCATATTACTCGTAAAAGTGGAGATTCCTTCACTAAGGGTCCTTTCTTAGGTCAAGCTTTCTAAAACTGAATGGATTCAATAAAGGTTTGAACAACTCAACATGATTGATGACAAAAGGCTGAAAGCCCTATCTCATGGACAAAGCTAACAAAGACGAGTAGCAAGGTCATTCAATCGCAAGGTCCAACCCAGACACTTTGAGATTAATGTTCTCGTTTTAAGGAAGGTCCTCCCTATCAGCCCAGACCCTCGTGGGAAGTTCACCCTGAACTACAAAGGTTCATATGATGTAAAGAAGGTGCTAGCTAATGGAGCACTGATTCTCGTAGAAACGGATGGCTAAGAGCTGCCAAAGTCTGTAAATGCTGTCAAGAAATACTATATTTGAATAAAGTGAAAGGACTTTGAGCTGCTTTTGGATTGAATTCGAGCTGTTGAGGATATTTACATCATGTATATCATGCATACATGTTGCATTTGCATGTTTGTTCATTTTGAATGTATCGAAGGATCTACAAAGAAGATTCGTGTATCCTCGGCAGATTGACTTGAAGAGAATTAAATTCCAAAGTTCAAGTACTTTTCTTAGGACCTAGGAAAAGTTCGGTCAATTAGAACACCCGAGTAGTGAACCTCTCTTGGCGGACAAAATCAGTTTTGTCCAAAAAAATTTCAACCCTGTTTCCAAAATCTTCTCTAGAAGAGTTAAGGGAACATATCTTTTGAAAAATATTCTTTATATCTTAATTCACCATGGAGAGGAATTTATCCAATTGATGTTTGGAAAAACTCAAAAAGAATTGTTAAATATACCAAATGGTAGTGTCTAAGATGATGAGAGGTAAACTTTTGACCAAACATGTCTTTATACATACTTTGAGAGAATTGAGTGAAAGGAACCTTGTCTCAGGGCATAAGATTCATTTACAGTGAATACATGGATCGAAATGATAAAAGTATTTCTTCCTCAATCCCAATACTATTAATATCCCTTTCAAGCCACTTTAAGTTAAATAAGGAGCATTTCCAAAATAACCCTGTCATGAATAACCTATCATGAATAACCTTACATTAGGGCAAAATAGGGGGTTTTGGTTGGAAAGTATAGAGCAAAAGATCAAGAAAGATTTTATTGCCTTCACTAGAATTAATCTTCTTATGTTGGCTTCCGGTGAATCTTATGGAAGCCTAATGCATCTCAAAATGATGCAGAGCATCCCTTTCATTATCCAAACACAATTACCCTTTGCTTAGCCAATTCGAGTTTTATACAATTCTTTTTGAAACCCAAAGTGATGATTATCTCCCTATACTGGGGTAAAGCATGTGATTTACTAACAAAACTAAGAACGTTGGTGACGTTTGTAGAACCACTCAAGAGTTCTAGATACTCAAAAGAGAATGAAAATTAGGGGGCATAAAAAGTAATGTGCCTGGTAAAAGTAAGGCCGATGCCCATAAAAATTCATTGCAAGAAAAAGCAAGATCAACCATCATGCAAAAGACCGCACACTAGGAAAAACAAAAGATGCTTTGCTAAGCATGTATCGTAAGTAATGTCACTAGAGAAAAGAGAGCAAAGCTCTCATATTTCAATACAAAATAGTTTATTGGACTCTCGAGATAAGTCAAATTTTAAGAGTCATGACATTCTAAAAGTTGTGTGATGGTAATGATGTCAAGATAATCACTCACTTTTATACCCTTTATATCCAAAAATTTTAAGCCTTCCAAACCTCACCTGAATGAACATTATAACCCTTATTCAAAGTCTCTTCCGATTGAAATGGTTCGAGTTGAAATGAAAATTTCACATAGGAGCTACCGTTAGAAAGAGTGGAAGCAATCCTATATTATCTTATCTTTTAGGTTCTTGATTTGTAAACCTCATGAAGATACAGATTGATTATTCTTTTCTTGGCCTCAAAAAAAGCATTCTTTGGTTAAGCCCATGACCAAGCCTATATTACAGTCCCTTCAAAGACCTTTTGATCAACGAATTTGTATTCACGGTGAACGTTTCCAAAAACCTTAGACACAGGATACGTTAAACCCCTCCATTGAGAATTGAATAGCTTTCCCACATCAAAGGTTGGGAACAAAAGTCTTTTTTGAGAGCCAATGTTAAAAATCACTTTGATTAGGTTATTTCTAATTTGACATATTTGATCTAATGCTTAGATGGTTAATCAAATTTCATTTTATTAAAATCCTCTCCGAAGGAATTTAATGATTGGTATCATTTACCAAGACATATTTGAATGATTTCGCAAGATTAGCCTTCAAGCAATCTCGAAATTCTTTTTCAAAATGTATGTTCCCTAGTGAATCGGTTTTTGGCTAGCCTAAACCATACTCCTTTGTCTCCAATTTTTGGTTAGCCCAAACCATACCTTCGGTTTTTGGTCATCCTAAACTATACCTTTTGTCTTAGGTTTTTAGTCATCGTAAACCATAATCCTTTGTCTCCAATTTTTGGTCAACCCAAAACATATCCCTTAAATTCCAAGCAAACCTTAAAACTCGTCATTTAGGTTCTTGGAAAATCTTAAACTTCATCCCTTAGGTTCCTAGGAAACCACAAACCTTAACTTGAGGTTCTAGGATATCCTCATAAACCTTGATTCTAAGCTCTAAGTTATCCTTAAATCTTGTCGTTAGATTAGTAGTTATCTTTAAACCATTCCCCTCCCTTAATCATTCAATTTCCTTCATTCCATTCTACGTAAGAGATGGAGAGAAAGAACCCAATAAGCGAAAGGTAAGTATCCGGTACGTCTCGATTAAATGTCATTTCTTTTTTGTTATTTTCTTTTTCCCAAAATGAAGTCAATTAAAAATTGTAGGTATCAATTTATCTTTTAGTGGAACCTCTATGAACTCCTACTCCAAAAGGGCAATTGTTGAGTCCGAATTTTTGGTTGACGAGTCAAAAAGGTAAAAAAAATTGAGATTTGGGTTTCCGATCACGACGGAGCCATTTCTTGACCAAAAAGTGTCGTTTTTCTTTTCTTTCTTTTGCATTGTTGTTTTTAAGCAATTTCTAGTTCATTTTCTAGAAAAAAACCTAAAGTTTAAATGATTGACTTTCAAATTGGCTTTTTGGTCAACCATTTAATCAAAAGTCAACTTGAGGTTAAAATTTGACTTTTCACCCCAAAAGATGTCAATTAGCCTTATTTTCACTATTCTCAAATTAATTTTCCAAAATTCAAAGATTTGGCTCAAAAATATCCTTTTAGAAAAAGTCAACTGAAGGGTTACTAACAAAAAAAAAAAACTAAAGGGTTGATTTTTAGTTAAACATTTAACCAAAAAAATTTTAAAAAAAAAACTCAAAACCTTCCTTTTAGTGTCAATTTGATTTGCGTGTCGAAAATTTTGCAATATCCGATTAAAAATCTTATTTTCTAAATTTTTCAGTTTTAGGTTCTAAATTGACTAAAAACAAAATTATTTTCGTTTTAGCCATAATTAGGTGTTCCTTTTACGACATTTAGTCTAGGGACTATTCTTAATGCTCTCATTCATTTAATTTCACAAATTATCATGTCGAAAAGTAAGTTGTCATTTTAAGCCCTAATTAGAAGGCCAAAATTGATTCTTCATGATTCACGAATGGACAATAATTTTCTATTCATTTTCTTAAGATATGTCCACATCCATGGTTCATTTTGATAAATTCACTTTAGAACTTTCCGATTCAAGGGATTTCATTCTCTTGAATGTAAGAAAATCGAGCTATCATACTTTAATGGAAGAAATTTAAATTGACCCATTCAAAACTATGGTTCAATCTCATGAATCTAAATCCAATTTTAATATTAGACCTTGATTCATTTTTTGCATAAGTTTGGCACTTTAATCCAAAATTAATTTAAATTCATTAGGTGATCATACACATAGGTAACTAATTAAATAAATTCATGCAATATTAATTGAATTCAATTTTAATTGATTTGCAATTTTAGCCATAAAATTGCAAAATTGCTCATTTTAGCCCTTAAGGCTATATTTCATATACCCATGGTTTTGGTCCATTATTTTTCATAATAATCACTCAATTAAGTCAATAGAGAGTCCATAAATTGCATTAATGGAGTTTAGTTGGTTTAATTGAATCAAAATCAAACAATTTCTCCTCAAATCGTGCAAGCTTTCTCTTAAATTTGGTCATTGATTGCATAAATTTTGAACCCACAAAGACCACACAAGCTAGAACTAGCAAGAACTAGCCAAAACTAATCAAGAATTGATTAAGGACCGGTCAAACTGGCATGAACCAATCTGATTGGTTCAACTAGTTGCAATCGGGGTATGCCGGTTCGGCCCCTTGCCAGTTGGTTCTGGATCTCTAGCGACCGATTTCGGGCTCCTCACCTTGTCAATTTTACCCATATGCCATTACATTTTCACGATTTTGTGAATTAGCCCATTAATTTTGGAAATTTGTGATTTAGCCCTAATTAGGCCCTTAAGTGCAATTCTCGTTTAAATCTAAATTTTCACAAATTGGACCCATCTAATCGGTCTCCCAAAATTCTTAATGATGTTTAGCATTTTAAACATTTAATTGGCCATTAGATCAAGATTTTGACTGTTGAATCAAACCGACAGCCAGGATCGGCCGATTTAGGATTAATATAAAAGGTTTTTCCCTCTAAATTTTGAGGGGGGCCATTTGCTGCAGAATATTATTACTAATATAGATTTTCTCTCTCTCCCCTCTTCTTGCCATTTCCCTCTCTTTTTCTCCCTCTATCTCACACGTGCATGCCTCCTCTTGCCACGCCGATCACTATTTGCCGGAGCCCTTGTCGGCGGTGTCCTTACTCCGGCAGCCTCCTCTAACATCTCTCTTGCATTGTCGCAAGCTTAGGTCACCGATTGAGCAGCTGGAGCCTCCCATCTAGCCTTCCTTCCTCACAGCTCACAGACCAATGATCAGACCGATCTTGAGCTTTGACCGATCCGATCATCGATCTGTGATCTTCCACTGTTCTTCTTTAGCCAATTCCTTCCTCAAATTGTTCATGAGTCTTTGAAGAATGTAGTCCAACTAATTGGCTACCAAAAAGTCCCTAAACTACTGGATCTCCTGTTGGCGTTCAAACTAAACCAAGCCGGGCCGACCTACTTCGGTAGCCCAAACCGGCGATCACTGGTGACCTTTGGAGGTACTAATCACCTCCAATCAAACCCTTGACCTCACCGTGGCTAGAGTTTTGCCAATCGGCCACCAGAAAACCTTCGACAGCCCTCTCTTTGATCGGCGCTTGAAGAACAGTCCATCCTTGGACCAGTTTTGGTCGTGATTGAACCAGTGTTCCAACCGCCTCCTTGGTTGCCCGTGGTGGTTCGGTTTGGTCGTTGGAGGTCTGTTCGTGTTCTTGTGATGATCATTTCGCCCGACCGTGGATCGAAATCAATGAAAACGCAAAGGTTAGTCTCTAAAACTCTAATCCAATGAAACGAGGTCGGCGTATCTGACCGGAGCTAGGATTCACAATCAAATCTATAAAATATATTTAGATCTAAAGATTATTTGATCGTTTGATGATTTGCTGAGGTTGAAGGTTAATTGAGGATGAGTTCATGATTGATTGAATGATTTTATACTAATCTACAATTATTGTGCATTTGTGATGTGGTTGACGTTTGGCCTAAAACAAGGCTTTAGATTACCTTATTTGATCTTGAGACCCTCTAAGCTTAGAAAGTACTTTCTGAGACCTTCGATCTAATAGGTTGCAAAGCCCGAATGAGCGACTTTTGACCCTTGAAAAACACCTCGCAATCTGCTTAATTCTCTAGTTTTTGTGGTTGAATTTTGGTTTTGTTTTGTGTCCGACTTTAGAATTTTCTATTTTTATGATGATTTCTATGATTGATTTTTGAAAAAAAAAAAATTCTTTGTGAGATTTGTTTCAAATTGTCTCTTGTATAATATATTTTTTTCTGGATTTTTCGGATAAGTTTTGGTAGGTCAAAACCGCCTAGATCTGAGCATAGGTTAATCTACCCAACATTAATTTGAGATGCGTTTTGGTGAAACTGAGTATATAGATGAGATCATTTGGCCTTAGAATCTTCATGAAGATTGAAATACACATTGTGTATGTTCCAACGGTGTATGATTCACATGAGTTCGTTGCCATTTGGTATGTCAATTGCATGTTTAAACTCATGTAGGTTCTGTTGCAATTACGATGTTTAGTGCATGTTTAAACCCATGTAGGTTCTGTTGCAATTACGATGTTTAGTAACACATGCCTTTTTTTCCATTTTCATAACGATTTGTGTGATCATAATTAGGCTTTCATGTCTAATGAAAAATGCTTGCCATTATGCATTCTGTATGTCAAATTTTTCGTTAGATTTTTGTACATTCCTTGGTATCAAAATCAAGCATGTTCTGTAGTTTTAAGGTTAGATTAATGTCTTACCATGCATGCACTTTCACATACTCGTTTGGATCTCTTAGAGATCAAATCTTATGTCGATGCCTATTAAAGTATGCATTACAAACTTCATGTGCATATATGACCAAATTACACTTTATATGTGCATATAAAGTGTAATGTAATTTGGCATGTGAAAATCATACTGCAATTAGGCTAGTTACACTTTGAAATCATCAAGTATGTCATTATAGTCTTAAATCATGTTGCAATGTCATTGACTTGTATGACTCTTTCGCATGTCGACTTAGGGTTAGATGTTTACTCTAATCATTTATCACATCCAATTCTTTGTCGTGTACGAATTTCATGTTGTTTGTACATTGCATAAGTGGTTTTAGGACTTAATAATGCATGCTTGTGTTCTGGTTTGTTAATATTTGATGCGCACACTTTCATAAACCTCAACTTTAGAGCACCGAATTCACTTCGATTGAATCCGAACCCTTCTAGGAAGTTGTAAGGCATGCTTAGAACTTTCAAGTGTCGCTGGTTTCGTGTAATTTACTAGTTGTTAGAATTTTCCATTTTTCTTAAACTAGACTAGAATTCTAACCTATGAGTAAATTCGGAACCGCTTTCAGACTTTTACTATTTTTATACCAATTTTTTAGTAAGGATTGAATTGGACCCTTAACAAAGTATGATTACCACCATTTTATCTTCATTATGATGAAATTTCATGATTTTTATACTTCATTTGATAGAGTAAATCTCAATTGTATGACCTGATATCCTACTAATTTGGCAATTTCCTGATGTAATGATATATATTATTAGAATTTTATAAAATCATGCTTAGTTCTTTTAAGGAAATTTTCTTCACGAAAGTTGTTTCATATCATGTAATGCATGCCGTGTAATTTTCTCAGAGGTAGATCATCAATGGGTGCCATTTAATTTTGCTGATTTGATGTGCTTTGTTTGAAATATTCTGTTGTAGGCCTTTGTTGTGATTGCCTATCTAGATCTTTTAGGATAGTTTGTACATGGAATTAATACATGTCATCTTAATGAAATTTGTTTCAAATCCCTTAATCTTTATTGTTAAAATTTTTTCAATAAAATAATTAACCTTTCGATCATATCTTCCTCAATATTGATTAGAAACGTTCATTTTTGCACATTAAAATGTCTTTGGTATGTATGATGTTTTCAATGTCCAATGTTTAGAATCTTTCAAATACTTGATGTGACTTTGGAAATGGTCGAGGTTTGACCTGCATTTAAAAGGTCTCCAATGTCTATGCGAGCCTTAGACTAACCTTGGCAATTAAATGCATTCCATAGCTGAGACATTTATTTGTCTCAAAAACCTCAGTTTTCATTATCAATGGTTTAAAACTCATATTTGAAACATCACATATACCACTCATGCATAAAAGATGTCATTCATTAGAAATGCTTGTGTTTGTGATTGAGCATACCTTTGGAATAAGTGATCCACCTACGGTCCCCTCAACTTACTGATTAGTTGAAAAATAAGGCCTAAAAGGCCTGCTTGTATGTTTAATTCATGCCAATGCATGTGGATTTTAGATGTATGTTAGGTACGATACCTGATATCGTGAGGTAACTCTCAGGAATTCATTTAGAACATCTTTTTAGGGACTTATAAGCGTTATAGGCCATGCGAGAACATAAATGCTCTATAAGTCATACAATGAATTGGGCAAGCGTCTAGAGAGATCTACGCATGAATTGCAAAGGCCAACCCCGAGGCCCTGTTTGTTCATTTGCTATGTATGACATTGTATTCTTGATTATTAGGTATTGTTCATGTGCTTTTAACTACTTTTGATGTGTATGAGTGTTTCTTTCCATTGTATGTACCTCGCCCTAGTTCTTAGATTAGAATTACATTAGGACCTTATAGACAGAGCTGACACGAAGATGGTCGAAAGTCAATGTCCGTTTCAACCTTATTTTTGTACCATTTGTCCTCGACATATGTCTTGGGTTTCCTAAGTTGTATAAACACCCAATGAGTTTAGGGTTCTTTATTTCTATTTCCTTTTATTTCTTTTAAGCTTTTAGGATTACATGATAGATTTACCACTTTACTTGGTTGTTTACTTACCATTTTATACTTTAAATTCAATTTCTTGCTTTCTTTTATCTTTCTTAGAAATGGAATAACACGAAAATGACCATCCACACATAATTCTTAGAAATGGAATAACATGAAAATGACCATCCACACATAATCACTTAGTTTAGGTTAAAAGATCCCGAAAACGTTATAAAAAAAGAAAAGAAAAAGAAATGCATCGACATCTTAGGTAACACAACATACTGTTAGGTAAAGTTATTCTCCAAGGGTTGTAGCCTTGCAAACACCATGCATCTTCTAGCTCATTCCCTCTCTTCTAGCTTTCTCCTCTCTTTGGGAAAACTAGAATACTAAAGATTGAAATAGCATGTCTACTATTTCAACCTTTATCTCTATTTTATTAAGATTCATGGGTTAGAGATTCCCACTCGGAAAAGGATTTCAACATTCCTTATCCTGAAAGAAAGAGTTTGATCCTCTTTGAGATGAAATGCAGCAATGTCCTATAATCAAACTAGGTGCAAGGTCAATGATTTAACTCAAGGCTTAAGGCATAAAGGCTATTCTTCCTTCTTCTTAATAGCATTGGTCACGCCCTCGCTCTAAAGAGGCAGCTTGATGGCAACTATCCTACTCGTCTCGAAAGAAATAGAATGGAATTGGTGTGGTTTGCTAGCAACCCTCAGCCGCGTGCTTCCTCCCCCTTTTTAATTTGAATTTTTATAATTTAATTTAATTAATTTTTATATTCAAATTCAAATTCACACAAAAACAACGTCGTTTTTGCGTTTTTCTTTGCCGAGTCAACTCTCCGGCAAGTCACATAGGCGAGCAAAACTGATAAAATTTGCCACATAGGATTTTCGGCAAGGTTTGCCAGAGGTGGCACTTAAGTGTCTCTCCGTGTCAAGTTTTGACACTTGGCTGTACTTTTTCCTGATTTTATTATATTTCCTTGAACACCGACGATTTTTGCCCACTCTTTAACTTGGATTTTATCTTTGTTTTCTCCTTTGCCCGATCCAAGGATACCCACAAGTTCTAGTGTTCTATCTTGGTTGCATTTTATCTAACATTGAGACTATCTCTCAAGGGGGAGTTGAAGTCGGTTGTGGAGATCTATTCCTCTCAATATTGCACTAAGCAACTCGGGCTGTCTAAGGCATTCCGATCGCTACCCCTACTCTATGGACTTCCCTTTTAATGAGAAGCATCACTTCACAGTAACCAAGTCATCCAACCCTTTTGTTTATAGTCGCATGGTCACTCACAAGGCATTTTGTGGTTATATGATCAAGCCATTTAGTCCTGCTCTGGGTGTTTTCAAAATTTTTATCAATTGGTGGAGGAACTATTGAAACTGCCTATTTGTTAATGACTTTGATACCATTCTCGATAAGGTTACCTCCAAAAACCTCTTTGTCAATGCTGTTGGGCCTTCATCAAGGCTATCTTCTCCGCCACCACATGGGGCACCAAAAAGGGCTTTAGATCCAAGTACTGCCATTATTCTTATCTTAGTGACTTTGGATGAAGTTTCACCAAATTCAAACTATAAAAGGCTCTATAAAATTAGAAAATAGCGAAAGTCGAGCAGTTTATAAAAACTAGAAATCTAAGTCAGAACTTAAGAAACAAAAGGTGGTAACAAGTCTATGGAGGATGAAGTTGTGCCCTACTAAGTCTTGAGTCAAGAAGTATCAATCGTTGGATAACCTTGTCCTCCAAGCCTCTGGGTAGGGGATTAATGACCCTAATCTAATAGGGACACATAAGCCCTAAAGTCATTATCTCCATTAATAGCCTTGGATCTTGTCCATTATGAAGTCCAAAACCTAGTTATCTTGCTCTCCAAGGAATTTCATTAGGTGTGTGTGACTCATCCCTATAGTAATGTGCTAGAAGCCATAGAACATCAATGGCTTCAAGGGGCAAGACCATTTCTTACCACTTGGCTAGATGAGTCAATGCGTCATTAAATTACTAGCTTCCAAAGGCATTTAATGCTTCATAGAAAAGAAGCTAAATTGAAGGCCGTCTCATTAGATGGGAATTATTCGAGTTTAACCGCAATTGACTACCTTATTTGGTCCAAGGTTTGTGCCTGAGCCATGATAAGATGAAGTTGGACGCAACCGAGCTTAATTAGCGGAATCAAATTTGGATTTCTCCTTTACTGTGTAAAGGGGCTCTCGGATGGGTCCAAGGGCCAGTCCTTAGGCTAGTCGACCAATCCTATGGGCAGTCCTATGGGCAGTCCTAGGGCCAGTGCAAGGTCTTAAGCCACAATTGATTGCCAATCTGAAGCTGATCCACATTAAGTTTATTCAATCCATCATTAATTCTTGGTTGTTATGTAATAGTGTGGGATAGATCACTCCGCCTTAACACATGGTCGCATTGAATCGATTCATGATCGTTTATGACTGATATAATGACCATGTGGAATCACCTATAGCCGATACAATGACCATGCAAAATCGATCCATAACCGTCCATTAATCGATCAATGATGGTGCATGATCATCTGATGACCAATCTTTATGGTAGAATAACCTATCCATGATTGAACACTCTATTTGAGTATAACCAAACCTTTGGTCGCCTATTCCTAAATAGGCTAATCGGTTCATAATTGACCTCGAGTCGACTTATGGCCTAGTCTTGACATTAGCGTACTGATCCTTGGCTTGCTAATCAGAATCAAAGCAAGAGTCAAAATCGAGGATGTTACAAGTGATGGTGCGTGATCGTCACACGATCAATCCTTATGGTCGAGTAATTGATCCATGGTCAAAAACTCTATTCGAATATAATCGGCCTTTCTTGATTGGGCTAATTGGTCTATAACTGACCCTTGGATTGATTCATGGCCTATTCCCATCATCGGTGTACCTAATCAAGCCGGTCACAACTGATTAGGATCAGTCCAATCGGCCTGATTGGTTTCTGGTAAGAAATTTTGGCTGGTCACTGGCGGTCGGTGACCACCACAGTCCAGCCTAAAGTCTAGTCGACTTTCCCATGCCCCTCTCGCACAAAATTTACAAAAATGCCCTTGGTGGATTATCAAAATGCCCTTAGGTGCCATGTCACTAATCCTAATCATTAGGATTAAGCCAATTAGGAGACATGTTTAGTTACTAAGCATCTAATCTCAGCCATTCATCAATAATTAATCCTAACCATACATCTTGACATATCATTTATCCATGAGATCAATTTTAAACCAATAGGATTAAGCATTGAATTTGACCCATCGGATCAATCCAATGTCCCAAATTTGATCTTGAGGGAAAGTATAAGTTTGATTTTCCCTCTCTTTCTCTCTCTCTCCCCCTCCCGCCAATTCCTTCTTGGCCGACTCATCCTCCCCACTGTCCCAACGCCCATTCAGCATCCCTCCAGTGTTTTGACCACCGCAAAACATCCTCCACCATCGTCACAAGCTTCATCACCCGTCCTCCTCACTGGAGAGCTTCAATCAACACTGCTCTCCTCTCAGTCTCAAAGACCGGCGAGTACGCCAGTAAGTCCTACAACGTTTCGACGACCATTTCTAGTGGTCCGGCAACCTCCTCAACCTCCCTAGACCATGCAATCATGATGCTCAGCCAGTCCTCGAGCTATCTACTACTTGAATTTGACTTGATTTTAGCTGATCACTTCCTAAATTCTTAATTTCTTTTGATTGATTCTAGTTTCACGACTTCACATTTAGATCTAACTTGAAGTTCAATTATATAATCTAGATCTTCAAGGAGCTATTCCGGTCAATCCTCAAAGCTCATAGGTGGCCGGCCTAGCTTGTTTGAGCTTTGAAGAATAATTGTAGCAAGGTAATCTCTCTTAAATCGTGGATTCAATGAAGCGAGGTTACAATAGGTAACCGTGGTTAGGATTCGTACTTAAGTTACGATTTGTGTTCATATGATCTATATGAATATTTGAAAATGATCATTGATTTGTTTGATGAAGTTTGATGATGATATTAGAGCTTAATGATGCTTTGTTGATGTTTCCAGAAATTCAAAATTCTCATCCGACTAGTCTTATTGAGGACCAAAAATGAGCTAGTACATGTGGTTTTTTGACTTTGATACTTTCATGAGATTTAAACTAGATCCGATGAGCTTTTCAAAGACATATCATATACCTGATTTGAGTGTCATTTGCCTTGTCAAAAATTCATCATAATATCGTGGTTTGATTTTGGAAAATCATAGCTAGTTTTGGTCTGACTTGATAAGCATCTTGAAATGAGCTGGAAAGTGATCTCGTTCAATGTTAACGTCTTCATATGAGTCAAAGATGATTTTACTAGCTTTTCAATTCATACTTCATTTGCTTTGTTGATTGCTTGTCACAGCTTCATTGTTAATTTTGAATTTTGGATGTTTTGTTGCAATATCATGGTAACTGACCTATTTAGTTTGACGATTTTTCATGAATTTTTGTATAATGATTTCCGATTTGATGTCTTAATGAAAATTGATCATGATGTTTGATTATAGATCATATAAAAATTCCGTGAAATTTACAGGTCACTTAGGTTAGGTTAATCACTTGTTAATCCTTCATAATCTGTAAAGTCCTGTTTTAGATTGGACCTCTTTGCTAAATGTCTTCATCTGAGCTGGAAAATGATTTTAATTGTGTTCATAGCCTTCTAAGGATTCATAGAAGATCTCATGAGATTTCTTTTAACACTTAGTTTTCATGATTTGGTCATCATTTACTAGGTATAATGATTTTTACAATACCGAACTAGAATTTGAAAATGATTAGTGTTCTGTTTCTATGCTCTATTTCAGTGACCTTTACTATTTGCCATTCCTAAGATTTTTTTAGGCTAAATTCTTAAAGTGTTGCCTTAATGAAATTTGGTCATTCAATTCAGATCTATATCATATAAAAATTTCGTGATAATTGAAACTCATTTGCTTAGGCCGATCGCTCATCCTCGTAATTTTACACTGATTCTTCAATTTTTATAAAATAATGTGTTGTGAATCTGGAATTGGTTTCTTCATTTAATGTTGCTCTTTACATCCTTGTAAACGACATATAAAATTTGCATGAGTATCGGACATCATTAGGATGGGTCAATCATGTTTAAACTGAACATACTTGTTGTTGAGATTTGTCTGCCTTGAATGACATATGCCTATATTATGATTTTTATAAGTTCATGCGAATAGAAATGGTCTTAGATCTTCATGAAAGTGGTAGCACATTGTATGACCTATGTTGTATAGAAATTTTAGATCAAGTGAGTTACTTTTGGATGATGTAAATGACTGTGAACCAGATATGTCTACTTTTGTGATGTTCTATTTCCAAAATGATGTGCTTGAATTCTTTGATTTCTAGAAATCCAAGCATGATGTATCTGATTAAAAATTTTCATGAGATTTGTTTGGATATGTTCAACTTCATTGTAAAAAATTTCCAGAAAATAAAAACTTGATTTGCTATTTTTTTTTTTAACTTTCTCAAAGTTGCAGGGCTTGCTGCAATTCATTTTCCAGAAATGATTTTTGTGAACTATTTGAGTATAATAAATTCATATAGTCCAAATCTCTGAATGCATGCTTCATGAAAGTTTTAAAAGGCATTTCAATCTTTGATTTGGCATTAGTTTCGTTAAGTTTGAAGTTCTTTAGGGTATTCAAAAGGAAGCTTAATTAGTGTGCTGTTAATTCTACACCCAAGTCCTCTTTGATCCCTTAAAAGTATTTCATAACTTTAATAAAGTTAATAACCTTTTCCTGAAAATATTCAAAACCGAAAGTTTTAGAGCTTTCCTTTGATATTAAGTTTTTTGGAATCGAGTCATATTCAATGGTTCAAAGGACCCGATCAGTATGCCAATATTATTCACACCCAGGTTCTAAAATTTATTTCTCAAGGAAAACAAATTTGTCTCCAAATTCCAAGAAATTTAATATCTTTGTTTAGTATTACTTGCAATTTGAAAATTTCCTTTTAAGGACTTGATTGCAATTTTTTCAAACTTTTGTCCTCAATTGCAATTTGTCCAAACTTTTGTCCTCGATTGTAATTTCTCATAATTCGTGTTCTACTGATCTTTGAGAAGTTTAAACTATTTGGTTTTTTTTCCTTTAAGATCTCATTGTGTGCATACTTAAGTGAGTGTATTTGCCGTGATCGTGAAAGCAACCCATTTCAGTTTACTTTTGTTGGTTGTTTGATTGAGAATCAAGATCTTACGACCTAAGGGCATGATTTTACATTCCTTTTGCATGTGTTTGTTAGATGAATAGTTTAGGATCGATGCATGGACACAGGATAAACTAAAGGAATACACCTAGACCCAAAATCTAGAAGTCTCTCAATCTTGATTGCGGCTTATGAATGTAAGAGATGGCCAATGTATCGATGACTAAATTAATCACATATATTGACATCTAATTTTTAGCCAACGTGTTGATAAATGTAGAAAACTCAAGATTAGGATTTCCAATCATGACGGAGCCCGTTTCTTGAACAAAAAGTATCGTTTTCATTTTTTTTTCTTTTTATTCTCACTGTTAAGCAATTTCTCATTCATTTTTATCAAAAACCCAAAAAGTCAAATTATTGACCTTTGAGTTGACTTTTGAGTTAATGTTTTTTGGTCAACTTTTTGACCAAAGTCAACCATAGGTCAAAAGTTGGTTTTTTACACAAAAAGATTACAGTCCTAATGTCACGTCTCGAACCTCGAGCGCATGCACATCTCTTGATAATCGATAGAAATTTTGCGATGTTCCTAGGACTTGTCGCCGACCCTTCAGTTTTATTGCACATGCAAAAGTGATTTAACTAATCCCCTGACAATAACAAACATGGGATAGAAAAGCAGGACAACTAGTTTTAAACCAAACACACTTTCATAAACACCTTAGGTTCTTATACAAAAGGTCTATCTCAAAAAGAACTACTAAGCCACCTATGCTCCTAACCCTTCTTCAAGCTACGGTTTCTTCACACTAGGGACCTGAAAATGGTTATATAATAACCAATGAGATATAAATCTCAACGAGTCTTCCCCCTAGTCCCCTAATTAGGCACCAACTCAACTCGGGGTATCTCTTCAGAACCACCCCCACAAACAAACCACAAATTAATAACCAACAATCAATAGTCGGTTCGCATGCAACCTTATATGGTATGCCATATCCTGTACGTTATAACTCAGCACAATACACACAATGCACATGGCCATTAGATGATGCAGTTCATTAATCACATACGAGTCGCATCACACGCGATCTCACCTGGCCATTGCCACACCTTACACGTTATCGATTCATACGTGCGTGTCATAAACAATGTGCTCAACTTATGCATGACCAAAATCAACAATGCAATGATTCTCATGCGTTCTTGCACATTAGTTTGTCACCTAAACCGCATCAATCCATCTCACGCGTCCCGATTATAAAGTAAAATCGTTATGACACATCACATACCATGCCACACAATTTTACCCCATAATAAGGTGCAATGAACTCAACTCTCAAGCGTTTCAAACTCAATAACATACTAAAGGCTCTAGAAATGACCCCCACGAAGTCTCATCATTGTGCGATACTTAGTCCTTGACCACCTATAGCAATAGTACAAGGCTCTAGAGGTAACTCACACAAGTGTCAATATCGTGTAGTACTTAGTTCTTGACTATGCAGGACAGTATTGCAAGGCTCTAGAGGTAATTCCCATGCGATTCAAGTTGTCATGTAACAATTAGCCCTTGACTACAATAAGCAATAGTACAAAACTCTAGAGGTGACCCACACAAAGTCTCATCTTCATGTAATACTTAGTCATTTACCATGCATGACACTACTGCAAGGCTCTAGAAATAGTTCTCATGCGACTCAAGTCGTCATGTAACACTTAGCACTTGAATACAATAAGCAATAGTATAAGGCTCTAGAGGTGACTCACACGAAATCTCATCTTCGTGTAGTACTTAGTCCTTTACTTGCTCAAAACCTCTTCGAATCTCGCAACACACAATGCTTGCATATACAAATTTCAAATCGTTTTCTCCTAAAGACGATCCATTTTGGTGTCCCTTGGACAAATTGTTTTTCCCATTTTTGTGAAAATCACTCAATTCATGCGGATGCCCATGCATTTACACATCCATTCACTTCATAGGATTAAAGCACATGAATTTAGACAACTTTTCGCATTATGTATGAACAGTGCATGTGAACAGTGCGCGTGAACAATGCACATGAATAGTATTTTGTGAATAGTATCGCGTGAATAGTAAATTTTCAGTTAATAGATAATAAATTAAATTCATAAATTAAACCCGACATTAATTAAAGAAAACAATCAATCAATTAAAGCTAAACATACCTAATTAAGCACATAAACCACATTTAGCACATAAAGCGAGATTAAGCTAAAATAATCTAATCCATCCATCTAACCACCTATCTTAGGGCTAATACAACTTAATTAAATCCCCTAAACTAGAATTAACACTAACTAAACCAACCCTAAGCAAGTTTAGGCACTAATCAAATGATTATAAGCTAAACTCACCTGTTAAACGAGCCGGAGACACGAACATGATGGCAACAACGGTGGCTACGCTCGGGAACCTCAACCACAGTGATCCAAGGCAGTCCTAAGCTCAAAATAGCAACCACAGCTCAAACTCCCACTAAAACTCCCAAAAACTAGACTGCCGGAGGAGAAATGAAGATGCACAGCTAATAGGAGCTCCAGTAATCGGCGGCACCTGGGGGTCAAAGGGGACTTGCTGGTGGCTAGGCTAGGTGGAGGAAGGGTTGGAATGGGAGAAAATGGTGGAAATCACGAAACAGGTGGAACCGGGCGAGCTCTAGGCGGTCCGGCAAGCAGCGGCTTCTCGCCGGCGGACGGGTTGGCCGGCGGCTTCGTTCGGCGAGTGGCCGGGCTCGTCTATACGTTCTAGGCCTTTTGAAGACAATGGTGGGTGGAGCATGGGCTGATTCTCACAGGAAGGCAACAAACAACTCAAGTTTTCACAAGAAAGTCAGTTGGAGCAAAACAGGACCAGACAATCAGACTACCGCTAGCTTATGGCTGGCCGGTAGATCATCCAGCGGCTCCGACCGGCGAACAGCCAAGTCAGGGCAAACGGTCTGGGTGTCCTAAGCATAGTGATGGGTGGCACGAGAGCTGATTCGCACAGGAAGCCAACAATCAACTCTTGTTTTTGAAGGAAGGTCTGCTAGAGAAGAAGGAAGAAGAAAGGGAAAACGAGGAGAGAGAGAGGTCGATCGAGAGAGGGCCGAAGGAGGGGAGAGAGAGAGTGATGTGAAGGCTGTTGCACTCTTTTAGAAGGCCATAAAGCAAGCCCTAAATCCCCATGCAAGATGACCTCTTCTTCTCTCTCTTCCTTTGCCTTTATCCAAATGCTTTTAACAATTTGGTCATTTCCACCTTGCACCATTTCCCAATCTACCCTTGGGCTGAAATTGTTGGATGGGCCTAAGAAATGGGCTAGGCCATAAATAGAAATGGGCTTGGGAATTGATTGGGCTCAAATGGACTTAAGGCTAGGCAATGGGCTTGTAAGAAGAAATAGTTAATTGGGCCCAATGGGCTCAATTGCTTGCCTTGGGCCCACCATGGTGGTTGTCCCACCTTGGGCCTAAGGCCCACACTGGCTTTGCTCGGCCCACGTCCTCTCAGGTTTGACTGCTCAGTCTGTAAGGTCTTTTTTCCCCACACTCGGCTTGCCTAACACTACTAACTGTCAAAGTAGCATCATCCAAAGTCTGTCCCGGATGTTCCCGATAATTCAAAGTCTAATCTTGGATTCTCATGCCATGTCAATTTCACCCTAATGCCATTCTGGGTACAACTGACAGGCAGCTTTGAGGATTCACGCGTAACCGACTCGTACCAAACCACGTTCAAGATATCTCGACACATGAACATCTTTGATTACATGAAATTGCAGAGGATAGATTCTTATTTCAAAGTACACGATTACTGAGGATCGACCTTGGGTCGTTCGAGGGCTCAATAACAATAAAAGGAATCACCTGTTGTTCCATTATGTTCTGTCCGTGAATCAACTTCTAGTCGTCCTTGAAATTGGCCTGCCTATCTACAGGATTGTTCTCACGCAAGTCTCACGGTCAAGTCGTTTTCCTAGGTCAAGTTCTTTAGTCGTACAATTTTGCCCCTCATTAGCCTTTCCCTTCTTGGTCAGTATCTTAAGAGTGATCAATTCTAAGTGAGATCAACCAACAACGCATTGACGAAATTCACATTCATTATCCCACAGAGGGCTTGAATTTCAGGATGTCATACCTAATTTCACTTTAGTGAAGTTAATCGAAAATTACAAAGATTTGACCAAAAAATCAACTCCTTAGGAAAAGTCAACTAAATTGTTGACTTTTGATCAAACCTTTAACTAAAAAAATTAAAAAACACAAAAATCCACAAAATCATTTTATTTTTCTCTCAATTTAACTTTAGCACTGAAAATTTTGTAAAAATCGATTAAGAACCTTATTTTCCGATTTTTTTGGTTTTACGTTCAAAATCGGCCAATAATAGAATTATTTTCATTATAGTCATAATTAGGATTAATTCATTTTATGACATTTGATCTAAAAATCATTTCCCATTCACTCGTTCAGCCAATTTCGAGATCGGTCATGTCGAAATATGGATTATCATTTTTAGCCTAATTAAGTACACATCAATTTTACATGATTTGCAAACAGACACTTCCATTCCATTCATTTTTGTGAGATAAGTCCGAATCCGAATCCATTTTGGGAAATTCATACGGGAATTTCTCAATTTGAAGAATCTACCATTTTTATACGTAAGAAAACCAAGCTAATTAACTCCAATCGATGAAATTTGAGTTGATCAAATTCACCATTGAATCTCGGTTTAATTTGAACATAAGAGTCATGCCATCAATTTAAAGTCAATTTGGATGTAATGATTACCCTAGGTATGGGCAATTAATCCAATAGATATCTTGCAATATTAATTTAATTCATTTTTAATTAATTTGCAAGTTTGAGAAAGAAATTACATAAAATTGTCCAACTTAGCTTATAAAGTCCAATAACATGTTCCCATAAGGTAAGTCCAATTTTTGTCATGTTAATTGAGAAATTAAGCTAATAGAAAGTTGTCGGATTGCGTTTATATGCTTTATTTGGCTTAATTTCTTCAAAATAGGATAATTTGTCTTTCACTTGGATTGTTTTTCATTAAATTTGACAAGATTTCCTTTCAGTTTAGTCCTTAAGGGACTAAATTACATAAATTCAAAAGCCCAAGGACTAAACCACCTAAAGACTAGCTGAACCAGTCGAATTGGTGTAAATCGATCGACCGGTCCCATCGGCCACGGGCCCTCTGCCAGTTGGCTCTTGGTGGTTGGTGACCACCCATGGGCATCTCATCGTATGTATTTCTTTCTTATGCCCTTCAATGTTTCATATTTAGCATAAATGCCCCGAGTTTATAAAATTATGAAATTGCCCCTAACTAGGCGTTATAGCAAACTCAATTTAAATTTCCAATTTCAACACATCAACACCATCCGGATCATTACATGTCCCATTTTAATCTTGATTAACCTCTAAATGGATTAATAGATTTTTTGATCAAATTTTAGCTGTTGGATCGAATAGACGGCTAAGATTCAATTTAGAAGGGGAGTATATATGACATTTTCCCTCTGAAACTTAGGGGTGATCTCATTTGCTAAAGTTTCAGATCTAAAAATCACAAAAAAGCTATAAAATCTCTCTCTCTCTCTCTCTCTCTCTCTCTCTCTCTCTCTCTCTCTCTCTCTCTCTCTCTCTCTCTCTCTCTCTCTCTCTCTCTCTCTCTCTCTCTCTCTCTCTCTCTCTCTCTCTCTCCCTTGCGTGTGATCGGCCCTCGCTGGCTCAAACCTAGAGCTGGCAAAATGGGCCATAAACCCATATTATGACTCATTTTTAGTTAAATTGGTCATATATGGATCAAATGAAAGTTAAAAATGGGTTACAAATGGGTCTGAGAAAGTAAAACACAAAAAAAGAAATGGGTCTAAATGGGTTATTAGGAAACCCACTTTAAATCCATGGCATTTTTTAACTTTATAAAAATGTTTTTTATAAAAATCAAAATTATAATTATTTTTCATATTTCAATTTTTTTTTTGTTTCTTTCTTTTCTTCCTTCCTTAGCCGGCGGCTCGCCACCAGCAACAAGCCGGGCGAGGCTCGAGCTCACAAGCAAGTCACCAACAATCAACGAGATCGAGCCCCGCCCGACGCCGGCGAGCTCGAGTCTCCCAAGATCCGGCGAGGCTCTAGCCTACCGGATCTAGCGAGACTCAAGCTTGTAGGCATCGGGTGGGGCTCGATCTCACCGATCTCGGCGAGGCCGAGGCCCCACCTGATGCTAACGAGCTTGAGTCTTGCCGGATCCGGTGAGGCTCGAGCTCGCCGGCATCGGCAAGATCGAGCCTTGCCGGATTGAAGGAGGCTCGAGCTCGCCGGTGTCGAGCGGGGCCTCGAACTTGCCGAATTGCGAGATCAAGCCCCGCCCAATGCTGGTGAGCTCAATCTCACGTGTGGCTGGTTGCCGACCATCGTCGTGGTTGGCGGCCAACGAAGAAGAAGAAAAAAAAAAGAAAAAGGAAAAATAATTATTAAAATTAAAAATTATATTTAAAAATGTGATTTGGTAGCTTTATCATTCATCCTAAAGTTGTAAGACTTTCTGAAATCTTTATTTCTCGATTCGGTTTTCAACTCATGCAAAGTTTTAATAGTTCGTGTGATACTCATTTAAAAGTCATTTGGCATTTCTCAACTGGTGATTTGCCATGATCTTATCGAACCATTGATTCATGTTTAGGATATCTGTGATGCTTGACCAGTTGTGCTTCAAATGCATTCGAGCTTGCCTTGACAACTAGATGTAATTCTTGATTTGATAAAACTATATCCTTACTTGACGTTTTCTCAAACCATGATTTGATGTGACCTTCATTGAAGTAATGGTTTATGTTTAGAATGTCTGCAATGCTTGATCAATTGTGCCCATGACGCACCCGAGCTTGCCTTGACAGCTATACATCTTCCATGACTCGGTGAAGTTATCCCCCATTTTTTATCAAATTATTTTTTTACGACATATTCCTTTGCCCAATGAATGTAAAATAGTTTTGGGTATCACATGGATTGCATATCAATTGTCTCGTCTATGTTGAATATATGTGTCGCATGAGCATATCCAGTGGCGCATGTGTTTGAACAAGTGATTCTTTGTAGGTTCACTAATTTATTTGCATTAATTGAGAATAAGGTCATATGACATGCACGCATCCTTTCTTATATACTTCGCATGTGATTTTTAAATGTATGAGGTGCAATGCATGATCAAATGGTTTCCCTTGGAATGTCATATAGAACTTGACCTAGGAACCTTATAGTTTTAGTCATCATGCGTGAATAAAAATGATGGCTAATAGCTATATGTCACATTAAAATAAATTGGGTAGGCATCCTAGGCAAGTTGGTGTGTGAATTCAAAGGCCGACCTCGAGGCCATTCATGATTGCTTGATTTCTTTTGCTTGAGTTTTGATCTGTAGTATCATATTTGTGGATTGCCATGGATTGTTTGTTTTTATACTTTTCATATTGGCTTTAGCATTGGATTAGAATTAGGATAGGCCCATGAAGGTGGCGATTCCGAAGACATGAAGACAACAAATGGTCAACATCCAATCCAACCTCTCATTTGTACTATTCATTTCCCGACATGTGTCTCAAGTTGTTTTTGGCATTGTATAAACACCCAACGAGTTGCGGGTTTCCTTATTGTCTTTCTTAGAATTGTGTAGGCCCTATCTATATTGCACTTTCATTATTTTTGGGTGTTTACTTACCCAAACCGTAATTTCAATTACTTGATTGATTTGCTTTCTTTCATTTAGTACAGAGTTGAATGTCATGAAATGAACCATCCATGCATGATCACTTTTGTCTCTTAAATTTGCATGAAAATGTGAAAAAAAAAAATGCATGATCACGTTAGCTAACAAAACACGCCAATTAGGTACCCAAAGGGCGCTAATAACAATGCGTAACTCAAGTCCCTAAACCTTAGTTCTCTAGTTGCGCAAATATCGAGGGACCACTCCTAACCCTCGATTAGGCACTCTAACCAGCCTCTAAAACGAGGCTAGTGGCAACTCCTAAATGTCACATAGGTTGCCTAAAACACCTTAAAAAATAATGAACCTGTCGTGAGCAATTCATAATCGTGATTTTTTTAGCATACTCAAAGTGGTGTAGCCAATAGATGAAGTGATGCCATCTTTGGCCAATGTACCTTTGAGAGGGCTATCATGATCGTGTATACCTTAACTCATTCTTTCAAGATTGGGTCATGAGAAATCTCACCGTCACGCAAGGGGAGAGCTCGGGAAAGTTCACACCACAATCGAATGAACTCATAGTGTCGATCCCAAAGAATGAGGTGCTGATATCCTTGGAATTACACACTGAGGAAGTTCTAATGGTCAAGCACTTCTAAATCCTACCTTTGCACTGAGGTTGGGTCACCACAACATAATTTTTCAAGACTGTTTCATTCCAACTATTTTTCTCTCTTGCAATGAAACTAGAGACAAATTTTGGTTCATCTCGGTTAGCAGGGCCCCTTATAACTCCTCTATTCAGCCATATGTCCTCCCTAGTTCTTGTTTCTGCTCCATTTCCTACCACCCGCATGACTGAGGGTGATGTGGAATCTCTTCCCAAAATCAAGTTCCTTCCCCCCCCCACGATGAACGTTGTCCTTTTTCAACATGCTAGAAATCTCTGTACGGCAAGTAAAGTTCCTTAAACAGCTAGCTCCAAAGGGAATTGGCACTGTTACTCAGTCGCCATGCTTGATTTCCTAAATTCACTTTGTTGAAGGCCAGTAGGTCCCTGTATCCCAGTTCTCCCTTATCTTTCCTTGACTTTAAAACATCCCATATGTTCCGATGAATTCTGGCTTTAGTCTCCCTTTTAGCACTAGAAGGAGGCAATCTTTTGTTCAATAGCTTGCAAATAGAGATAGGAATTTGAAAATAGACATGGCATATTACCGTAGAGCTTGCACCACAATTTTGATAAAAACTTATTTTTCAGCTTGAGACGTCAGTTTTTCCTTCTACACATCTAGCTTGGCACTAATATGTCTCAAAATCTAGGCAAACATATGTTTTTTCGGTACTCCCCAATTCGAAGGGATCCCAAGATATTTACCGGTTTTATCAACAATAGAAACTAATAATTCCCTTTCCATGTTTTCTTTCAAGTTCTTAGGACAGTCCTTATTAAAGAAAATTCCCAATTTATTTAGGTTTATAGCTTGACTAGAGGCTAGACATTACTGATTCAAGATTATTGCCAAATTCTGACATTCCACGAGCTCATCATCTAGAAAGAATATGGAATCCAATAATATAAACTATCATAGCCACACAATTCGCACCAATTGTGTCCAAAAGATTAAAGTTAACCATAGTATCAGGTAAGGACATTTTGCTGCCAAACATTTATTTCTTGATGTACTTTTGTAAGCATGAAATTTGTATTCCAATTTACTGTGTGAAAAGGTTTCATGTTTGCGCATTGCTTAATTTAATTACGCAAATTCACATAGAAATTTTTTCAGATGTCGATATTGATTGCAACTTTTAAAGAGCATGAAAACAACCACGGATGCGCAAAGAATGTGCTCAAGATCTAGAATATATATAAGCCAAAATACAGTCTCTTGTTTTCCGCTATCTACCATAATATAATTAGAAAAAGGTAACAATTAACCATCATTATCCCTTTTCTTCACTCAAAACCAAGCTGCCCGTTTTTTCTTTTCTCAGGTATGTTACTCTACTATTTTTTTTTCCTTGTATACCTATTCAACTTTGCACACATGTATAGCGCGTGCTCAACACTAGTGTATATATATATATCCCAAAATGCGAGACCATCCCCTTCCCAAAACCAAAACCAAAACCAAAACCAACAGCGAACTCTTGTCGGGTTTTGCCATCATCACAAGTCAGGCGTCCGAATGGTGCATAATTAGATGTTTTATTACACGTCCAATAACCAAACACCACGCACCGATCATGTACAATGTGTCCTCATATTATTGTGATCGAGTATATAACGAGCTCAGATATAATTTTAACAGTTTTATCATACTAAATTTTCCTTTTATGCTGCGAGTAGAAAATGCAAGTAAGGTTTCCTCTACAGTTATTACTCTATCAAAAATTAATAAAAGCCACTTAAATGTTGGAGTGGTTTGAAGTGCTTTCAATACGTAAAAATTAATAACTGTAACGTACTACATATTGGGTAAAGCCCTCATAGATAGCTTCTGTGAGTCCGTGCTGTTCCGACATCATGTCTTCAATTTCGTTTTCCAAATTGGGCCCAGGAGCGTCTGTTATCATCCATTCTAACAAACTGTCTAAAAGTTGACGCCCACGAAGAAAATATATCGATGAACCGATGACATATAGTTCTGATAGGTTCTTCAAATTGGAGATATCAAGTGTGGTCAGAGCAAAGCAATTTCCAATATGAAGCTTCGTGACACTCGAGGGAATATGCGGACTATATTCCAAAGCACGGCAATTGAAAAGCTGAAGAGTCTTCAAGTGAGAAAGTGCGCCCAACTCGGGAGATAAGTCAGTAAGGCGTGGGTGACCCAATGTCAAGACTTCCAATTTGGATAATGTCCCAATCCACCAAGGCATGGGATCTTGCACCAGTTCAGATGGGGTAGAGAAATGAGGGCTATTGGTGATTAATAACAGTAGTTTTAGATTGATCAAGTTGGAATAATCAGGAATTGCTATTGGTTTATCAGATATGATGGCCAAAGAAGTCAAGCTTTCTGGAAGTTTTGGCAGGGCTGATTCAAACATTTCAGACAAGCTTAACTTCAATGCATTTAGATTCTCCAGACTTTCCATAGAGTCAGGTAACTCAACGAGTGCTGTAGAGGTTAGATCCAACTCAGTCAATGATCGTAATGCCTTAATGGAGTCTGGAAGTCTGTTCAATTGGAAACATTGATTCAGATATAACCTTTTGAGGTTTGTCAGTGCTCCAATGGAACTGGGTAGGTAAGTAATCGGTGTCTCGGCCAATGAAAGTGTCAACAGAGAAGTTAGACAATTGACTAAAGCTCCAGCTTTTGCTGATGGTGAAATCTGAACATGAGGATTCTCCAAATTCTCGTTACCCCACCAATCAGGAATGTGTCGTATAGAAGTTTTATCAAGGAGAAGTTCTGTGAGAGCTGGCAACCCACCCAACTCTTGTGGCAAATAGCGAAGATTCCCACAGAAGTTCAAGTTCAAGAAAACCAAGCACTTTAGTTGACCAATTGACGAGTCTATTTCAGCTAATCCTTCACACTTTTCCAGAATCAATCTCTCCAACTTCAGGAATCCAGAGAAATCGGGAGTCCTCGTCAAGTGCATACATCTAGACAGGTCAAGAACTTTTAATTTCTCTGCTTTCTGTAGCACCAATAAGACCATTATTAGCAAACCGTGAATACATCAAGAGAATGTAACAATTGATAACAAGAATTGAGCTGAGGGTACCTTGACATGCCTCCATCCATCCCAATGGTGAGTAATTTTACTTCTTGAAAAATCAAGAATGACTAAATTACTCAATGAAAAACTGCTTATCTTCATTATTAGCGGAGGAAAATTATGCCAAGAGAGCCATCTTATATTTGGAAGGAGTTGGTCCTTGCTCAGTAAAAAGTTTGTCAGCAACGTGATCAAGGACTTGTTTTGCCAAAGAAGTGTAGCTTGGGAGAAAAGATAGTCAACTATACGATAAGCGAGGGATTGGCTGTCCACATGAAGGAACCTTAGATTTGGAAGAGCTGCAAATGCTTCAAGACTAAAACAATACTCTGACCAAACCTCAAACTTCAGGCAGAGGGCTAGGAGCTTTTCATTTCTCTGAATCGAAGAACAAGAAAAGTTCATGAAAAAGGACGAGACAATTAGTTAATTAAGAAAAAATTATTGCTTTTTTTTTTTTTTTTTTTTTTGAATTTGAGACAAAGATTGTATTATAGATAATTGAGCATACCCAAAATTCTTAAATCCGCTCTCATCATTCTTAAAATTCAATTTGGAGAGGATTGAAAATGGTTTTGGAAATTTCAATTTTCATAATTTAAGAAGTGTTTCCAAGAACAAGGGGCATTTAAAAATGTAAACGTTGAATAAATTGCAATTGTTTTCACTCAACGGGATTGCGCCCAATTGCTGGATGTGATTTCTCATGCAAAAAAGACATCAGACCCAGAAGTTACCTTCCTTCTCTGTAGCACGTTCAATGCATCTTTGTGATTCCAGAGTCTACTTTGCTTCTCTAATTGCCCACCACTTTCTTGAGAAACAATTTCTCTACCAAGATCTTTGAATTGATCATGCATCCACAACTTATTATCTTCTCCAATTTTAATCAATGACATAAGCTGAAGAACTTCAAGACCTTCTATTGGGCATAGACCACAATCTTTCCACATATGTATCACCATATCCTTATCATATCCAGCCAAAAGACAAGCTATGTCAAGAAATATTTGCCTTTGATAGGGATCTAATGCTTCATAACTTACCATCAACGTAATTCGAATTTGCTCAACAGGACCCTTTTTCCACTTCTCCAGGTATTCGTCCCACATTTCTTTTCTTGGTCCACATGATGATAAAGCTGAACCCATAACCTCAAGAAGCAACGGAAGACCTTGGGCCATCCTCACAATTTCTCTGGATTGTTCTAATTTTTCACTTGGAGGGTGATCACTTCTGAAAGCATGCTTGCTAAATAGCTGAAGGGATCTATGGGAATCCAATATATCAACCGGATAAGTCAATTTTACATCGACTGCTTCAAGAACACTTGCTTCAAGAACACTTGCGTCTCTTGTGGTTATAAGTATTCGGCTTCCAGGACCAAAGCGACCATGCCTTCCCAAAAGAGCCTTTAGTTGACTCTTGTGATTGACATCATCAAGAAGAATAAGAACTTTCTTATCAGGCATTATGTCTTCAATCTTCAACATTCCCTGATCCATGTAATCAATACCTGTATGTTTCTGTTTTGAGAGATCTGAAATTAGTCGATTCTGCAAATACTCAATTCCTTTTGAGTTTAAAGTTTGTCTAACATTGGGAATGAAACAACAGTTAGCAAAGTCTCGAGAAAGCAGATTGTAGACTACTTTGGCAAGAGTCGTCTTTCCAATGCCACCCATTCCGTACAGTCCCATGATCTTTACATCATCGGTGTTGGTGCCTATCTTCCCCATAATTTCTTTAACACTATGGTCAACTCCAACCAAGAAGTCACTAACCACCAAATAAGCCTTCTTCAGCTCAGTTAAAACCTTGGTAACAACCTGTTTAACTAACTCTCCTTCATGCCTGACGATATACACGATGAGGAAGGCCAAGGCAAAGTAGAAAGTAAGTCAGAATTGACAAGCTAAAATCTTTAACAAAGCCATCGCAGGCAAAATGAATTGCAACTGCAAATGTAACTCAAATGTCGCATTGATCAGGAAGAAGAAATTTATGGACATGCAAGGCAGATGCTCAAACTTTGTGCAGAATTAGAACAGCTACGCAACAGTCAAGTATAGTGGATGATCACAATATGTTCCCAATAAGAACAAAGGCCAATGATTTTTACCGGTATTTCTGATGAGCAAACTAGATTCTATTTCTCAAAATAGGTTTACAATTCACATATACCACATGTCCCAAGTGTTATGAGCAATAAACGAGAGATCCATTATATGTTCTCCGTTAGTTTGAGACAAGTATGCAACTAAAAAATCAGCATACAGTATGAGTTCTTTAATAGACAAGAATGTGACTAGGAAATTAGCATACAGTATAAGTTCTTTAATGAATATGTGCTCATTATGCAAATATGCAAAAATCATTTCATATTTAGTGCTACAAAAATTTTTGAATGAACAAAAATAAAACGTCATGTCGGAATGTAGACGTTCCTCAAACAAAAAGAATCGACGTAGCTACAATTTTTCCAAAAAAAGAAAAAAAGAAAAAACGGTGATAACATATTTCAAACCTCGCGCATACACTGTCCACTAAGGCCATAAATAAACCAGAAAGCATTCGTACTTAAATTTCTTTTGAACCACAAACACCACGAATGAAAAGCTTTCTTTGTGTCGGGTAGCAGGACACAATCACGGTGCAACACGCTGTTGTGTAGGTTGATGAGAAAGACAAGAGTTAAGATAATCAGGAACCTGTTAGCCTCCTTTGTTATGTCCCACCCCTTTAACCCTCCAACCTCTTTGAGAGCTTCTCTCCACTTCCGAATCGTCGTATCATCTTTTAATCGCCTCTTGTTCTCGTGCTCCAGCAAGGCCTTGCCGTAGCCTTCCTGTTGGTTTCGAACCTCGGATGGTTCAACATAATAGAAAATAGGCATGATTATCTGTTCCTTCCGTTTTCTGCATTTCACCATATGAGCTAGCTCGTTGAGGCACCATGTGCTAGAAGTATAACCTTTAGAAAAGATAGGTATGGAGATTTTCGATTGCTCAATCGCCCCAAGAATCTCCGGGGCAATTTCTTCACCAATGCGAAGCTCTTCCTTGTCACGGAATGTACGGATTCCTGCTTCTTTGAGACTGCAGTAAAGATAATCCGCAATTCCTATGCGCGTATCAGGCCCCCTGAAACTCAAGAACACTTCATAGCCACACCCTTGTACTGCTTCAGGTATTTGCATCGGTGTCTGGTTCCGGGAAGAACCAGCTGCTCCAATGCCACTTATAGATGCAGGGGTCTCCATTGCGCAACCAGTTGCAGAGAAAGTGAAGCACCACAGTCGTACCAGTTCAGAAAATGAAGCTGAAAGAACCTAGACGAGTAGGATATTACTGTAAAACATCGATTATGACTTGCATCATTGGTCTCGAGATAGTTTCCCGTGACTGCAAAATCTCAGGCAAGCTAGCTATTGGGAAACTCACCTGTCCCTGGAAATGCAAGAGCACATAGCACGTGCTCTACAGGTCTATTTTGATAATTTTGGCTTCTCTTACGGAATAGTCAAGGCGCCGATGCCATCAGATTCATGATTCGAATTGAAACATACATGTCATTTCCATGTCACCTGCTCCAAGGTCTTCACGCGACTTTCACAAACGCGTGATTATATTTATTCACACATAGTGCGAGATTGTGAAGGGGTTTACCCGTCCCGAGGTTTTACCCTTCCACGGTTTCGGGTACTTGCATCAGCTTGTAGTACCTGGATGAACCAGCTTCTCCAAAGTCATTGACGATGACCAAGGCAGGAGTTTCCATCACCATCAATAACTCGCATAGAAATGAAGCACGGCAAGAGTCCGCCAGAGCCGATTCGAGTGATGTGAAACTGACGATGTAATAATCGTGAGAGGGAGAGAGAGCGGAAAGAAGAAGACAAGAGGGAGGAGATAGTGGGAGACGAGGGAAATAATTGAGGGAGGTGGGTAAGGAGGAGGAGGAGGAGGAGGAGGGAAAGAGGAAAAAAACGAAAGAGAAAAAGAGGGAAAGCGGGCGGGGATAGAGAGAGACCGACAGCGTGATAATTGGGTCCTACCCGGCGGCGAGGGGGTGAGGGGAGAGGAGAGAAACCGACAGCGTGATAATCGAGGGAGCGGGAGAAGACGATGACGGTGGGTAGATAATCGAGGGAGTGGGAGACAATGAGAGGTTTTTTTCTTTTTGGGCCCGAGAGAGAGAATAGCAAAAACGGAAAGGAGAAAAGAGGAGAGAAATAACGACGAAAAAGATTAGAGTCGATGGATAGCGCTCCAAGAAATAATTTCCATTTAGAAATAATTTTTTTTATAAAATAAATTTTAAATAAAAGATCGTAACGTACGATCCATAATTTTTTTTTTGTAAAAGATTGTAGCGTGATAATTAGGTCCCCGCGACGGAGAGTGAGTGGCTAAGTAGTATCGACACGTGACACGACAAAGATACGTCGACATCTCATTTCTAAAAAATAAAAATTTCGACACATCAAAACACATTTATTAAATAAATCAAATTTAAAAATAACCTACAATAAATTTACACTAATCATTCAATATTCATTCAATATTCAGTACTTTTATTTTTCGAAATTACTTCTTAATTTTATTTAATTATTTTTTCGATTAAATTCCCCTCTCCCGCCCAACCCCACCCCAACTCCCTTTTTCCCTTGTCTCTTTTCCCATCACCATATTTTTTTCACTTTTCTTTACCTCCCCACCACCTGACACTCCCCCTCCTTCCTGTCACTTCCCCCATTTTTCCATTATCTCTCTTCCCCCATTCCCATATTTTTTTCACTTTTCTTTTCCTCCCCTGCCACGTGACACTTCCCCTCCCTCGTGTCACTTCCCCCTTTTCCCTCGTCTCTTCCCCCACCCCCATATTTTTTCACTTTTCTTTCCCTCCCTCACCTCCTGTCACTTCCGCCCTTTTTCCCTCTGAGACCTTTCTTTCCCTCCCTCACTGGTCGCCCATTGGCCCTTGACAATTTCTTTTTTGGACCAACATTGGCCCTTGATAATTGAGGGAGTGGGAGAAGACGACGACGATGGGTAGATAATCGAGGGAGTGGGAGACAATGAGAGGCTTTTTTCTTTTTGGCCCTAAGAGAGAAATAGCAAAGCGGAAAGAGAAAAGAGAGAAATAACAACGAAAAAAATAAGAGTAGTTGGATAGCGCTCCAAGAAATAATTTCTTTTTAAAAATAATTTTTTTGTATTTTTATTTTATAAAATATTTTTTAAGTGAAAGATTGTAGCGTACGATCCATAATATTTCTTTTTAGAAATAATTTCTCAAAAATTAAAAAAATTAATTAACATTATCAAATGAATTTCTTCTTTTTTTTTTTTTCCGAAAAACAAAAGAACAGAAATTTGGAGCCTTGGGTATGCATTCTACACCCCAACAAATCGGATTAATTTTAGGGAAAATTTCAAATAAAACTTGAAGTGCCTTCATTTTTTCAAATAATAGCTTAAAATGGACATGGCCTAAGTGGATATGGTCATGTCAAATAAGGGCTCAACCTCGCCGGTCGTCAACTAGCTAAATGTTTTGACCAATAAATGGTGTTTTCGTCTAATTACAATTTTAATTGTAAATTATTTTTTTATCCTTTCTTTTCTTTCCTTTTTCCTTTTCTTATTTTTTTTTTTTTCCGACAAGGGCCAATGGGCGATCGGTGAGGGCCTACCAACCCTCACCTAGGGCTAATGAGGCTCAACAACCCTTGCCAACAGCTAGTGAGGGCTTGCAAGCTTTCAATTGGGGCCAGTGAGGGCAACCTCACCCTAGGTGAGGATGACCTCGCTAATGACCATGAAGGCGACCTCCCGAGGGTGAGGGTCATCGAGCCCTTGTTGACCCAAACAAGGGCTAGCCGACGAAGGGTGGCGGCCTCATCAAATCAGCGAGGGCAACCCTCGCCCAACACTTTTTAGCATTGCGGGTGACTAGCCAGCCACCTGTGAAGAAGAAAGCAAAGCTAGAAAAGGCAAAAAAAAAGAAGATAAATAACTAAAATTCCTTGACTAGTCGAAAAGTCAAGCCTTTTTTTTTTCAAACATACATAATCACTTCAAACCCTTATTTGAAACAACATCCACTCCATATCTTTATTTGATAAAATTATGGTATTTCAGACATATGTTTAAAAATAAAGTACACTTGAGTCCTTATTCAAGAAAATAAAATTATTGAATTTTCCCTTAATTTTATTTCATAGAGCTCAAATTTTTTGAATATGTCATCTCTAAGTAGCTTTTGATTATTTTGTTAGAATTCTCGAGTGGTGATTTTTTTCTTTTTCAAATTTATAAATTCAAATCTTAAAAGTGATAGAGATTATATGTAATATGAATATGAAAGGAATTGCACAACATATCCTTTATGAAATTGGAAAATGTAATTTTAAAAAACATATTTGTTGCATAAATGCAAATCGGACATTTACTGCCCTTTTGCCTTTTGGTGATTTGAAATGACATAGGAAAGCTTTTCTTGAAATGATACGAGAAATGCTCTACAGAAAGGATTGTCAATGGCTATATGTATAGATTTGACTATGCATATTGATTTTAGAATGTCCTTCTTAGTTGAGCCGCTATCTTATAATAAGTGAAGATCTTGCTAAGGGGGAAGTATTGATCACCTTGTGACTGGACATTATATTGTGATAAATATCGAACATGAGATTAGTTGATGGAATTGATTATTGATGTGTAATTTGAGATCGACCAATGGAATAGACCATTAATGTGTGATTTAAAAGTTGACTAAATGAATATTTCTATATTTCACTATTCACTTTGACCATATTTCACTGTTCATTATGTATTATTGAGATTTTGGTATTCCTAGTTATATTCATAGTGACTAATCATGTTTCTTTAGTGAAGTTCATAGAGAGCGAGTACCCATTAAGGTATTAAGAGAGCAACATAGATGATAATTACTATAACTTAGTTTCAAATGTCAAGCCAATATGAAGAATTGTTAAATTATATATCAAGTTTGAGGTGTTTATGGAATGACATATCGAGATACGTTGTATATTAATATACATCATTTTTATAATTATTTTAATTCGAATTCGCAAATAAATGAATAATAAAAAGAGCCTATAATAAATTTATATTAAAAATATTAATTTACTATTTGTTAATATCATTAATTATTTCAATTTGGCAAATTCAACTCTACTCCAATAATCCATAAAATTTGGAGAAAAAATAAATAGTTCATATTTTGGACTTGTGTGGCAGAGTAGGTTGGAAAAGAAGAAAAAAAAAATTTGGGAGTTAAATTGTGCGTTATAGGAAATGAGAATAGAGAGAAGAAAATCTTAGAATTTTCTTATTTCCCCTCTATTAGTTTTATTATTAATATTTTTTGCTTTCTTACATATTTATATTTTGACCCATTATTTATTGAATTTTTTTTTTAAAATTGATTTCGTGCATGTTCAAATTCTAAATTCATATGTCGGAATACTTGTCTGTCAAAGTGTGTTAGGAGAATTAATCCTGTATCGGATTTTTCGAATTCGATACGTTGATCGAGTATCGTACATACTCTGACACCACACGAAAACTTTCTAATAATGTAGGTGTTTCATGGAGTATAAGACAAAAGAAGGGGGTCTAGAATAATAGATAGGGAAAATGTCACAAATAGTCCATCTTTTACGCGTGTGCGATTTCGTCACGAACTTTCGATTGGGCACGATTTGATCGAACCCATTGATAAATGTCCATTTAGTCGCAGACTTTTGATCGGCCGATTTGGTCTTGAACTATTCATAAATGTCCGATTTAGTCCTTCGTTACTGTTTTTCATTTTTTAAAATTTTGTTAAATTTTTTAAAATTTTTAAAATTTTTTAAAATTTTTAAATTTTTTTGCTTTTTCTCCTTCCCTCCGCCGGTTCCGGCGGAGGGAAGCTGGCGTCCGGCGAGGGTCGCCCTCGCCGGCGTCGGGCGAGGGCCGTCCTCGCCGGATGCAGGCGAGGGCGACCCTCGCCGGTGTCGGGCGAGGGCTCCCTCGCAGAGAGGGAGCCCCTCGCCCGACGCCGGGGTGCTCCCTCGCAGATCTGGCGAGGGCTTCCCTCGCCGACGTCGGGCGAGGGCGGCCCTCGCCAGATCTAGCGAGGTGCTCCCTCGCCTGACGCCGGCGAGGGGAGCCCCTTGCCAGATCTGCGAGGGGCTCCTCGCCAGATCTGCGAGGGAGCCCCTCGCCCGACGCTGGCGAGGGAGCCCCTCGCTCGACGCCGGCGAGGGAGCACCCCGGCGTCGGGCGAGGGGCTCCCTTGCCCGACAGCGGCGAGGCCGCCCTCGCTTGCGTCCGGCGAGGACGGCCCTCGCCAGATCTGGCGAGGTGCTCCCTCGCCCGACGCCGGCGAGGGGAGCCCCTTGCCGGATCTGCGAGGGAGCTCCTCGCCAGATCTGCGAGGGCCCCTCGCCCGACAGCGGCGAGGGCCGCCCTCGCCTGCGTCCGGCGAGGACGGCCCTCGCCCGACGCCGGCGAGGGCTACCCTCGCCGGACGCCGGCTTCCCTCCGCCGGCTCCGGCGGAGGGAAGGAGAAAAAGCAAAAAATTAAAAAATTAAAAAAATTTTTAAAAAATTAAAAAAAAGGAAAAACAGTAACGAAGGACTAAATCGGACATTTATGAATAGTTTAAGGATCAAATTGAGCCCGATCAAGTCCGCGACTAAATTGGGCATTTATCAATAATTCGGGGCCAAATCGTGGCCGATCGAAAGTTCGGGGGACGAAATCAAGCATCGTCAAGAAGTATAGGGGCATTTGTGACATTTTCCTAATAGATATTTATGTATGTGTGTTTTTGTCTGGGATCACCTAGCGTTTAGAAATAAAAAAGAAAACAAAAGAAAGCTAAATATATAGGGTTTTCTTTTTTCTCTAGCCTAGGTCGCTCTTTCTCCACGAGTCCAGCCGCAGGTGGGCTCCACCAGCGGGAGTTGTAGCCGCACGGCAAGCAGGGATTTGATCGCCGCACGATAACTGCCTTGAGAGCGGCGGCGCGTAGAAGGAAAAAACCATGGGTCTCACGAGGACAAGCTCCTGGCCGTCGGCCGAGCTTGAACATCCGTTGGAATCGTGCCGTGATTTTTTTATAACCACTTAAATTGTTTATTTGTAAACATTTAAAATTTATATTTAATCTAAATGTGAAAAATCTTTGAGTTGTGAGATAGAGATCGTAAATTAGTAGATTATTTGTTGTTGGGGATTGTACTATGATACGAGTCAAAGAAAACGGAAATAGAATTTGCGGGAGGTATGTTATCCTACAAGCACGGCCCTTCCGTGATCTCATAATAGAGATTGCCTATTAGCTACTAAATTCATCTTTATTTTTTGACTTGTATTATAGAAAATTTTAAGGTAGTAGAATTCTGATATACAGATTTTACATTATGGCAAGTGCAGAGTGTGCTATCAAGATTGATCAGAAAATTTCTAGTCTTGAAAAATCATACTAAACAGAAAGGAAGTAACGAGAGACTTTTAGGAATTCATAATAAAGCACATAATATTATTTTCTAGGTAGGGTGCGTTCTGCCCTTTAATATTTACAAACATTGCCTTATATCTAAATTGCTTAAAAAAAAAAAAAAAAATTGACAAAGACCAACGCACTATAATTTTACAAACCCTTTATGGCCGACAATGGCTCATTTTTTTGCATTTGTCGAGTCTCAGACTTACTTTTCCACATCTAACAGACTCTTATCCCACTTTTTTCCACTTTGCTACAATACCAAACGATATACTATAGCATTATGAATAGTACCAACTAGTGTCAAATAATATGCTACAGTGTTGTGAACAGAACTAAAATAGTGCCAAACAATATGCTATAGTACTTTGAGTGAAAATTTTTAGCTTCTTCATATGGATCATTTGACTCTTCTATCTAAATTGCTTCTTCAACTCCTTTACTCATTGTTCCTATAAATAGGTTTGTCAAAGTTATCGTCTTAACTATTTAAGTTATCTTAATATTTCTACCTTCGGTATTCACTGATGAGTCTTTCGAGTTCTAGAGCTTCAGTACTTGTATAATCTAGGAGCTGATAAGAATTGGATGGAATGTTAGGAGAATTAAAAATGCTTCTCTTCAAATACTACTATTTGAGTGCTTTGAGGAGCTTATCTATTTCTTCAATTGTTGGAGCAACTTGTGCATTTAATTCAGACGACCTTTGTCTTTTGGATGACTGATGAAAGCTTGTTAAAGTGTCAATGGAGCTTGATGGAATGCCAAGTTAGGGTAGATTCCAAGTTGGAGTGATGGACTTCCTCTGTTAAGGTCTAAACTGAGTGCAAGCTGCAATTTACTATGATGAAAAAGATCTTGTGATAGTGGTCTACCCTATGGATCTTTCAATGATGAAGCTGGATCTTGTGAAGATTTTGTGACCTAGAACTATTTGGCATGTTCATTTCATAGCAGGCAAGCATCGATCATTGGTCAAGTTGCATGATAGTCATCGCAATGATCCCAAGAAATAATATCAACTTTCGTTGGCCATGTCTTTGGTGGGATGACTTAAAGAAATAGCTTCTTCTCATAGAAAATTCTCAAACTTCTTCAAAAATTATTTGATATTCTAATGTGGAAAAGTAGTGGATCCTTAATCTTCATCCAACTAGTGAAAGGGTGTTGTAAATCCTTGTATCATTTTCATCTCTCGATATTTTCTTGATGCTTATCAAATTAGGAAATTTTTTATTGTTCATCAATCATGACATTTTCTTAGAATTTTTCAAGTATGCAGATATTAGCACTAGTTCGACAATATTTAAAAAGTTCAAGTAGAATGGGTGGGAATAGACGATAAGCGTTGATGATCTCCCATCAGCGCTATTGGCAGTATCTAAAGATTCACTAACAAACCACTAAGGGGATATGGGTTAACCCAGTTTCTGTAATTAGGATTTCATTACTGTAAAAAGGAAAATACTAACAAGGAACCATTATACAAACGATGATAATCCTTCTCAAAAGTTGAGTGATTTATTATAAAAGATGGCTTATTTTAAGACAAGATGTTCACCACAAATCTAGATCTATTGTCACGATTAACTTTTGCCAGTTTTGGTGCATACTTATCATGAAACGACGTTTTTACCACTTAGCTAGATTTACTGCGAAATGAGACTTTTCGTCAACTCTTTTTTTAATTAACCGGAGTTTGATCCCTGGTGCATCCCAAATCCCCCACTCCTTGCCACTAACGGACCGAGATATTGGATGTAGACTTATTGTCATACCATAAGGTACAAAAACATGTAAAAAAAAAAAAAAAAAAATGTAGTTTTCGCTCATACTCATCATATGGATACCCTAAAATGATGCATATATTAATAAAATAAGTATTTTTACTATTATTAGATATAGTGCCCCACATTTGAGATATGTGCACCATAAATGATCCTTTTATCACGTTTCAGAATAAAATACCACAGAATGAGGTTTTTTTTTCCCCGATTGATGATATAGGTGTGTTGCCATGAAATTAATGTTGATACAAAATTACCACTTGGGAAATTTTGTTACCTTTATTGAAATACATGTATGACAAAATGGGACGTTATTTTATGCATTGAGTAGATACAAATTCATGCTGAAAATAAAGAAAAATATCACAATTTAAAATAAATCCTTTGGGAGGGAAATTCACCATTAAGGTAGGCATCTTCCCAACAAATAAAATGGTAAGTTTAATTAGCGTTTTGACCAAACAACGCACAAATTGTTGGTTAGGTTCGCTCTGATGTAGAGGAAGCCCAATGAATTGTAAGTCCAAAGGCATGAATTCATATGATAAGTCATATAAAGAAATATGGATTCTCACTATCTTTTATATAGTAGTCACAAAGAACGTTAGTTGAGATGTAGTAACAAGAGAGAAAGAGAAAACATTACATAACATTTGGGTTGAGAGTAGTATCTGATTTATATTAAGTTGGTATCGGAAGTCGATTCATGGTCCGATTGAGCTAAAATTTGTCAGCGTGTTTGTGGCACACTCTTTCCGAATATGAACGGTTTGATTTTCATTTGAAGCTTCCTACATCAGGTTTTTCGTGGGTTAAACAAAACCTACGTTTTTTATGAGATTTATCCTTGATCTCTTGAAATTCATGTGTATTGCCAAGAATGATATCCTTGATGTCTTTGCTGCTATGTTCCTCTAGTATTTACTAGATAAAATTTTGCTCACTTAGTTTTGTTAATAGTGAAGATTTTTGGATGGACTTTGGTCTCGTAGTTTTTTTATCACCTCACATCGAGGAGGTTTTCAAATAAAGAATCGCCTTATATTTGCGTGCTTAGTATTTATATTGCTCTATCATATCATTTCTTATTATGTTTGCACAAGAGAGGAGATTATTTTGCTCTCACTAATTCAATATTATTTAAGTTGTTATTGTTCTTCCAATAAAGTGGTATTAGAACTTTGGCTATTGCTTAATTTTTTGGCTTGTGTTAAATAATGGAAATAAATATGAGTAGAATGGTTACATTGAATTGTTCGAATTATCATATTTCGAAAGGGAAGATAGAAAAACTATTATATGTAAAAGATTATTACTTGTCCATATTTGCTGAAGAGAAACCAAATAATAAAACTGACGCTTAATGGTCTATATTTCATCGTCAAGTACTTGTGGTTATATTAGGCAGTTGATGGATGATAATATTTTGAACCATATTATGGAGGAAACATATGCACACAATTTGCGGAATAAGCTCAAACGGTTGTATGTTCAAAAGATGGGAATAATAAGTTATTCATGAACAGATGAGGGCTCTGAGATATCAAGATAGTGCTCATTTGATTAATTCATTAATTTTTTTCAAGGAATTATAAATTAGTTGGCTGTCATGGGAATCGAGTTTGATAATGAGATACTAGCATTATAGTTGCTTGGTATTTTGCTAGACTCGTGGGAACGTCTTTATTAATTCAGCTCCTGGATACTATGGATTTGGCCAAAAGTAGTGTTTTGAATGACGAGATGAGAATGAAGACATAGGGACATTCTCTTCACATTCTAATGCATTAGTTGTTGAGTGTTGAAACCTGAATTTTAGCAATCTAGTTATTCATTTATTGCATAGAAAATTAGGGATTAATTTTTAAACTCTAAATAAAATCACATAGTTTTAGGAGCATGTTTTATTTATGTTTTCATTAATTGCATTAGCATTGGATTGGTGATGGACGGTTTTGAGCTTAAAAATTAAGTGAATTGAGCCCACAAAAGGTGCTAAAATTCGGCTAAGGCTAGGGGACTAGGTGGCCGAAATTCATAGGGTAGAAGGGCCTTCATTGGTCTAATTTGAGTTTAAATCAGCTCACTAAAGTATGATTACGGAATGGCCTTAAGATATTAGAACCCATCAAATTAAAAGGCCGAAGCTCAAGCCCATGTAATCCGGTTAAACCTAGGTTTACACTATACAAGGGATATTATGCCTCACAAATTAGAGGTCGGCAAATCATAATTTTAGAGCGCCCGCAAGAGAAAAACACAAGGGAGAATTGAGGGAAAGAGAGTCAGGGCCGAGTATTCCTCACGGCCGTGATTTTCTTTGTTGCCATCCACCACCGTGATCTCCTGAGATGACACCACTAGTGCCAGGCTTCTCTATTCGTCGATTTGTCGAGTTCTAGGTGAGGCCGTCAACCGGTCCAGCAGCATCCCGCAATCATGCCCGACGTCCTTGCACGACCAGACTGGTTTTGCCGCCGACCTATCTTCATTGCGGTGGACTCAAGCAACACCGGTTTTTCTATGGACAATTCACTTCAGTTTTGTTGCAGGTTTTCTCCTTGGTACACACGGAGACATCGAGGATAGACAGGTGGAAAGTTTGATTGTGGGGCTTAGGAAGTAAGTTTGATAATCAAATAAGACCGTCACAAAACCAGCCAGATTCGGTCAAAAAGTTGAAGGGTTAGCAAGGTTTGTTTTTGGACAAAGTAAGAAGACCAAAGAAAATTTCTTTGGGATCATTTGATGGATCTTCCTTGAAGAAGTTGCAGCAGCTCCTTGCGCCACCGCACCTCATCGACGTCCAGCGTCCACCGAGCTTTGCCCTTTATTGTCGTGATAATCTGTCCTTTGCAGGTTTTCTAGTTATCCGGTGACATAGTGAGGACGAGTTTTTCTTCCAACGGGAGCAATGACCCCCACAACCCTATTTAGTTGAGAGATCACCGTGCGCCTTCGACAATCATCACCCGACGGCTACCGAGAGCTTCTTGCACTGTCGTGACCGAGACCACTGCTGTCCTCGCTACTGGAGCCCAACCCAAGCCATTGCCGAGCTTGTTACCACCCATCACCACTCGCCATCGAGGAACCGGTTGCGATCGCAGTCTGATTTGCGTTGCATTCAAATTTGGCAAGAATATCCTCAAAATAAGCAAGGTGTTCATTATTAGTGTATTTGAGACATTTGAGTGATTTGATATACTCTGCATGGATTGATATATTCTGTTAGCAATAGGTATATTTTATTAAATATTTAATTAAATAATATAATATCCACAATATCCAAAGATACCCTTAATTTTCCTAACTTAACAATGTAGCTAGATGATCTTTAATCACGAGATACAATTTTTTTCATTAGATCCATAACTATTTGGATACAATCGTTGATTTACCTATTTTCAAACTTAATGGATAACATTCCATCAATATCCATAAACTGGATATGATCATTGGTTTATTTCATCTCCTGATTAAGATAGAAAATGTAAGATTATGGATTGTATTATATAATTAAATATTTATCCATAGTTTGATTGCTTTGCTTAAAAACAAAACCCAAAAATATATTTGAGTTGGATTTGATTCTTGCTACGATATTGCTTGTTTTAGGATAGATTGCATGTTTAGATTAGGGATTTTATTTATTCCGAATTTTTAAAATAAAAAAATAAAAAATAATTTTAATTTCAATTTTTAATTAAAAAGGAAAAAGAAAACATAAAAATATCATGACATGTCACTTAGAATTAGGTCATCCATTGCACACCATTTAGCAATCACATATTTAGGATCATTTAAATATATGACATGTTAGCATAATTGCATTTAATATTTGCACGTCATTAGATTAGGTCATTTAATTAATGTCGCATGACATAAAGTTTTGCATGATTAGGTTTATTTAATTATATGTCACGTGTCATGTTAGTGTAGATTTTTCGTACGTCATTGCATTTGCATTGCATGCATAACGCATAGTTTTTGGGCTTCATTAAACAAATGAAAATCCCAAAAAATGGAATCTTCTTGTTAATTAAAAATTATATCTAAAGTTGTTAATATGATTTTAAGTTAACATTGCAGATGTTTTTGTTAATATGAGGTTAGTCCTTCATTTTATTTATCGCTTTATTGGGTTTAGATTGATGGTTTGCATAATCGCATGATCACCTCATATGTTAGGGAGTAATAAAATTGATTTAAGTTGCCTACCAAACATTTTTCATGAAAAGAACAGTACCGATATTAGATAAATCTGGTGTAACCAAGTTCCTAAATTCATGATCCCTAATTTGTAGAACTAGAACATTTCTCCAAATACTTTATTTGGGCTTTTAATCGGTCCACTATAAATTGACTAGTGACAATTCCTAAATGAAAATGATTAGTATGTTAAGAACTTGAATCATAAATTGCAATTTGATATGGACTTGGGAGAACGCAAATTAAGTTTTAAGCTTAACAATCCATTAGCTAAACCCCTAGATGATTCCACCTGCTTTGTAGAGTTCTATGAATCCAAATTAAGTTTATGCTTACTTTATCAAACAAAAAATGAAGCACCAAAGTCGCACTAATTTAGCAAAAGGAGATTTCTGATCTCTATGAAGCCGAAAATTACAGGACAAGTAGATATTTTACTGCAAATTAAAACGGGTCCAGTCAATCATGACTTTTCTCGTTGATCTCAACACCAAGTTTCTCAGGATGGCCAATCTCAAGGAAGTAAGTTTCGGCCAATCTCTACTTCCGTATTGATACTTTGAGTCCATCTACCGATTGGACGCCGGTTGTTCTCTTCTTATCCAACGGTTCGTCTTGGATTCGGGATGAGTCGCACAACTAACAAACAACAATGACTAGTAGGAAAAGTCAAGCCTTTTGTCATAGCCCTTCATGAAAATTATGGTGTCTAAAATTATGGGACCGGGTACCCACTAGGAGCCAGACCAATAAATGCACACAACGCTGTTACAATTTCAATATTAAAGTGATGTCCTGACAGGTGATGCATCTCGTAACTTATATGGAGGAACTTATTTCATCAACTTTTTCTTAAGTCTACTTGGACATCAGCCTATGTAACTTAGATCTAAGACTTTATTCTCATCAACTTAAAGAATCATTATAATTTTAGTATTGATAATTTTAGATGCATAATATGTGTAATCATGGAATATAATGTTTTAAGCGTTTGATTTTGATTTTTTATTTTTTATATCTTAGATTGAAGAATTTGTCTTATTAACATAATTAGAATATGGACATTTCATAATTGAATTAATATATACACATTAACATAGGTTTATTACCAAAATATGCATAAGAGCTACAAATGCAGAATTAGATATTTGATAAGATCAAAATATTGTTAAAGTGATCATAAAACGAAAACTGAATGTTAAAGCCTGTAAGTGAATGTGCCATGTGGCTTAACCAAGAATAAGGTCCGCATATTTTGTAAAATGTGGACTCCTGTAGTGAATCCTTTAAAATATACTTATTTCATTTTGTTAGCTTTTTATAATTATGGATTACCCTATATTATTAAACTCTCTCAAAAACTCATCATAATCGTCAATTCAAAATACTAATTTTTAGAGTTTCCCGGAAATCTGAAAAACAAGATAAAACTTGCAGTGACCATGACATGTGGCACAACTATGCAGGGTTTTACCCACTTTTAATCAATCGTGCAAGATGTTGCAGGTACTCTTATCGCTCGCCAAAAAGGTCAAAATAATAAGAGAAATGCATGTTACTTTTTTTTTTTTTTTTTTTTGGGAGTCATAAAGTGAAAATATTCATTAACTAGAAAAGATATTAGGCCCTGGTTAATGGGTTTCAGTACATAAAAGTCCAAAAGGGTTGCGGAGGGGACAAAACGCAATTCAGAGACAGTTTCTCCTGTGAGCCTCGACAATACAGTCCATCACTGAGTTAGCCTTTTCAACACAATCGATCATTTGAATATTTGAAAACGACAATGCCAAATCCTTGCACTACAGGAATAATGGCATGAGTTTCCCACGTGAATCAGTCTGAACTCCCCCATAGCTTTGATCAAGTCTAAATTGCCAGAGTCAAGTACAAGGATCTCGTTTCTTTGATAATACATATGAGTTAGGGGTTCTAAGAACGCGCATGTTAATAATTCTATTTCTATTTTAGAATTTATTTTTTGTTTTAGACTTGTTTCTAGAACACAAATCCGTTTAGTAAAATTATTTAATTATTCTTCTTTGAAATTGATTTTTACTCCATAAATAAATTTGGAATAGAAATTATAAATATATTTTTTTTCTTTACTTTTAGAACAAAAATGAGAAATAAAAACTCATTTCCTTGTTTGTCTTCGCTGCTAGCTGGCCACCCTTCTAACACTGCCCGCTGCCATCCGCTGTCCACCCAATTGCCGTTGGTATATCGCCAGACGCTGTCCGTTGCTACTGTTGGGTCGCCGTTCACTCATCACCCTATGTTGTTATCGTTCGCTGGTTGTTAGCTGCCGTTTGTTGCTGTCCGCGAGAAAGAAATTTTGTGTTGTTATCTAGCAATTTTTATTTCGAGAATAGAAATTTTGTATCGTTATCAAATGTGAATATTTGCTCGGAAACTTATCCAATAATAGAAATAGAAAAATTTATTTCTCTTCCAACCCTGAAACGCAAATGACGCTACTAGTGCTCACAGCACTCTGCCCACCAACCTTCTATAAGAATCATAATAGACGCAACCGGTCTTACCTCCAGTAGCTCCAGGTTCGTAGGCACCATCTATGTTTATCTTTAGTGTTTCAGCTTGCGGTGGGTCCAAAATCATGACGAGCCATCCCTAGTCTTACCTGATTCGGTTGGTTCTGGGTTCCATCTGCTGAAGCACTTCAAACCAGCTAAAGCGGACTCCACAAGGTTGCTTGGCTCTGGTTTTTGGTTCCTTAAGATAGCTTGGTTTCGCAACTTCCAAATATTCCACAGTACCGCAACAAACGTCTCCAGATTCGGGGAGATGCTATAGTTTTCCAAACCCATGCTTCAATTCGAATTAGTCCCTGACTTTATGCGTGAATGTTCAGTGACGGGTTAGACTTGACTTCCTTCATCCACGAACATAGCAGAAATAGGTGCTCCACCGTTTCGGCGCTTCGATTACATAAGGGGAGTGCAGGGTCAAGCACAATTCTCCTTCAATGCAAGTTTTCTTTAGTTGGAAGGTTATTCTGGCACAAAGATTCTGATTTTTGGGAGAAGTGTTTAACTTCCAGATATCTGTCCATAAGATGCGAGGAGGTTGGAAGGATGTTGAGGCTTTATTTTCGACTTGCTTGTCCCCTGTTTCTCGGATATGGTCATATCTGCTCCTGACTATGTATTTGCCTGCTTGTGTGCCCATCCATACTAGCTGGTCATTCTCTGTTTGAGGTTTGATCGAGATAGCAAGAATTTCTCTTACTATTTCATCATCAAAGTAATCTTTCTAGACTATTTCATTCCATTTATATTCCTTTCTTGCAATGAAACCAAAGACAAATTTTGGTTCATCTCGGTTAACAAGGTGACGCAGAGAAAGCGATGCTTTGGAAAGAATTCCAAAAGATGGTGTTTATTTTGAATAATGAAGTGCTGATTACAATATCTTTGGCGCCTATTTATAAGAAGGTCGCCATCTAGAAAATAACAAAATAACTTAAATCTAGTAACAAAATTGAAAAGATATTGATAAACTAGAAAATCTAAAATCTAATAACAAATTAAAGAAACGATATTGATAAACCAGAATATTTCAGATAAACCAGAATATCTGAAATCTAATAATAAATAAAGGGAAACGCGTGAATCAAATATTGTAATCCCTTTTGCAATCTTGAAGATCACACAATCCTCTTTGATTTGTGGGACCGCCCGCTCTTATGACGCTCCATTGTTTCCAGAAAGGCATTTGCATATTGTTCTACATCAGTCCCCTCCACTTCAGAAGAACTCGACCCCGAGTTATGATTAGGATAAAGAGGAGTATCTGGAGGATGATACTCAAATAGGTCCGCTACATTGAATGTCGGGGAGATGTTGAGGTCACTAGGAAGATCAACAACATAGGCATTGTCATTGATTTTCTTCACAATTCGACAGGGACCAACTTTCTTGTACTTCAGCTTGTTATATGTACCAACAGGAAACCGTTCCTTGCGGAGGTAGACCATTACTTCATCACCCTCAGCAAAGACCTTGAGGCGACGATGTTTATCTGCAGCAACTTTGTAAACGTAGTGGAAGCTTCTAGCTGTTGCTTCACACCCTCTTGTATCTCTTGTAATTTTGTTGCTAAGTTTTCAGCCGCAACACTATATCCTGGGACTTTGGGCAAAGGCATGAGATCCAAGTGTATGTTGTGGCGTTCGCCCGTAGATAACCTCAAACAGACTTGCCCGTGGAACGGTTGACGGTGTTGTTAAAAGCAAACTCAGCAGGAGCAAGATACCGGTCCCATTGCTTTGGCATGTCACTACAAAGACACCGAATAATATCCGCCATAGTACGATTGACAACTTCAGTTTGCCCATCGGTTTGAGGATGAAAGGAACTGCTATACTGCAAATCCGTCCCAAATAAACGCCAGAGGGTCCTCCAAAAATGACTAAGGAATTTGGTATCACGATCAGAGGTGATAGTTTTTGGAACACCATGCAAACGAACTACTTCTCGAAAAAATAAACTCGCTACATGAGAAGCATCGGAAGTCTTCTTGCAAGGGATAAAGTGTGCCATCTTTGTAAACCTGTCCACTACCACAAAACAGAATCCATACCTCGTTGGGTTCGGGAAGCCCCAACACGAAATCCATTGAAATGTCTATCCAAGGTCCGAAGGAATAGGTAGAGGGTGTAAAGTCCAGTGTTCTGAGAATGGCCTTTCGTAGTCTGACAAATGTAGCACTTTTTCACAAATCGTCCAACGTCCCGTTTCAATTGAGGCCAATAATACCTCTCCTCAACTAAGGCAACAGTTTTATCTCGCCCACAATGTCCTCCAAGGGAACCACCATGCAGCTCTCGAATAAGTTGTTCCCGCAAAGAGCTTCGAGGAATGCACAACCTGTTGCCAAAGAATAAAAATTTGTCTTGAACGATCATGTCACTGTGAGAACCTGTCTCAAAACATTTTTCCCAAATTTCCTGAAAATCTTCATCATCAGCATAAAGAGCACAAAGGTGGTCAAAGCCCACAACGTCGGTGCGCATGGTGACAAGTGTTGCAAGACGACGGCTAAGTGCATCGCGACTTTGTTCAAGTGGCCCGCCTTATGTCGAAGCACGAAATTGAATTGCTCCAAAAAGGAGACCAACGTCCATGCATTCGATTTAGATATCTTTGGCTCTTAATATATTTGAGTGCCTGATGGTCGTGTTAAGGACAAACTCATGTTGATAAAGATAGGGTTGCCAATGCTTGATAGCTCGTACTACAAAGAAAGTACTCTTGCTCATAAGTAGACCATCGCTTGCAAACATCATTAAGTTTCTCACTAAAATAAGCAATAGGCTTACCTTCCCGGGAAAGAACAGCACCAATTCCTACACTAGAAGCATCACGCCTAGTTCGAATACCTTTTCAAAATTCGGGAGCATCGGTATTGGTGCCGTGGAAAGTTTTTCCTTGATGAGAGCAAAGTTGGCTTCGCTTCGTCACCCCAATGAAATTTTCCTTTCTTCAAGCACTCAATCGAGCCATAATAGAACTGAAATTCCGACAAAGCGTCGGTAGAATGTCGCAAGCCCGTGGAAGCTACGCGCCTCCCCAACGGTTTGGGGAGTCGGCCGATCGCGGATGGTAGCTACCTTTATGCATCAACTTGAAGGCCTTCGCTCCGACAATATATCCTAAGAAGCGAAGTCGATCAGTCATGAAGCTACACTTCTTCAAATTAATGTACAATTGGTTGTCTCGCAAGGCCGATAAGACGTCCCTTAGATGCTCCATATGTTGTTGGTTATCGGGACTATATATGAGAATGTCATCAAAGTAGACCACCACAAATTTGCCAATAAAAGGTTTAAGAACTTGAGTCATCAAACGCATGAAGGTGCTAGGCGCGTTCGTGAGGCCAAATGGCACGACAAGCCATTCATACAAACCTTCACTTGTTTTAAAGGCCGTTTTCCATTCATCGCCAGGGCGGATGCGTACTTGGTGGTATCCGCTACGTAGATCAATCTTTGTAAAGACCTTTGATCCCGCAAGCCGGTCGAGCATGTCATCCAATCGAGGGATTGGGAATCGGTACTTGACAGAATCCGATTAATTGCCCGGCTATCAACGCACATACGCATGCTTCCATCTTTCTTCGGAGTGAGGAGTGCGGGTACCGCACAAGGGCTCATGCTTTCGCGCAGAAGCCTTTTCGGCGGTTCTCCCACTTGGTCTTGCAAAATCTGGTTCTCCTTCGATTCATCCGGTAGTGCGGCAAATTAGGGAGGCTCGCTCCTGGAAGGAAGTCAATCTCATGTTGGATATCCCTCAAGGGTGGTAATCCAACAGGTAGATCCTTCGAAATAACATCGCCAGATGCCCTCAATAAGGGCTGAAGAGCCACCGGAATTGGAATAATGGCTTCTTGATTACCTTTCTCCACAATCATATACATGCCCTCACGTTTACGAACGTTTAGCATAATTCCTGCACTTTGCTTCTTTGGGCCTGGGAGTGTTACTCATCGGCTTCAAAATAATTTTCGTCTTTTTCCACACAAAAAGAATATGTGTTCTCACGAGCTCTATGAGTGATATCAACATCGTATTGCCATGGTCGCCCCCAATGGGACATGACATGCATCCATCTCCACTACATCACAAATTATGGTGTCCTTATAGGACTTTCCAATTGAAATAGGTAAATGACATACTTGCGTCACCTTGAGTTCGGCCCCTTTACGAATCCACCCGATTGTATAAGGGGAGGGATGTAACTCTGTCTTTAGTTGTAGATGGTCCATCAAAGCCTTGGACACTATGTTCTCACAACTTCCGCTATCGATGATGACATCGTAAACTTTGCCGTTGACGGTACAACGGGCATGAAAAAGACTATTCCGCTGCGTGTCTTCTCTTCGCGGAGCGAGCACAGTCTCCTAACAACGCAATTGACATGCTCGCCCTCCTCATCCTCCACTTCTTCCTCATCAATCCAGTCATCTTTGTAAATGTCATCGTCGTGCACGACAACATTGGCCATCTTCCGCCGTGGACAATCACTCGAACGATGTCCTACTTCGTTACACTTGTAGCATTTGATTGGTGGTGGCTTAGCGTATGGGTTCTGGGCACTCTGATTGGTGTTACGGTTGTTTGCGATGACTGGTTCCTTGCGCACCCCAGTACTACTTCCCGAAGTTTGGTTCATAGTGTTGGTTTGTTGGTTGGAAGATTCTGAAACATCTAGTTGTCTCCCCTTTTCAGATAATCCTCGAGCGGAATAATTGTTAGCCCGATTAATGGGGCTAGTTCTCTCTAATTGCATCTCAACCTTTCAGGCCATCTCTTGAGCATCCTCAACAGAGAACAAACGATGTAGTGAAACACGATCTTGAATATTAAGTCGCAAACCATTAATGTACCTCGCAATCTGTTGTGCCTCCGACTCAGCCAGGTTGTTATGGGCGGAAAGTCGGAGAAACTCCTCCGTGTAAGCTTGGACTGATCGGCTTAGCTACTTACAATTTTGAAATTGTTGAAATAATAATTGCTCATAATCGGTTGGGAGGAACCGAACCTTCAACATTTCCTTCATCCGATTCCATGTTCGGATGGGAGCTTTTCCTTGTCGACGTCGGGTCAGTTGCGTTTGCTCCCACCACGCTGAGGCACCGCCCTTCAATTTGTATGCCACCAATTTTACTTGGTGATCCTCTTCAATCTCCATGGCATCGAAGAATTTCTCGACTTCCCAAAGCCAATCCAAAAAGTCTTCAATATTCAAATTGCCATTAAAGGTCGGAAGGTCAACCTTAAGTTGATATTGCTCGGGGTCTCGTCGATATCCCCGGTTCCGATGGCCTCCACGAACAGGCCGATCCAGGAACTCTTCTTCTCCTTCAGAGTCCTCGACATAGGCTTGTCGCCTCTGTCGGGGATTTGCCCCACGTTCCATAGCTATTTCCGGGTCGCGAGCTACCTGATCATGTTCAGCCAGAAGAACACTAGGTATGGGGTTGGTAGACAAACGCTGGATGGCGACAAGTAATTCTTGAAACCTCCATTCGGTTTGCTCCGCATATTGGTTGAACTCATCCCGTGTAATAGGCTCGTTTCTGCGGCCTTCAGCTACGGGGAGATTGACATTAACGTTATTAGCCATCGTCACAGGAGAAACCTGCTCTGATACCAAATGATGCAGAGAAAGCGATGCTTTGGAAAGAATTCCAAAAGATGGTGTTTATTTTGAATAATGAAGTGCTGATTACAATATCTTTGGCGCCTATTTATAAGAAGGTCGCCATCTAGAAAATAACAAAATAACTTAAATCTAGTAACAAAATTGAAAAGATATTGATAAACTAGAAAATCTAAAATCTAATAACAAATTAAAGAAACGATATTGATAAACCAGAATATTTCAGATAAACCAGAATATCTGAAATCTAATAATAAATAAAGGGAAACACGTGAATCAAATATTGTAATCCCTTTTGCAATCTTGAAGATCACACAATCCTCTTTGATTTGTGGGACCGCCCGCTCTTATGACGCTCCATTGTTTCCAGAAAGGCATTTGCATATTGTTCTACATCACAAGGCCTCTTATACTCCTCTCTTTAGCCATCTGTCCTCCCTCGTTCTTATTTTTGCTCCATTTTCTACTTACCCCCATGATTAAGGGTGACGTGGAATCTCTTTCCAAAGTCAAACTTTGTCAGCCCCACGATGAATGCTGTCCCTTTTCAGCATGCCAGAAATCTCTTTGAGGGATGTAAAGTCCCTTAAACAGCTAGCTCCGAGAGGAACTGGGGCTGGTACTCAATCGCCATGCTTGCTTTACTAAATTCGTTTTGTTGAAGGCTAGGTCCTGAATTTCAGCCCTTCATCATCTTTCCTCGACTCTAAATCCTGTCATCTCTTCTAGTGAATGTCCGCTTTAGTCTCACTATTTTCTCCACTGGAAGGAGGCAATCTTTTGTCAATAGCCTTGCAAATAGAGATTGGAATTTTGAATATGGACAAAGCATATTGCAGTAGGGCTTGTATCACAGTTTTGATAAAAAAACTTTTCCAATTTAAGACATTAATTTTTCCTTTCACCTTTCCAACTTGGCACTAACACATCCCAGAATCCATACAAACATCTGCTTTTCCAATACCCCCTAATCTGAAGGGATCCGAAGATATTTATTGGTTTTATCAATAAAAGGAACTCTTAGTTCCCTCCTCATGTTTTCTTTCAAGCTCTAAGGACAGTCCCTACTAAAGAAAATCTTTAATTTGTTTAGTTTTATAGGTGGACCAGAGGCTAGACAATACTAATTCAAGGTTGATGCTAAATTCTAACATTTCAGGAGCTTACCATCTAGAAAGAATATGGAATCCACTGATATACTATCATAACCACACACAATTTGCACAAATTGTGTCCAAAAAGATGATTGTTAACCATACTATTAGGCAAGGAAATTTTTCTGCCAACCACTTATTTCAAACGTCCTTTTGTAAACTTGCTTAATTTAATTACACATATTCACATAGATATTTTTTTTGGGAAAATTACCAAAATGGTCCTAAATTTATTGTAATTTTTTTTTCAATTCAGTCCTAAACATTTTTTTTGGGCCAATTTAATCCTAAATTTTTTGTAATTATATCAATTTAGTCCATTTGGCCAAATTTGACCGGCAGACGATGACACGTTCAATATTTTTTTTTTTTCAGGATTTTTTTTATTTGTTCTTTCTCTTTTTTTCCTCTCTCTCCTCCTTCCTTCTTCCCCTAACCAGTCATTGGACCTTGGCGACCCGCCAGAGGCATTGGTTGGCGAAGACAAGCCTCGCCCTACGTGGGCAAGGCTGAGGCTCGCCCTCACCATGGTTGGGTGAGGCAATGGTAAGGCCTTGCCCACCCAAGGTGAGGCTGACCTCACCTTCAATCTAGTGAGGCTCACCCTCTCTGGCAAATGCCTCTAGCTAATTGCTGAGGTCTAGTGACTAGATGGGGGAGAAAGTAGGAGAGAAAGAAGGAGGAGAGAAGAGAAGAAAAGAAAGAAAGAAAGAAAGAAATGAATTGAAAAAAATTAAAAAAATTGACATGTCACATCTGCTTACCAAATTTGGTTGAATGGACTAAATTGGTATAATTGCAAAAGGTTTAGGATTGAATTGGCCAAAAAAGATTTATGGCTGAATTGGAAAAATTACAATAGCTTTACAATTGTTTTGATAATTTTTCTATATTTTTTCAGATGTCGATGCGGACTGCAACTTTTGAAGAGCATGAAAGCAACCACGGATGCGCATAGAATGTGCTCAAGATCTAGAATATTTATAAGCCAAAATACCGTCTCTTTTTCTCCGCTATCTACCATAAATAATTAGAAAAACTGAACAATTAACTATCATCATCCCTTTTCTCCACTCAAAACATAGCCGCCAGTTTTTTATTTTCTGAGGCATGTCACCCTACTAATTTTTTCCTTGTATACCTATTCAACTTTGCACACGTGTAGCGCGTGCTCAACACTAGCATGTAATAAATATCCCAAATGCAAGACCATCCCTTTCCAAAACCAACTCCAACACCGAATTCTTGTCGTGTTTTGCCATCATTACAAGTCAGGCGTCCGAATGGTGCCTAATTAGATGTTTTGTTACACGTCCAATAACCAAACACCACGCACTGGTCACGAACATGTGGAAAGATTTTTTTAGCACAACTTAGTGTCTCAATAATTCCCCTCACATGTGAGGTCAATGTTAGATATGCTCCCTATTAATTCAAGTATCATTCTATGCCATGATATTTCAATTTGAATCTCCATCAACATTCAACTTTATCCCTAGTCTCTTTCCTCAGACCGTATGATGAAGTCTACCATTGAACCCACATTGCTACGCCACAACATTCACTGCCTAAAAATCGCATTGGTCATTAGATTTTTTCTTTGAGATATTTACTAAACACTAGAATGGATTGGGGCCCTCCAATCTACCATCGGCTCTGATATCATTTGTTGGGGGCATATAGCAGAATTCCAATATCTTCACTCAAGGAGATGGCCAAGGGAGAGTACAAGTTCGAGTCTGTCAACATATTAAGGTAGACTTACATTCACTTAAAAACTTAAGTCAATGAGTTATGAACCAATTAGATTATATTCATTGTTCCATATCACACCAATTCTTTGAGATGAGGTTTTCTAACACCATTTTACACTTGTTTCTCAACACTCTATATACGTGTATGTTCGAGCATAATTCCCCTTATGTTCCTCCTTATCCCAAAATCAGAATCCTAATAAACCTCCGTAGGCCAAGACTGGCTAGCGTGTTGACAACACTCCGATTGCCGCCATAGTGGTGAGTTTCACCGCATCGGACACTGCTAATGCCCTACTTCTCATGTCACTAATCATCTTATACAATATTATCACAACAATTTTGTTGTGAAAACGTCAAAGGAAACTCCGACTCGCTCCCACGCCCTCCATAGCCCGCCTTATGGCCTGAGTTAGTTGCACCCCCAACGTGCTTCTGCATAGGGAACATGCACTTCAGTCCAGTCACCGATCCAGAGGAAGATGCCACGTTTGCATCGAGGCCTGTCTCAATGGTGGCCTGGGCGTTCAGTGGTGGCTACATGACTGCCGTCATTTCGCCCTGTGGAAAGCAGTGGAAGAAGATGAGGCGGGCCCTGATGTCGGAAAGAATATGCCCAGTGCAGCGCAAGTGGCTCCATGACAAGAGGGCCGAGAAAGCCGATAGCCTAGTGAAGCGTGTCTTCGACGGGAGTGAACGGCAGCACACGATGACAAGAAAACTAGCGGGAGCTTCTCTCTAGAACAGCCGTGCGTATTCTCTCATTTTATATGAAGCTTTAATGTGTGTTCCGTACGCAAGAGTAGTCGTGGAGGCGCCTCCCCCCTCCCTCTTTTTTATTTTATTTTATTATAAGTGTGAAATTTGTGCTCTCCAGGAAAGGAAACAAAACTTACTTTCCCCATGTGAGTGGGTGCATATACTTTTTTTGGCTTGATTATTCTTAGCTCTTGATTCCAATTACGTACTTTATAACAACGAATCTCTCCAAAATTAAGCATGTGCCCCCTTATATGACCAAAAATTTGATAATACTCCCAAGATCATTTTTTCCAAATTGTCATCCAAATATGAATCTCGGCCATGATGAGGAACCAATGGGCTCAACTTGATTTTTCACCTTATAGGTTGTTGACAAGACTAATCCTTTAATAATTAATTGCATAGAAAATTATGGATTAATCCTTAATCCCTAAACAAAAATATTAGAATTAAATTGCATATCATATAATTTTTGGAGTGTCTATTATATAGTTTATTTCATCATATTAGCATTAGATTGGTGGTGGATATTTTGAGCTAAAAAATTTGATAAATGGGGCTTGGGGCAAAATTCGGCTAGAGCTAGGGGGCTCATGGTGGCCTAAATTCACCTGGGGAAAGGGCTGAATTGAGCTTAATGTAATCTAATTTCAACTCTTGAGGATTAATTAATGATAGGTCTTGAGCCAATTGAGCCCATTACATTGAAAAGGCCTATATAAAGGTCGCATAATCAAGTTTTAACATAGGATTGCATTATAAATAGGATGTTATGCCTCATAATTCGAGGTCTGAAAATCACAATTACCAGAGCACTTGAGAGACACATGTGAGACAAGAGAGAGAAGATGAGCTATCGGCCAAGCCTTGGCTGAGATCTAGGGTCAACCCTAGACCGACCCTGGACCAGCCCAACCCTGCCGGTCTTAGTCCAGTTCCTAAGGAGATTAGGTCGGTCCTTGATCCTAGAATTTCCGGACCAACACTGTGTGGATTGGTCCTCGGTCCTGAGAGTTTCGGGTCGGTCCAACCCGGACCAACCCTGACTATATATAGTTAGAAAACCTTAAAATAAATGGCGTCAACAACATTAAACAGCTCTTTAGTGAGGAGTTTAAGTAATTTTATATTATTCTTTAATAACTTAGATTTTTAATGTCTTTTATGGCGTCAATAATCATAATTTACAAATGAGGATTTTTTTTTGAGGAGTCCTCACGGCATCCAAAAAGGCATAAATAGCTCCTTATGGCATCCTCCTCTTATATTTGTTCTCTTCTGTCTTATTTGTCCTCTTAGTCTTTAATTTGTCAAAATCGAAAGAAACAACTTCTCTGCTTGCCACTTGACACTCCTCGCTCGGTTTGGGTCACTCATGCCACTCGATGCTCGCTTGACTTGTTGCTCCCCGCTCGACATTTGATGCTCATTCTGTTTGACGCTTATCATACCCGACCCTCATCGCTTGCCTTTCTTAGTTGACCTCACTCATCATCGAACCCATTGGGTCGGTATGATCCTTGGTTGCCCTTTCAAGGAGTCCAAAAAATGAAATAAAAAATTATCGGTTGGTCCTAAGTTGACCTTGAAACCGGACTGAACCCATTGGGTTAGTCTGGTCCTCAATCGTTTTTCTAAGGAGTATAAAAAATGAAATAAAAAATTATTGGTTGGTCTCGGGTTGACCCTAGAACTGGATCGAACCTATTGGGCCGGGGGTTCGGTCCGATCCTCAATTCCAAGCTTAATAGGGTCGGTCCTCGGTCCCAAAAATTGAGGACCAGCACTATGCAGGTTGGTCCTAGGGTTAGGAGGTGGACTAACCCAACCCGGACCATGCTTACCCCTAGCTGAGACCCCTACCATGTCGTGTTGCCACCACGCCATCATCCTCGATGACGCCATACACTGCCTTGCCTCTTGCCATGTCTGTCCATGAGCCACTTACAGAGTTGAGCCCTACTGTCCTTGTTGCACTGTCCTACTCGACAATGCCACCCGCTTCCTTGCTTGCCAAGCCGAGACGCCATACGTCGATGATTCGCTGCCTTGAGACCTAGCCAGTTCCTCCCTTGGTCGCAACCTGCACCTGCACGACGTTGCTGCCGCCTCTTCTGCTGCAACAACCTATGAGCTAAGTCGCTATACCCCCAACAACGACTTGTCATTGTCCCGGCTGTGCTGAGCTGTGGAGACCCAAGCCCTGTCGACACGCCGAGCTCCCTTCTTCTAACTTGATGGTCTGCCGTGTCCTGCTGTGAACCAAGCTCAGTGCAGCCTGCAGAGTTACTGTCTTGACGATGATGCTCGATGCCCTGCCGTGGAATCTGACAAAGCCGAGCTACCCACGCTGCTCACTGCTACGGCACCCTTGCCCCTGTCCCGTTGTAGCTCATGGGATGCTACTGTTGCTATGCTAACCAGTCGCCATTGATCACGCTATCACTGTTCTGGTCGTCGACCGCCGCTGCCGAGCCTTGTGATCACGATTCCAATCCAATTATGTCAAGGTTCAAATTTGGAAAGCTAATCTTCAAATTAGGGATTATATTATCCTTAATTGATTTGAAATATTCGATTGCCTATTTTGAATGATTGCTATCTTCTTTCGAATATTCAATGTGAATATGCATACCCACACAATCCAAAAGATCACCCAAGTTAACAACATGCTTGAACGGCTATCCGATCTCTAACTATGAAATATGATATCCAACGGCACATAAAATCTTCCATCTTATCCATAACCATTTGAATATGATCGTTGATTTACCCATTTTTAAATTTGAACGAAAAACCTTCCATTGATATTCTTAACCACTTAGATATGATCGATGGTTATTCCGTTTCCAAAGTTATACATATAAGGTAAGCTTTGTGAATTGCATTATTTGATTTGAATGGTTATCTTTACATGGTAGTTTCTATAATGGAAATCCAAAAAGATTAGATAGAACTCAATTTGATCTTTGTTAATAAAATTGCCTATTTTAGATTAAATTGCATATTTAAATTAAGTAATTTATTTACTCTGAATTTTCAAAATAAAAATGCAAATCTTTTTCCTAGAATATAATAGATACCTTATTTATTTATTTATATATTTAAATCACATGTTTAAATAGTGGGTATTTTCTATTATGTGTTTCAATTTAAAAATATATATAAAAAAATCATGTGCATGTCATGTAAAATTAGATTCATTGACTGCACATCATTTGGTAATTACATGTTTGAGGTCATCAAATTAAAATTTATAACATGTTAGTATAATTGCATATTAATTATTGCTTGTCATTAGAGTTTGGTCATTCAATTAAAATTGAATGACATATAGTTTGCATGTTAGATTTATTTAATTACATGTTTAGTATATGTATATTTTGTACATCATTGCATTCTACATAGTTTAGATTTCATTCAAATAAGTGTAAACCTTAAAAATATTGAGTGAATCATGTGTTACTTAAAAATCTTATGTTGTTGATGTGATTTTTTAACTAAAATCACAAATGTTTTCATTACTATGAGATAAGTACCTTCTCCATACAATTTATTTACTACTTTGATTATTGGGCGTTATATTGTTGGTTTGCACGTCCGCTTAGAATGCAATAAAACCAATCTATGCTGTCTGCTAAATGTTTATATATAAAAAGAACAGTCTCGAAAGGACATTAGAGAAATATGATGTAATCAAGTCCCCGTACCCAAAATCTCTAGTTTGTAGAAGTAACATAAATCTCCCATTATTTTACTTGGATTTCTAATTGACTTATCATAAACTAATTAGTTACGACTTCTTATTCAAAATCATTTGAATGTTAAGAACTTTAATCCTAAGTGGCATATTGATATGAGTTTGTGAGAGCCCAAATCAAGTCTATAATTAATAATCCATTAGTCGAACCCCTAGGTAGTGCACCTCAAGGGTAGGTCACAACATAGGCTTAGTTCAATTAATTCAAGTAAAATCAGAACCCCTTTCCTTTAGTCCCTATTTGCTTTAGTCCCTTAACTCTAATCCAAGGGCTAGGTTAAATGCTCCTAATACTAATATGCAATTTAACATATATTTTTTGTTTTAAGGGTCCTGATCGAACCCTATTTTTTTTTTAATAAATGTCTAAATAGGTTGTCAAAATTTAAATTTCAACAATCTATGTAAAATCTATAATCACAAGAAGAAAGTATAGTGTCTTTAAAATGAATGGTACTGCTCATTTAAATATAAAAAGGAATATGCCACTTGATTTTCTTATTGATGGGAAAAAAATGAAAAAAGAAGATAAGGAAATAAATTTAGGGCTCACCACCTTAAATTTCAGTTGGATGATTAAGGCAATTTTATCTCTTTAATGATAATGAGGTACATTTAATCCTGTAAGGTGGAAATAGCTTCATCCTCATGGATAAGTAGTATTCCACGTACTATTTGTACGGATGCACGTGATCCAATTGGATCCAATGGATGACATTGAAACTCAAAGGTCCTTTGCACATGGTTTTTGACATTTACATCTGTGTGTATATATATTTTGATAATCTAGGAATTCGTTTTTCCACTTCTACGTTGCGGAGTTCTACTGATTGTTTATTTTGCGATGGCTTTTGCCCCTTGGAAAGAACATTATGACTGGTAAAGTCCTTGATACAGCTGAAGAGTCAACGGTCAACTCTTTCTTCTTTATATAATCTCCCTCTGAACCTTCGGTACCGTACTGACAAAAAGAAAAGAACCTTCGGTACCGCATCACTCTATAATCCCCATTCCTAAAGAGAGAAAAAAAATGTACAATCGTCTTCTTTCTTTCATTCTTGTTTTGACATTACCTTTAGAAGTTTTAGCTCCACCACCCTATCACGCTCTTCTAGCACCCATCTTTAAACACAAACGCAAAACACCTCTCTATAGCATCGCCCTCAACAATATCACCCTCAACGATTACCAACATTACATCATCGATGTCGATGCTCCTTTCACTTGGTACCAGGGCCAACTGTCACCCCGTTCGCTCAGTTGTGACACACCCGCATGCGCCGTTGCTCAGAGTTACCTTTCTCCCTTATGTCCCATCGTTAATGACATAGGCAGAGACTACCAATGTCATGGCCTCATTACACCGGTGAACCTCATCACCATGTCCTGCGCCTTGTCTCAGTTAACCTATAAAGATTTCAGCTTATATTGGACGAATGGAAGATTTTGCACAGGAAGTGTTGGAGATATGCGAGGATCAAGCTTAAGACTGTGATCGATCAATTCAAGATTACAGGATATATAATTGATTAATTATGTCAATTTCTGATCGGATTTGATTTGTTGTATCTTCCCTTTATTTTCCTTAATTTGATATTCAATGTATGATAAATAGAAGCTTATACAATGTAAATAGATACCACAAAATTACTAGAAATTACAAGTGTTCTCTCATTCTTGGCTTAATCTTCGAATTCTGACATGGTATAAGAGCCACCCTCTCCAACCTAGCTCCCGCAAATCCACAAATTGCCTCTGCCCTCTTTTTGTTTTTGCTTTTGCAAATAAAATCCCGCAAAGCAAATCAGCCAACAGTAGGAATTCACCATTAGATGTATCATGGCCAAGAACACCAAACGAAACACTTCAGTAGAAGAAATCCCAAATTCACCACAAAGCATAAATTCGGACCTAGTTGACCCAACTGAAGAGGAGAATTCCACGGCCCAAATTACTGCTAATTCGGTTCTTGCTCTAGCAAATGTTTTCGGCCCAGTCCAATGGCCACCAGTCCCATGGTTCCCTTTTCAGGGCCCGTGAGGAATTAGGGCAAATCAGCCATGGGTTTCATATGACACATCTGGAGAAGGTTTTCCGAGTTTTGGAGCCCAGCTCACCGAAGGAGGATAAATTCCTCTCAACGTTGGGATAGGCTAGGTAGGTTCAGGCCCAGGACTCGAGTCCTCTGGGTCAAGGAGCAAATCCTTACCCAAATATGGGACCCGGTTTCTTGCCCTTCACCGTTCCAGTTAGCAGCGATCGGCCGGAGCCCAACAACCCACTCTACATGTCCCTGGGCGATGGCGCCGAGCTGCAGCTCATCTCCTTGTAGCTTACTGGACCGGAAAATTACAATAGCTGGGCTCGAGATCTCCGACGAGCTTGAGACCTTCGGCAAGCGTTGGTGACAAAAGACAAAGACGGGTTCCTTGATGGAACCGTAGCCTTCTTGTCCGGTGAGCGCTCATGACGACACTAGCGTAGATGTAGCTAGCTTGTGTGGACATGGATCAACAATTGCTTAGCTCTTGAGATGGCTGTCATATTTCCACCAACCGAGGATTCAAAGATGATATGAGATAACATCTGCGAGATGTACAAAAAACTTGACTGGGCCAAGATCTTCTCGCTCACTCGAGCCGTGTCTAAACTAAAATGAGGAAATTAGTCCATTACAACATGTTTCAACCGGCTTTCAACCCTCTAGAACAAACTTGAGGCCACTGAGGAGTAGCTCGAGGGACGGGAGGAAATGCTTCGACAATATCAAACCATACGAGAAAGGGAAAAGGCAACTCGGTTCTTATTAATCTTAAACAAAAGCTACCCACATTTCAGGTCGCAAATACTTGTGATGAAGCCGCTGCCACCGCTCAGGCAGATCTATCAATTGGCAGTCCAAGAGAAGAGCCAGAGGATGGTAGTAGCTAGGCATGCACGAACCGGAGATGGAGTCACCTTCTACCCTTGGATCTGGATTTTCATCGACCGGCAGCCCCTCACAAGCGTTTGCTACCCTTGGATCTAGCCTCTCATCGATCGGCGGCCCCTCACCCACCCTCTCTCCTACCAAATAGGTCCTCGGCATCCATGGAGAGAAAACTCCATGAGCGGCTGCAAGATCCAAAGAAGGAGAAGGAAACCCTACCTTTTTTCGGATGGACAGCTCAGATTCATGCTCCTGATTTGACGACTATTATTCAGCCATCATTTTAGTTGAATCCAACAGCTCCCAACATGGCATGATGGCATCTTCTTTAAAAGGATCATATGGTCCTTGTAATGCCACATCATCCCTGAAGGGAAATACTAAAGAAAAAGGGAAATTGTATTGCGACTATTGCAAACGCCCTCATCACATAGTGGAAACCTGTTGCAAATTGTACGGTAAACCCAGGGAGAAGGGAAAGAAGGAATCTTTGGCTAATCAAGTCACTGGGCACAATATCAATTAATTAACTACTTAAAATCAGTAGCAGCAAATCATGAGGACCTTAAAATTGCTGGAAATATTCTCATACCCATAAATATCTTTTCTTTGTCACTATGAAACTTCCAAATGGAAATACCAAAAATGTCACAAAAATAGGGGCAGTAAATCTGAGTCCTTCCATTACCCTTCGAAATGTGCTTTATGTCCCTCAGTTTGAATTCAATCTTATCTTAGTATCAATGGCCTATGAGGATAATTCATGCCGCATCCTCACACTTGTTTCTTTTAGGCCCTTTTGACTGGTAAACTGATGGGCTTGGATAGCCTTTCGTAAGAATTATATTTTTGGAGAAATTTTCCCAAAATTTTTGATTTATCATGTATTTCCGTGAATAAAAAAAATCATTGTGTAACATTGCTGCCAATGATAAATTTATCATTTCTCACCAACGTTTGGGTCACAATGCTTTCTTTCCACATCCTCATTGTAATGTTTGTGCTATTACAAAGCAATCACGTGCCTCGTTTCCCACAAGCAAATCTCGAACTACAGATAATTCTCCTTAATTCATGTAGACATTTGGGGTCCCTATCATACCCCACATCGTGATGGGTCTCGTTTCTTTCTTACTATTGTAGACAATCATTCTCATAATACATGGGTTTTTCCTATGCAATTAAAGAGTTAAGCCCTTTCCCACTTAAAAAGATTTCTTTACCCTAACAAAAGATCAGTTTGGAAAATCTATTCAATGTATTCAAACAGACAACAGGAAAGACTTTTCTAATCATGATTGTTAATCACTTTTTCCTCTCATGGAATTCTACATGAAAGCACATGCACTTATATGCCTCAACAAAATGTGTTGTTGAGCATAAACACTGCCATCTTTTGGAAGTCGCACGTTGTTGGAGAAATCTTTCCTATTTGTTTTGAAGTTGAAAAAACGTTTCCATCAATCTAGTCGGAAGACTTGAAGACTTTATCGTCAAAGTCTGAAGACCTTTAGACTCAAGATTTAAAGTCTGTTCTCATTGACAGTTTCCAGACCAACGAAGAAAAAGTATTATCCGTTGAAGAAGATTTATCTAGATGCGGGTATATCTTTAAGGATTTGATTTATACGGTTGGAGAAGATCTCACAGTTGGAGATTGCACTTCGAGATCTATTATTCGTATTGAAATTAATTCGAGTATTTTAGATCCGTTGATTGACAAAGTATACTTTGAATGTTTAACTTATGGAAACCTAGATCTTGATTGTATGGGCGAGCAGGATTGGTGTGCTATCATTATATTCTTTAAATAACTTGAGATCTCCCCAATTGATTTTGTCCAACGGGTTGATTGGAAGAACTCATTTGGAAGGTGCCAACAGTTATGAAGGCATGGAGGAGTCTATAAAGAAGACGCTCTAGTTATTTGAGTGTGTGAAAAGATAGAGAAATTCCAAAGTCTAAAGCTCCTTGTTCTTTGTTGTTTCAATTGATTGAGCTTAAATTTGTACTCAAAAGAGAGATTAGATACTTGTGAGGCCTTGAGGAAGTGTAGCAAAGTCTCTACACTGTAGAATCAAGGACGTGAGACTGTAAAATCTCTTTTGATTCTTAGTGGAATTTAGCTAGTGGGCTGTCAATGCGGGAGAGTAGACGTAGGTTTGGTCTAAGCTGAATCACTATAAATCTTGTGTTTTGATTTTCTATCCCTAAACTCTTTACTTTAAATCGTAGCTCTATATAACTGTTTATAGTTATTCACGATTTCAATTTATTCTTAGAAGTTAATTTGTTTTGACAAGATTTGTAAAAACTTCTCTGATCACCTATTCACCTCATTCTAGGTGCTCATATTAGCCATTTCAATTGGTATTAGAGCTTGTGTACTCATTAAATTGAAGTGTTTTTACTTCTGAGTTAAAGATCTATGGCTAGTATGTTGGCTTTAGGTTTGGTTGAAGGCCAAAGCAAAACCATACCTTCTTGCTTCGATAGAAATGACTATAGCATATGGAAAAACAAGATGAAGGCATTCTTAAGATCGAAAGATCCTCTAGAATGGGATGTGTAGAAAAAAGAATCATTCCTAAAGCTACATCAGTCTCAGAGAGGGGAAAAGAAGTTGTAGAAGTTGGTGAGATGACACAAGAAGAGATAACCAAGAGACAAGCTCTTGATGTAAAAGCGATTTATTCTTTATATTATGCGTTATCTCCCACTGAATATAATAGAATATCTTCTTGTGAAACAGCTAAAGAAGTCTGGGATAGGCTGCACATTACCTATGAAGGAACTGATCGAGTGAAAGAAACGAGAATCAATATTCTACTCGGACAGTATGAAGCCTTCAAGATGAAGATAGGAGAATCCATCACTGATATGTTTAGTCGCTTCATTGAAATTGCAAATGGTCTAGTGTATCAGGGATAGCCAATCTCAGGATCCATGAAAGTTAACAAATTGCTGCGTGGACTATCCAAAAACTGGAATCACATAAAGACTTCAATAAGGGAAACACATAGGATCATGTCGCTCTCCATAGACGAACTAGTTGGCACACTTCAGTCCTATGAAGTGGAACAAATCAATGATAGAGAAGATCCCAAAGGTAAGAAATCTATTGCCTTAAAATCTAACGATGATTATGATGTTACAGACTCTGAAGAAGACTTATACGATGAAGAGCTAGCACTTATTATAAGAAGGTTCAGGAAACTGAACAAAAAGAGAAGAAGATTCAATTGGAAGAAACAAAGTACTCAAAGGTTTCTAAACAAATCAATTGATGATGATGAATTCAATAAATATGTGATTTATTTTGAATGCAAGAAAAATGGACACATCAGACCTAACTATCCTTTGTTGAAGAAAAAGAAAGGAAAAACTGAGAAATACAGAAAGCCTCTCAAGGTAGAAACATGGAGTGATATTGAATGCGAAGAAAGTGATGATGATTATGCCAATATTTGTTTAATGGCAAAATCAAAATCAGAATTAGACTCAGACTTTGAGACAGATACAGACTTAGACTCAGACAATGAAATTGAGGTTAGCAATTTAAAAATTCTTACTAAAGTCTCGAAATTTATTGATGAACTCTGTCTTAATCTCAAAACTTTTCTTAAGAGGATTTCTAAGCTAAAAAAGGAGAATTCTACACCGAAGCAACAAGAAATCTCTTAGAAAGAAAAGTTTGATAATTTAGACAAAAATTTTGTCATTTTGAAAAAAAATGCAGACCCTCTTTCAAAAGAAAATACATGTTTGAAAAATGACATTTCAAATATTTCAAAAAGGTTTTCAATAGGATCTGTGAAGCTAGAAAATATTCTTTCGATACAAAAACATTACTTTAACAAATCAGGGTTAGGAATGACTTCCGAAACCATTCCTCTAATTGATTTTCCAAAAGTAAAGGAAATAATCAAATAGAGACCTACAAATGCCTTTTAGAGAAATCATTTTCAAAAAGTCTTTGTAAAACTTGTAGGTCGAAGTGCTCTCAAATATTCTAAGTGTTATAGCTCAGAACACTTTGAGAAAAAATGTCTTATGGTTTGGAGACCTGTTAAGAAGGATTGGGCAAAGACTATATATTGCACTAATTCCATTGGATCCAAGAAAATGCTGGTACCAAAGAAATCTTGAGTTTCTTTTTTAATTGCAGGTCACTATCAAGAAGAAAATTAAATGGTATTTGGATAGTGGCTATTTAAGACACATGACTGGAGATTTAAGATGTTTCACAAAGCTTGTTCAAATCAATGGAGGAAAAGTCTCTTTTGGTGGAAATAGCAAATGAAGAATTATTTGATGCGGAACAGTAAAGATTGGAGGTCTCATAATCAATAATGTCTCCTTAGTGGAAGGAATAAACTACAATCTACTTAGCATAAGCCAACTGTGCGACACTGGGTTCAAAATCAATTTTTAGAAAGGGACATATTCAGGAAACAGTAAAGACCACTTTCAATCTTTTACCGGGCATAGACATGGGAATATTTATCTTCTGGATATAAAACTAGAAAGACCTCAATGCCTGATATCAATACAAGACGAAGCGAATCTCTAGCATCGAAAGATTGGCCATATCAACATGAAGCAAATTGCCAAAATCTCTTCCAAGAAGCTTGTTCAAGGACTACCCAACCTAAAATACCAAAAATCTGACTTATGCACACCATATGTGTTGGGAAAACAGGTTAGAAGTTCTTTTAAGCCAATAAATCAAGTTTCACTAACCGTGTGCTGCAGCTCCTTCATATGAATCTCTTTGGACCAACTAGAACTCAAAGCATTGGTGGAAAGAGATTTTGCCTAGTAATAGTGGATGATTATTCGCGATTTACTTGTGTTTACTTTTTGGCAAGTAAATCTAAAACCTTCACTTATTTTTCAAAGTTTGCTAAGAATGTGCCGAATGAGAAAGGTTATGCTATTTCAAGAATACGAATAGATCATAGAGGTGAGTTTGAAAATCAAGACTTTACCAAATTCTGTGATAAATTTGATTTTCAGCATGTGTTCTCTTCTCCATACACTCTTAAACAAAATGGAGTTGTGGAAAGGAAGAATAGATCTTTACAAGAAATGACAAGAATACTTTTAATTAAAAGTAATATTTTTTTTTTTTTTTTTGTTTTTGGGCTGAAGCAGTTTCTACAGCATGTTATATTATTAACATAGGTATTCTTAAGGCCTATTCTAGAGAAAACTCCCTATGAGTGTTATTCAAAAGAAAGAAGCTAATTGTTTCTTATTTTCATGTGTTTGGTTGCAAATGTTTTATCTTGAAAAATGCAAATGATCAAATTGGTAAGTTTGAAGAAAAATTAGACGAAGGAATCTTCCTTGGATATTCAACCTCTAGCAAAGCCTACAGAATATTCAACAAGAAGACTTAGTCTGTGGAAGATGAATGTCAGATTTCAAGACTCTTTGCAAAATCAATCGATTCAGACGCAAACTGAAGAATCTGAGCCTACTCTAGACTCTACAAAGTCTACCTCCCCTGAAGAAGCTCAGCCCCAGAAGAAAAACAACGAACGGATGTCAAAGATTCAACTGAAGAAGAAGACCAACAATCTGTTAGAATGACCAGCAACTGGAAGCATAAGTCTAGTCATCCTAAAGAACTCATTATTAGCGATATTAACGAAGGGATTCGTACCGGATCCAAAAGACAAGAAGAGTCTAGCGCGGTGGCACTTATTTTCTAAAATAGAACCCAAAAGTATAGAAGAAGCTTTAACTGACAAAAGCTGGATTGAAGCAATGCAAGAAGAACTTAGATAGTTAAGCATTAATGATGTTTGGAAATTAACTCTTAAACCAAAATGTAAGTCTATTATTGGAGCTAAATGGGTTTTCAAGAACAAGATGGGCGAAAAAGGAAAAGTGATAAGGAATAAAACAAGACTCATGGCCAAATGATATACACAAGAAGAAGGGATAAACTATGATAAGACCTACACTCCTGTAGTAAGGTTGAAGCAATTAGATTATTGCTTGCTTTTGCTTGTTATAAGAATTTCAAGTTATTTCAAATGGATGTCAAAAGTGCATTCCTAAATGGATTTATTCAAGAAGAAGTCTACGTGGAACAACCTCCCGGATTTGAAGACTCAAGGAAACCAGACTTTGTATTCAGACTGAAAAAGGTTTTATATGGATTAAAGCAAGCATCTCGAGCTTGGTATGATAGGTTAAGTACATTTTTAATTCAAAATGACTTTGTTAAAGGAAAAGTAGACACTACCTTGTTTATTAAAAGGGAAGGTAAAAACCTTTTACTTGTTCAAATTTATGTTGATAATATTATATTTGGTTCACTTAACGAAAACTTGTGTAAGAAGTTTTCTAAGTCTATGTAGGATGAATTCGAGATGAGTATGAAGGGTGAATTATCATTCTTTCTCGGACTACAAGCAAAACAATTGAAGGAAAGAATTTTCATTCACCAAGAAAAATATGCTAAAGAACTTGTTAAAAAGTTCAGATTGGAGAATCGCGAAAAGACCAATATACCAATGTCAAGTTCTTCAAGCTAGACAAAGACGAAGGAAGAAAGAAAGTTGACCGGAAGCCGTACAAAGTATCATTGGTTTACTTCTTTGCTTCTAGACTTCTAGACCTAACATTTTATTTAGTGTTTACATTTGTGTTAGATTTCAATCTAATCCAAAAGAGTCTCATCTAAGCGCCACAAAACACATCATCAAATACATTGCAACTACCTCAAACTTAGGTCTATGGTATCCCACAGAAGGGGACTTTACTCTGCTTGGATATTCAGAGGTGGATCTAGCAGGTTGCAGAGTTGATCGGAAGAGCATTTCAGGCACTTGTCAATTGCTTGGTAACAGAACAGTATCTTAGTTTTCAAGGAAGCAAAGTACTATAGCTCTTTCAACAGTAGAAGCAGAGTATGTGGCTCTTGGAAGTTGTTGTTCTCAAATCTTATGAATAAAACAACAACTAAGAGACTTTGGAATTGAAGACTCATGCACCGAGATCAAATGTGATAACACCAGCGCAATGAATCTCACAAAGAATTCAATTCTTCATTCAAGAGCAAAGCACATAGAGATTCGACACAATTTTATTAGAGATCATGTTCAAAATGGAGAAGTCTTGATCCAATTCATTGACTCAAAGAATCAGCCGGCGGGCATATTCATAAAACCTCTAGAGAAAAGCTTATTTGAGTCTATTCGCTCTAGACTTAACATCTTATCTCTTAAAGTCTGAAAAAGCTCAGACTCAGGGTTAAAGTCTGAAGATGCTTAGACTCAGAAGACCAAGAATTACAACTGTAAGTTATTTCGGTTCTAACAATTTAACTTTCTGATTCAAACTCGAAAATGTACGATTGCTTATTAATCGCCAATTGATTGATGTTGTCTTTCCAAGTTTTTGAAGTTGTAGCAATTATTCTTGTTCAAAAAGGAAGTTATTATTTTTGAAAAGACAATTATCTATTTTCAAAAAGGTAGTTATTCATTTTTGAAAAGGCATTTTTATTTTTCCTTTTATGACGATCATCATACCTCATTTCGATTGCTTTATATACTATATTTCTTCTTCATTTTTACTAACAAACCCTAGAGCATAGATTCACTTTCTTACTTTTTCTTTCTAGTTTAGTCCTTAAAGTTTTCATCTTTCTCGCGAATCAAGTTCGAAAATTCTCTCAAAGACTCGGGACAATGTCTTCCCAAAGAAATTCCTCAAGGATAGCAAGCAAGGGACCCAACATATGCGTGAGGGTCATACGCACTTCGATCGATTGAGGAAGAAGATTCTTCAAGGTAGTAGCAAAGTCAACAACAATATTCTTAATCGTGCCATTCTTCTCAGGCTAGATCACAAGAGCCCCAACAACAATAGGCAGATGAAGAAATTATTGACGATGTTGAACCTGTAAGGACTCTTAAGCTTGCATTTACTTTCAAACTCTACACCGCCCTGAAGGAAGGTGGTTCTCCAATGACCTTTATTGATGAATTTTTGAAAGAAAATGGGTACTGAAATGAAACCGATTTTCTAAGAACAATGGAACGTTTGGGAATTGCTCCTACTGATTCGGCAGAAAGGGCTTTTGCGAATTTTCCAAGTGATCTATGTTTTGGAGGATTAAATCAACCTGAGGGTAAAGAAGACGATGAAAAGATGTTCACTCATTTTAAGTCTAGGATGGGTGTTACTGCGAAAATTCGAGGAAGTAGAATGGACCTGTTTCGTTCTGAGGAACACAAACGAGTTTATGCTAAACTGCTGAAGCGAGAGGTGATGAACCCAAGGAGTGTGGATTTTGATTTTCTTGATTCATTGAACGTAAAGTTACGGGAGAAATTTTCTTTACTTCAACTTGAACAGTTTTGCTCTAAGACAACCGTAGCTTATTTGGAACTTACAACATATTTATATTCCAATCTAAGTTTTTTAGATGCGAATAGATTTTCCTTTAGTATTGGAGATCAGGATTATGTGGTAGATATGGATACTTTAGTTGATGTGATTGGAGTGGAGAGAGGGATTTTCCAAACAATCAGCGTGTCTATTGGTCATGCCACTATGGAGCTTATTTGAGATAAAATTGCAGAAGGCCGGATTTCGTATTTGAGGATGAGTGCCTCTAATGTCTTACTCCATAAGATTGTGGTTAACTATCTCAGACTCAAATCCACATCAAAGACTGATATCTCCAATTCTGAAGCGAAGCTGATGTACGCCATCAACATTGGTTACAAGTTCTCTCTACCTCATACCATAATGTTTCACATGTATCGGTCAATGGTAAAGGACAAGGGACAACTTCCTTACTTTGCTCTTGTTACTCGTCTATTCAGACATCTTAACATTCAGCCTCCCATAATTCTATGTGTTTGAACTAGTGTTCCAATGGTGGTAGGATTGAAGATGGTTTCAAAGATGCGTATGAAGAAACTAAACAAGGCTTTTTTAGAGTGATTTAAGGAGAAGACACTTGTCAAGACTCGACAAGACCCTGTGGCTATAAAAAGAAAAGGGAAGGAGCCCATGACAGCTCCATCTAAGAAGAGGAGAGCACTCATCTTGCAGGATGAGGAAGATGAGGATGACATCACTATCTCAACTCTTGCCTTAAAAAACTTATAGCGTCTTGTTCCTGAGACAAAGACTAGAGAAAACCAAGACAAAGAGGAGATACAACAAAGGAATGAAGAGAGGGACACGATGAGGAAAGAAGAAGGAGAAGGAAGAACAGAAGAAGAAGAGCGAAGAGAAGAACAAACAAAAGGAGAAAGTCATGGTGATTCTCCAGCAGAGGAAGAAGGACAAGATCATTGTGACATTGGAGAAGAGCCAGAGCAAGAAGAGTACTTCTCTCCACCTGAATGCACCGAAACATGGGGGGCTGCTGATAAAAGACGTACTCTTTCACTTGCCTTTACCAGTGATGATGTTAGTCGTTCTCCTGCCGATCCAGAGGAAGTGCATGACTCTCATTTTCCTGAAGAAGGTAATGAGGCTTCATCTCCAAGTTTGGATGTTCGTGCTGAAGTTCCATCATCTGGCAACACTCCATAAATTGATCATGTTGAAGCAAGTACTCAAACTAACAACTTAGCAAACTTTAAAAGATTGCTTGAACTTCTTCTAGAAATCAAAGGTCGGATTTATGCCTTGGGATGTGAATTTCAGAGCATGCCGAATGTTCATCAAGCCACTTCAGTTTCTTTGCACGAACAAGTTCAAGCCCTTATTATTCAAGTTCAAGTTACAACAAAGGGTGAGGATTTAGCGCAACTAAAGGAGGATCTAAAAATGCTGGAGGAAACTGTCAAGTCTATGATAGATTTCCAGCTCGTTTGCATTCCCAAACACTCTTAATTTTATCCAATTTTCTTTATATTCTCTACTTTTTGCTGTTGACAAAAATGGGGAGAAGTCGGTCTTGATTTGACACTCGATTTTGATTTGGCTTTGATTACTTCTATCTTTTGTTTGGATTGTGATTGGTTTGGACTAGTTTGACCTTCTTAATGCTTGCAATATCTTAAGCTATGTTGATGATTTTGATAAAGATAGTTGATTTTACAAGACTAACTTGTTTTATGTGGATGCAAAATCGCTACTATCTTTATCCTAATCTACTTATCTTTTATGAGATATCTTTGTTTGCTTAAGTGATGTCTTGTAGGTCTAAAGTATCCAAATCTATAGGAAAGTTTTGTTATCATAAAAAGGGGGGAGATTGTTGGAGAAATCTTTCCTATTTGTTTTGAAGTTAACAAAACGTTTCCATCAGTCTAGTTTGAAGATTTGAAGACTCTATCGTCAAAGTCTGAAGACCTCTAGACTTAAGATTTAAAGTCTACCATCATTGACAGTTTCTAGATTGACGAAGAAAAAGTATTATCCGTTGAACAAGACTTATCCAAATACGGGTATATCTTTAAGGATTTGATTCATACGGTTGAAGAAGATCTCACGGCTGGAGATTGCACTTTGAGATCTATTATTCGTATTGAAATTAATTCGAGTATTTTAGATCCGTTGATTGACAAAGTATACTTGGAAGGTTCTACTTATGGAAACCTAGATCCTGATTGTATGGGCAAGCAGGATTGGTGGGCTATCATCATATTCCTTAAATAACTCGAGATCTCCCTAATTGATTCTATTCAACGGGTTGATTGGAAAAATTCCTTTGGAAGGTGTCAAAGGTTATGAAGGCATGGAGGAGTATATAAGGAAGACGCTCTAGTTATTCGAGTGTGTGAAAAGATAGAGAAATTCCAAAGTCTGAAGCTTCTTGTTCTTTGTTGTTTCAATTGATTTTTGTACTCAAAAGAGAGATTAGATACTTGTGAGATCTTGAGGAAGTGTAGCAAAGTCTCTACACTGTGGAATCAAGGACGTGAGACTGTAAAATCTCTTTTGATTTTTAGTGGAATTCAGCCAGTGGGTTGTCAGTGCGGGAGAGTGGACGTAGGCTTGGTCTAAGCCGAACCATTATAAACCTTGTGTTTTGATTCTTTATCCCTAAACTCTTTACTTTAAATCGCAGCTCTATAACTGTTTATAGTTGTTCACGACTTTAGTTTACTCTTAGAAGTTAATTTGTTTTGATAAGATTTGCAAAAACTTCTTTGATCACTTATTCACTCCCCTCTAGGTGCTCATACTAGCCCTTTCACACGTGCCCTTAAATTTCAAGCATTCATTCCTGAGACTTTCTGGGGAGATTGTGTGGTTACAGCAGCTTACCTGATCAACCGCATGCCAACTTGGGTTCTCAATGGACGTACTCATTTTGAGGTTCTATTTGGAAAGAAGCTTAAAGTTAATCACTCGAGAGTCTTTAGCTGCCTATGCTATGTTACTGCCTTGGGTCCTCGTGATAAGATGAGTTCTCGAGCCTGACGATGCATTTTTATGGGGTATCCAACTTTCCAGAAGGGTTATCGTGTCTTTGAGCCATCGATAGGTAACTTTTTCATAAGTAGAGACGTCGTTTTCCATGAAGACGTTTTCCCTTTTCAAGATGAGGCATCTTCAAGTGAACCTCCAAGCTTAAATCAATAGAACATATGTTTTCTACTTGAGGAAGATTTATTGGCTAATTCCCACTATATATATGTCCCGACTTCTTCTCCAATGATCGAAACCAATGTAGTCTCTCCATCTACCCCAAAGTACTCAGTTGTAGAGTCTACAATGCAAATTGAAGAGAAATCTGATTTAGAACAATTGTCTTCATAGTCTATTTCGGAGATATCATCTTTGACACCTGATCGTATTCCCCCACGATGATTAGGACGGATTGCTCGTTCCCCTACTTGGAAGAAGGACTATGTTTGTGCCTCTCTCAACTCATCAGGTACTCATATCCTATCTCCTCTTATGTTTCGTTTGATTGCCTATCTACGGAACATATGTGCTGCATTAGTCGTATCTTAGAGGAAATGGAGCCATCATCCTATGATGTAGCTATTCGTGATCCATGATGGTAGAAGGCTATGCAAGCTGAATTGCATGCCTTAATAGAGAATCACATATGGGATATAGTTCCATTGCCCGTTGATCGTAAACCAATCGGTTACAAATGGATATATAAGATCAAGTACAAGGCTGATGGTTCTGTTGAATGCTACTCGCTTAGTGGCAAAAGGTTTTATGCAACGTGAAGGTTTTGACTACCATGAGACATTCTCTCCGGTTGCAAAGGATGTCACTATTCGTTCCTTCCTTTCCATGGTCTTTCCGAGACTGGCAGCTACATCAAATGGATGTCCACAATGCTTTTCTTCATGGAGATCTTGATGAGGAAATATATATGAATCTTTCATTGGGATTACCGCGACAGGGGAGTCTCGAGTGTGTCATCTTCGTAAGTCCCTTTATGGGCTCAAGCAAGCTGCTCGTCAATGGCATGCAAAGTTTACTATAGCCCTTACAGCCATTGGTTTCAAGCAATCCAAGCACAATTATGCCCTCTTCTCTTGGACAAAAGGTATGTCATCAATCTACTTGATGATATATGTTGATGATATACTTATTATGGGAAACGACGAATTGGGCATCAAGAAACTTAAAGAATATCTGCACTCCAGCTTTCATATTAAAGATCTGGGACCTCCCAAGTATCTCCTTGGTATTGAGATTGCTCGTTTAGAACTAGGAATCTCTCTTAGTCAACGGAAATTTGTGTTAGAGATCATATCAGAAGCAGACTTATCATGATTTAAACCGACTGTCATTCCTATCGATCTGATCATCAACTTAACTACTATTGACTACGACACTGGATCATCTTCTAAGATCAACAACCCACTGCTTGAAGATCCATCCCGCTATCAAAGGCCCGTAGGGAAACTTATATATCTCACCATGACTTGGCAAGACATATGTTATGTGGTACAGACACTTAATTAATTATGCATAACCCAAAGGAATCTCACATGAATACATCTTTGAAGGTTATCAAATATTTGAAGAGATCTCCAGGTCTTGGAATACTTTTCTCTCTAGATTGCAATTTAGAAATGACAGCTTGTTGTGCCACATACCCCATGAGTTGGAGATCAATCACTAGTTTTTGTATTAAGCTGGGAAAGTCGTTGCTTTCGTGGAAAATGAAGAAGCAATCAACTATATCATTATCATCTGCCGAAGCTAAATATCGAGCCATGGCTAAAACCGTTTGTGAAATAGTTTGGATTCGAAGCTTGCTTTTAGATCTTGGGATACGAGTCAAAGGGCCAACTGACTTATTTTGTGACAATGATGTAGTACTCAAACTTGCAGCAAGTCCCATTTTTCATGAGAGAATTAAACACATTGAAGTAGACTGCCAGTACACTTGAGATAAGATCCAAGAAGGAGTAATCAAGACAAACGGAATCGGATTGCATAATAGCGTGCTGGTATTTTTACCAAACCATTATGTCAAAGACAACACGCATATCTCCTAAGCAAGCTGGGTCTCTTGGATATATATTAGCCACCAGCTTGAGGAGGAGTGTTGGAGATATGCAAGGATCGAGCTGAAGATTATGATCAATCACTCCAAGATCATAGGAGATTATAATTGATTAATTACGTCAATGTGTGATTGGATTTGATTCGATGTATCTTCCCTTTCTTTTCCTTAGTTAGACATTCAATATATTATAAATATGAGCTTATACAATGTAAATAGATACGACCAAATACATAAAAATTACAAGTGTTCTCTCATTCTTGGCCTAATCTTCGGACTCTAATAGGAAGTATGGGCTTCAGTCAATGGAATGCATCAACCACTCCGCAGTCTCTTCTACAATCTCTCCCTAAGGAGGCAATCGGCGTGGGTGCCTTCTCATGGTCTTCTCTCTCTCTATTGTATCAATTCACCTATCCCTCCGGCCCTGTTGCAAGGAAATTTGCTCTTTGCCTCCCTAAGCTCGAGCCGTGCTCGTGGCGTGATACTCTTCGGTGATAGTCCATACTATCTTCTTCCTCTGACGAACTTTGCTGCTGCAGGGGTATTGTCCTACACTCCTTTGCATGGAGATCTCATCGCTAGGATATCTTATCAGCCTTGCCGGTATATCGATCAATGGAAAGGCCATAAAAAAATGCACGGAATGCCTTTGATTTTCACGTCAATGGAAGCGCAAGGCTTACTTCCATAGTGCCTTACACTACTCTTACGAGCGACATTTACAGCGCAATTCTTAAAAATTATGAGAAGGCCGCCAGAGGCATCGCTCAAGCAAAGAAGGTCGCTGCGTTAGGCTTGTGCTTCAATACTACCACCATCAGATCCAGAGGGCACTGGCTACGCATTCTCCAGATCAATTTGATACTAGGAAACGGAGTGCAATGGACAATCCACGGATCAAATTCAATAAAGCAAGTCAATAAGGATGTGGGGTGCTTGGCATTCGTCGATGGAGGGAAGATGGCAAAGCAAGCAGTTGTGATCGGGACGTATTAAATGGAGAATAATTTCTTGCTATTTGATTTGGACCAATCAAGATTAGGGTTCA